>NC_133335.1:174771663-175126028 GCF_042186555.1 Aquarana catesbeiana | reverse complement strand
TTCGTAAGCTCACTATACAGAGATACTACACATTAAAAGAAGCTAAGAATGTGAATAGCACAGACTATGTGAGAGTAGAGTCGGAAGAGCCATTACCATCTGATATTAGCATGGAAGATGATTCCATACTTAATATTCTCGAAGAGCTCTATCAAGAAGCATACTTCGAGGGTCAAACAACTTCCGAACCCAAATTTGCCCCCCCATGTGAAAGTGCTATGGTCCATACCTCTTTTAGACCAAAATCCTCTTTCTTTCCCCATTGGGCCAAAGGGAGATTTATCTCCACTTTTTATGATACGGTTTTTAACACGTTTAAAATAAAGTTCGATAAACCTATGAAGACCAATATGAATATAGACAAAAATGCTGTACCTATAGATGCCCTCAAACAGAACAAGGATATAATTATCCGAAAGGCTGATAAAGGTGGGAGTCTAGTCATTCAAAATAGAGATGAATATCTAGCTGAGGCAAGAAGACTCCTGGGTGACACCCAAACATATGCTGCATTAAAAAGAGATCCCACTCTGGAGTACACTAAGGAGCTTAAAATACTTTTAGATGATGCTCTATCCAAAGAGGTCCTCACCAAAAATGAGTACCTGTTTTTGTATAATAGACATGCTGCCACCCCGCACTTCTATCATATACCGAAGGTACACAAAAGCCTCCTTAATCCTCCCGGTAGACCTATAATATCTGGGATTGACAGCCTCTCTAGTAACTTGGGGTGCTATATTGACCACTTCCTGCAGGATATAGTGTTCGAGTTGCCATCCTTTGTTAAAGATTCTGGCCACGTGCTGGAGATACTGTCAAACTACAAATGGCTACCTGGCTACAGATGGCTCTCTTTGGATGTAGCTTCATTATATACATCAATAAACCATACATTTGGCCTAAGAGCCATTAACCATTTCCTATTAAAGGATGACAGGATGAATCCTCGGCAGGCTAAGTTCCTATTGGATTGTGTGGAATTCTCCCTCACGCACAACTATTTTTCCTTCTTAGGCGACCATTATTTGCAAATAAAAGGTACAGCTATGGGAGCCAGGTTTGCCCCTAGTTATGCAAATATTTTCATGGGATTTTGGGAAGAACAATTCATATGGAAGAACAATCCCTTTGGGGCAAACCTGGTTCTTTATGCAAGATATATTGATGACATCTTGATCATCTGGGATGGGTCAGACCAAAGTCTCCAGAGCTTTCTGGAACATTGTAGAAATAACCCGTTTGGAATAGAATTCACTCATGTCCTAGATGAGAAATGTCTAGTCTTCCTGGATCTAGAACTACAGAGTGACCAAGATGGTAACATCTTTTCTAAAACTCATTTCAAACCCAGTGGGGGCAATTCATACTTGCATGCTAAAAGCAACCACCACCCCAGGTGGATACAGAATGTCCCCTTCGGCCAATTTTGCCGCCTTAGAAGAACGTGTACCAAGAAAGAGGATTATTTAGAACAGAGCAAACTTCTTATGCAGAAATTCAGTGAGAAGGGTTATGAAGCCAATCACATAAAATCAGCCTTTTCTAAATATCTGGCTCTCTATGACGAACAATCTAGTAAAGATTTGAACAACACAGAACCCCGACACCAGACCACCCCAGCTATTCATCAGGCCTGCTTCTCTACCCAATATACAAGCAAAGCGTTCGAAATTCAGAATATTATCAAAAAGAATTGGAATATTCTGAAGCACGACCCTGTTTTGGGTAAGACACTTCCCGATCACCCCAATATAGTTTTTCGGAAACCTCAAGATCTTAGGAGCCTGATAGCCCCAAGTAGGGTAAAAATATGTACTAGCAAACCAACCAATAGCTGGGCAACAATTTTCGATCAAAAAGGTTGCTATAGATGTGGTGTTAGGAACTGTGGCACTTGCAAGTACATGTGGCACAGGAAAAAAACGGTGGTTGGGAGAGACGGAAAAATCCACCCAATTAAGCAATTTATCAACTGCGGAACAGAATATGTGGTATACGGTATAATATGTCCCTGTGGGCGACTATACGTAGGCCGCACACAACGCCCAATGCGAGTGAGAATTGGTGAACACAAATGTGGCATAATAAACCTAAGAGACAAATACCCAGTCCCTAGACATTTTGTAGAAGTCCATCAGGGGGACCCGGTAGGCATGAAAGTTTTTGGGATAGAGTCGATTGGAAGGGAGCTGGATACAGGAAGAAGGTACCAGAGGCTTTGCAAAAGAGAAGCCTTCTGGATCTTTACCCTCGGCAGTCTCACTCCAGGAGGCCTAAATGAGGATCCAGAAGTACATAAAATAGTCTAATATTATTGGTATTAAGTGTTGTTGATTGTCCCTCCCCCCCCCCCCCCCCCTCCCACATCACATCTCATTCACCGATTTCTACTAATATAACCTCTGAGTTATTCGCTATAATATACAAACCACTATAGGAATGTCTATATGTGGTGTCAGCAACAAAATCTCCCCTCCCCCTCCCCTCCCCCCTCCCCCCTCCTCTCTCTCTTTTTAGAATAGATAGGCAAGGTACACAGTCCGTTGTACTTATACACGGATTTTAATTTTTACAAAAAAACTCCCTTTTTTTTGTAATTTTTATAATATATATAAAAAAAGATTTGCCTTTTTTATTAATCACCGTATGCACATATATAGATATGCGATGGACGTGTATAAGGCTTTTACTTTCTATATATATGTGTATACATATATTTATAACGTTTTATAGAAGGTGTATTATATGTATGTATTTTTATTACCATGTATTTTAAATACTATGTAAGTGGGTCTCCTGCTGGCTTCCAAATACACATGTCTTGAGCACTGCTATTTCCAACTTTTGTTTTAGACCAGATTCCACCACTCCCCTCCCTCGGTCCCCCTTTAATTTTCTCTGTTTTTTTTTTTTGCATACTATTGCTCAGCACTCTTTATTGTTACTATTCATTGTTGTCATCCATCTAGTTATACATTTTTAACATTTCCACTCTTTTTGGTTAAAGTCAGATGCTATCAGTCTGACTTTGACCTCTATCTGTGTCTACAGCAAGATGGAGGCCACTGTTTACTATATTGAGTCACATCCTAGGCGCCGAACGGCGCACAGGATGTGACATCACGACCGCACTTCCGCCCTGTGGAACGCAACCCGGAAGTAAACCGGCGGCGTGCGTTCCACCTAGTTTCATGGAGCACAGGAGCGAACGTGACAGCAGAGGCAGCCCATACGGACACAGCCCCTGAAGAAAAATGCATCTGAGCAGAGGAGATGGCATTAGATCAACAGTAGTTAAGGTACAATACCCCCCCCTCCCCCTTTCTCATACTCATAACCCTCTGATCACTCACACTACTCTGTATTTATGAGATGTAATAATGTGAGGGTAGAACAGCGGATTGTGTATTTACTACATTTTTACACTGTAATTTTACTAGTGATAACAATAATGGCTATGAAAGCACACCAATTAATCATCAAATCAATAGATCAATATGTTATGGCCCTCCAATAATGTTCATTTTATTTTGTCAAGATCCACAATAACCCCCCCCCTCCCCCCCCCTCCCCTCCTCTCAGAGGACCGCCCACCAATTAAGGGAGGAGTCCTGATACCAACCAGATCAGTCTATTTCAGCCTAACATGTGTATATAAAAAGTCGGCAGGAGACTGCCACCACTAAGGCTCTGAGGAAGAAGGTCAAACCTTCGAAACGCGTAAGCCAGCGGCGGTCCGTGTGCCTCCCTCCTGGGACCTGGACAGCTGCCTACCACTGGAACTATTGCCTTTGTGCGTTTGATATGCTAATTTACCTGCGACTTTTGTGAGTAGCCTTTTACCTTGTTTTTAATTTATTAAAATTTGCCAAGGATAATGCGCTAGGCTGGTGCGCTCTCTTACTGGAGGGTACCACCCTGGAGAAGAAAACAGGGGTAGTACCACATTTTTATTTCACAAGATATTAGTGCAATGGTTTATCAAGCACAAGTTTTCAGTAAAAAATAAACTAAGTTCATTTTAGGGCACACAAACGCAATATATTTTCCAATTGTTTGGTAAAATATTAAAAGATGAGGTTGTGACGAGCAAATTTAGAACCAGCATCTTAAGCCTTAAAATTGCACGTGCCTGTGAAATGATTCTGGTACCCAAAATTTTCCATAGGTGGTTTTAAAAGCCCCTAGAGGTCACCAGTTGAGAGTTAACAAGTGTAGCGCATATGGGGCACATGCAGGTACCCAGTGGCGGCTGGTGGTTTTGTTTTGGGGGGGGCGGCAAACAACCACCCACCCCGGTTGATTGGTCGATGGCACACCACCCACCCTTTATCCCAGCACTTACCCCATCTAGGTTGCGGGCGGGTATGCGGGCTCCTACGGGCAGCGGCTGGGTTGTGGTCTCCTATGGCCGGCGGGCAGCAGGTGGGTTGCGCCCCAAGCCCACCCTTTTTTGAAGCCTATTAGAGCCTCTGGCCTCTGGCTCTAATAGCGTGCTTCAAAAAAACAACACCCCCTCACTGGAATCCGCCCTGTTTGTAGATCAGGGGGCCGGACGCATGGATAGTGGGGGCAGCGCCCGTGCGCCCCTAATAGACGGACCGCCGCTGTAGGTGCCCCTGACGCATGTATTTACTTCATATGTGCTTATACATGGGGGTAGGATGGGTTAAAACATTTTTTTTTTTTATGTTCTTGTTAAGTCTAATTTTATTTCATTTCATTTTATTTTTATCAGATAGTGGACCAACGGTCTCCTATGTGATTTTATATTTTGTTATATCAGGTTCTCTTTAATGAGACATCAGGAGTCTATTAGACCCCTTATATTTCTCCTGACCTTCACTGAAGCTAATGGAGTGCAGATCGCAGAGCTTCTTCCCTGGTGACCGCGACCAAGAAAAGTGACAAACGAAACTTGGAATCGATGCAATACATGTCGTTTACATGTTTATTCCCACTAGGGAGATCAGTGAATGAATGCAGACACTGTTCAGCTGAGAATTTTCCACTTGCCTACTTAAATTTTTGATACAAAAAGTGAGAGGATAGAAGCGGGACTTTGCGTGAGACATGTCAGTGAGTATTATGCCGCGTACACACGGTCGGACTTTACGGCGGACTTTGCCCGGCGGATTTTTCGACGTACTTTCCGACGGACTTTGTGAATGAACGGACTTGCCTACACACAATCCACCAAAGTCCGTCGAATTCGTACGTGATGACGTACGACCGGACTAAAACAAGGAAGTTCATAGCCAGTAGCCAATAGCTGCCCTAGCGTGCCTTTTTGTCCGTCGAACTAGCATACAGACGAGCGGACTTTTCGACCGGACTCGATTTCAACGGATAAATTTTAAACAAGTTTAAAATCTAAGTCCGTCCAACTTTTGAGAAAACAAAGTCCGCTGGAGCCCACACACATCGAATTGTCCGACGAAATCCAGTCCGCCGGGCAAAGTCCGCCGTAAAGTCCGCTCGTGTGTACGCGGCATAAGGGTTGATTGGCCAGGGTCAAATGGAATTGACCTGATACCGATACTATATCAATGGTCCATAGTGTAATGTATCTGTCCATGGTAATTACTCTACAGTATTATGTTCCCAAAGGATTTTTAAAATACTGATGGTAGAAAAAAAGTTTAATAAAGTTCATACTGGAACATAGTACAAAGATAAATAGGAACATCATAATAGGACACAATTGAACATATACAAACAGTCTGGTAAAAGGCATTGTTCAGACAAGAAATATACAATTACAGAAAAAATGCATTTTTCAATGAATTGATATGTGCATCCATAGTTGGTAACTCAACGCGTTTCTTGGCTTTCAACCAATCATCAGGAGTCAGATGCAATTTAACTACATTTAGGACAAAAAAACATCTATTAGTATATGGACAAGTACCGTATTTATCGGCGTATAACACACACTTTTTTCCCCTTAAAATCAGGGGAAAATCGTGAGTGCATGTTATACGCCGATCCCCGCTATTTTGTGATCTATCGGAGTGATCGTGGCAATCGCCGCCGACATTCACATAGCGTGTAGTTTTAAATATGGCGCCGTGGAGTTTGGAGGGACTCGGCGGCGCTGAACGAGCGCCTCCGAGAACACAGTGACTGGGCGGAGCCGAGATACACATAGCCGAGGGTTCTTGGCTCTTCTCGGCGCCGTTCACAGTCACGCCCAGTCCCGCCATTGGACCTGTGTTATGTCCATCATAGGGACTGGGCGTGACTGTGAACGGCGCCGAGAAGAGCCGAGAACCCTCGGCTATGTGTATCTCGGCTCCGCCCAGTCACTGTGTTCTCGGCGGCGCTCGTTCAGCTCCGCCGAGTCCCTCCGAACTCCGCGGCTCCATATTTAAAACTACACACTAAACTTGTGTATGTCGGCGGCGATCATGTAATGTACACTGGGGGCAAGGCTGCACTGACCACTGGGGCAAGGCTGCACTGGGGCAAGGCTGCACTGGGACAAGGCTGCACTGGGACAAGGCTGCACTGGGGCAAAGCTGCACTGACAATTCTGCACTGGGGCAAAGCTGCACTGACAATGCTGCACTGGACACTGGGGCAAAGCTGCACTGACAAGGCTGCACTGGGGCAAAGCTGCACTGACAATTCTGCACTGGGGCAAAGCTGCACTGACAAGGCTGCACTGGGGCAAAGCTGCACTGACAATTCTGCACTGGGGCAAAGCTGCACTGACAAGGCTGCACTGGGGCAAAGCTGCACTGACAATGCTGCACTGGACACTGGGGCAAAGCTGCACTGACAAGGCTGCACTGGACACTGGGGCAAAGCTGCACTGACAATGCTGCACTGGACACTGGGGCAAAGCTGCACTGACAATGCTGCACTGGACACTGGGGCAAAGCTGCACTGACAAGGCTGCACTGGACACTGGGGCAAGGCTGCACTGACAAGGCTGCAGATGGACACGATAACGCTGCATTGATGGGCATTTAAATGTAAGTTTTTTTTCCTTAAACTTCCCTCCTAAAAGTTTTACACTTCCCTCCTAAAAGTGTTATACACCGATAAATACGGTATATAGAGAGAGGGTACAGAGAGAATCTAAATTTCAATAGTACTCACAAACAATTCATTGGTCGGTGATAACCAATGTACTGGGATTAAACAGTGGTCTGGGTCAGCAAAGTCTCCCCCGGGGTTGAGGCAGAGAGCACGCCCCCAAGCCCAACGGCCACAGCCGCCAAATTGACCGGAGCACCCCAAAGAACCGCCAGGTAGGGGCAAACAGCGAGGCCACATAGCGCTGGAAAAGCTGTGGGGAAGGATGAGAAATGATTGAGTGAGAGTGAACCTAGGTAGGAGTGAGTGTGTGTGAATGTGAAAAGGTTAATATGTTGGCCACGAATGCACATCAAAAGGTGAATGAGTGTGTGTGTGTGTAAAAAAAATCATAAAAAGTGATAAAGGGTGTCAAAAAATGAAAATGTGTGTGCAGCATGGAGACCAAACAAAGCAACCGTGAGGCGGGGTGGGAGTATGCAAAGTGATTACCTGTGTAATGTGAGTGCCGGGCAAAGCCCGTTACCCCATCACCACGGGGAGACATCGGAGTGACTCAGTCGGGGGCCGCCGCTATATGCCGTGGGCTGGGGGCGCGCTCACGCCAGCTTCATGTGAGGGCGTGATGACGTCGCAGGAAAAAGAGGGAAGCTGGATCCACGATAACCAATCGCGGTAGCCTCCCATCCCTGCACTGCCAATGCCCAAGAATGGTAAACCCCTTCTAACTTCGCATGCGGGGCGTGGTAAGCATGACGCCAATGCGCCAAGGTCAAGGCCCGCCCCATCATAACATAGGATGAGTGACGGGTCGCAAACTGGGCGCATCGCAAAACCCCGGAAGACAGACCCGATGGACATCAGCACCACAGAAATAGTTGTATTGGGATATATAGGCTGTAATGAGAAATCATGTATATCATTAAAAAGAGAAAAGGAAAAAAAGAAAATTTTTGAAGTTTGTTGACCCGAATGATAATAGCAGGGCCAGTCACAGCTTAAAATTTGGACAATTCAAAGGAACCAGCCAAAAGTAATTTATAGCAATTTTAACCTTTCCATGACTGCTTAAAGCGGAGTTCCACCCAAAAGTCGAAGCTCCGTTTATCTGTCTCCCCCCTCCGGTGCCACATTTGGCACCTATCGGGGGGAAGGAAAGTGGGTACCTGTTTTTGATAGGTACCTGTCCCCACTTCTGTCGGACCTTGCCGCGGCGAGGTACGTCAGAAGTTCAGCCCCCCTTCTCCTTTCCCGCCGCCGGGCCATTCAGAAAGCGCACATGTGCAGTAGGGAGTTTCCCCTACAGGCTATGGCGGCAGCATCCAAGAGCCGATAGAAACATTGCCTGGGGTGCCGACATCACTAGATTTCAGGACAGGTAAGTGTCCTAATATTAAAAGTCAGCAGCTACAGTATGTGTAGCTGCTGACTTTTAATTTCTCCGTGGGGGGGGGTGTGGGGGGGTGAGCACCACTTTAATGCATATATGTGATGGCAGGAAAAGTGAGCCCATTAAAGCCCATTCAACTATTTGCCTACTGGGCACTTTCACCCCCTTCCTGCCCAGGCCAATTTTCGGCTTTCAGCGCTGTCACACTTTGAATAACAATTGCACAGTCAAGCTACATTGTATGCAAACAAAATGTTTATAATTTTTTGGAGACAGATAGAGCTTTCTTTTGGTGGTAATCACCATTGTTTTTTTTTTTTTTGCTAAACAAACGAAAAAAGATGGAAAATTTGAAAAATGAAAACAATTCTTACTTTGTTATAACATTTTCAAAATAAGTAATTTCTCTCCTTCACTAATGTGCGCTGATGAGGCTGCATTAAAATGTGGCACTAATGAGGCTGCACTGATAGACATCACTGATGGGCACTGTTGGGGCTGCATTGATAATCAGGACACTGTGTGAATTTGCCGGTTATCAGCTCTCCTCTCCTCATGCACTGTTGGCGTCAGGAGAGGACTGCAGATAACTGGCAAATCCTGCTTACACTGTGATCAGCTGTGATTAGACACAGCTGGTCACATGGTATAGAGCCACTGTGATTGGCTCTTTACCTAAATCTGTGATCAGCTGTGTCTGAAGTACATGGTGATCACAGATCCATGCCATTACACACTACAGGGGGCTTGTGGGAAGTGCAATCATTAGAGAACATCTATAGATGCCCTCGCGGTAATGTGAGACTGTGCTGTAGCAATCTTTTGGTTATAGCGCGAGCGGGAGGTGGTTAAAGGGCTGCTGGCAGCTTCCGGGAGGGGTAAACCTGAACTCCAGGTATGATCTTTATTGCATACTTATATTGGTCCAGCTTGACACAATGTAAGATTGTATATCTCATACCGGAGGGGCCTCTGGGGAAGCTGACAATCACTATAGTAGCTGGTGCTACTACAATCATTGCCATTATTTCCAGGTCTTATGTGAGCAGCTTCCCGTCTGCACACTGATCACAGGGGGTGGAGGGAGGATGGTCACTTACTTGGCACTGCCACCACTCATAGCATGCTTTGTAGTTTTTTCAATGAATACAAGGAGTTCTCTGATTGGATGAGGAGGCTGTCACTCTGATATGAACTATGCATATCTAAACTGGTTCAACCCGGACCAATGTAAGATGAAGATTACACATGCAGTAGCTCTTGCCTCCCCCATGAAAAGTGATCCATTGTAGATTGCTTTGCAGAGAAATTTGACAGGAGGTGGGGAGGTGATATGTCACCTCCTCACTGTTGGTTTTAACCCTCAAGTTGCCACACTACCACCTGCATTTGTTTTGGTCCTGTTCACTCAATATCAGTGAGCCCATGAGGAGAGAGAGGGGGCAGGGCCAGGGCAGGGCCAGGCCGCGGCTGCGTGTCTGAATGGACACACGGAGCTGTGACTCGGCTGGGGTGCCCCCATAGCAAGCTGCTTGGTGTGGGGGTACTCAAAAGGAGCGCCAAAGAGGGACCTGAGAAGAGGAGGATCAGGGCTACTCTGTGCAAAACCAACTGCACAGAGGAGGAAATTATAACGTTTGTTATTTTTAACAAAAAATAAAACAAAATAATAGACTTTAGTATCACTTTAACACTTCAGCTGTCAACAGGGGAGCCCCACTGACAGCTGAATGAGTCATCGGTTGTTAAGGATGCGGTGGCCCCGCTCAGATAATTGCCAGCTTTTTTTTTTTTTCTTTTACATTTCAGCTGTCAGTGGGGGGGGTGGGAATCCCACTGACAGCTGAAAGAACCAAGCCTGAAAGTATCGGTTTCAGGTATTGGTGCATTTGCACGAATACCGATACTCGTGTAAATGCTTATTATCAGCACCGATATCGGTGCAACCCTACTACAGACTGAATAATATACACTGATTTGGGTTATTTTCACCTGAGACATGTAGCAGAATACATTTTGGGCGAAATTTATGAAGAAAGATTTTTTTATTTGCAAAATTGTATAACCATTTCAGCTCCGGAAGGTTTACCCCCCCTTCATGACCGATTCGGCACTGCGTTACTTTAACTGGCAACTGCGCAGTCATGCGATGTTGTGCCCAGATACATTTTATGTCCTTTTTTCCCACAAATAGAGCTTTCTTTTGGTGGTATTTGATCACCTCTGCGGTTTTTATTTTCTGCGCTATAAACAAAAAAAGACCGACAATTTAGAAAAAAAAATTAAAAATATATAAATATATTTATATAATACACAGTGCGGACGGAAAGTATTCAGACCCCCTTAATTTTTTCACTCTTTGTTATATTGCAGCCATTTGCTAAAATCATTTAAGTTCATTTTTTTCCTCATTAATGTACACACAGCTCCCCATATTGACAGAAAAACACAGAATTGTTGACATTTTTGCAGATTCATTTAAAAAGGAAAAATGAAATATCACATGGTCCTAAGTATTCAGACCCTTTGCTCAGTATTTAGTAAAAGCACCCTTTTGATCTAATACAACCATGAGTCTTTTTGGGAAAGATGGAACAAGTTTTTCACACCTGGATTTGGGGATCCTCTGCCATTCCTCCTTGCAGATCCTTTCCAGTTCTGTCAGGTTGGATGGTAAACATTGGTGGACAGCCATTTTTAGGTCTCTCCAGAGATGCTCAATTGGGTTTAAGTCAGGGCTCTGGCTGGGCCATTCAAGAACAGTCACGGAGCTGTTGTGAAGCCACTCCTTCGTTATTTTAGCTGTGTGCTTAGGGTCATTGTCTTGGTGGAAGGTTTTTCATCCAGGATATCCCTGTACTTGGCCGCATTCATCTTTCCCTCGATTGCAACCAGTCGTCCTGTCCCTTCAGCTGAAAAACACCCCCACAGCATGTTGCTGCCACCACCATGCTTCACTGTTGGGACTGTATTGGACAGGTGATGAGCAGTGCCTGGTTTTCTCCACACGTACCGTTTAGAATTAAGGCCAAAAAGTTCTATCTTGGTCTCATCAGACCAGAGAATCTTATTTCACACCATCTTGGAGTCCTTCAGGTGTTTATAGCAAACTCCATGCAAGCTTTCATGTGTCTTGCACTGAGGAGAGGCTTCCGTCCGGCCACTATGCCATAAAGCCCCGACTGGTGGAGGGCTGCCATGATGGTTGACCTTCTACAACTTTCTCCCATCTCCCGACTGCATCTCTGGAGCTCAGCCACAGTGATCTTTGGGTTCTTCTTTACCTCTCTCAGCAAGGCTCTTCTCCCCCGATAGCTCAGTTTGGATGGACGGCCAGCTCTAGAAAGGGTTCTGGTTGTCCCAAACATCTTCCATTTAAGGATTATGGAGGCCACTGTGCTCTTAGGAACCTTAAGTGCAGCAGAAATTTTTTTGTAACCTTGGCCAGATCTGTGCCTTGCCACAATTCTGTCTCTGAGCTCTCCTGGCAGTTCCTTTGACTTCATGATTCTCATTTGCTCTGACATGCACTGTGAGCTGTAAGGTCCTATATAGACAGGTGTGTGGCTTTCCTAATCAAGTCCAATCAGTATAATCAAACACAGCTGGACTCAAATGAAGGTGTAGAACCATCTCAGGCCGGGTTCACACTGGTGCGACGTGACAGCCGTTCTACTTTGGATCCGACTTTGCCCTGCGACTAGAAGCCGACATGTGTCCAACTTTCAATGAACGGGGATCTGACTTGGATCCCCGCCAATACCAGGCACTGTGTTTGGTATGAATATTGAGGGGGAACTCCGCGCCAAATTTTAAATAAAAAAACGGCATGGGTTCCCCCTCCAAGAGCATACCAGGCCCTTCGGTCTGGTATGGATTTAAAGGGGAACCCCCTATGCTGAAAAAAAACGCGTGGGGTCCCCCCCAATCCATACCAGACCCTTATCTGAGCACGCAGCCCGGCCGGTCAAGAAAAGGGGTGGGGACGAGCGAGCGCCCCCGCTCCTGAACTGTACCAGGCCGCATGCCCTCAACATGGGGGTGTGGGTGCTTTGGGGCAGGGGGGGGGGCCTGCCCCCCCCACCCCAAAGCACCTTGTCCCCATGTTGATGAGGACAAGGGCCTCTTCCCGACAACCCTGGCTGTTGGTTGTTGGGGTCTGCGGGCGGGGGGCTTATCGGAATCCGGGAGCCCCCTTTAATAAGGGGCCCCCCAGATCCCGGCCCCCCACCCTATGTGAATGACTATGGGGTACATCGTACCCCTACCCATTCACCTAGGAAAAAAGTGTCAATAAAAAAAACACACTAGACAGGTTTTTAAAGTAATTTATTAGTCAGCTCCGGGGGTCTTCTTCCGACTTCAGGTGTCTTCTTCCGACTTCGGGGGTCTTCTTCCGACTTCTCCGCTCTCTCCCGCCTCTTCTCCCAGTGTCCGGTTCTTCTCCCGCTTTCCGGCCTCTTCTCCCGGTGTCCGGTTCTTCTGCCGGGCTCCTCCGCTATCTTCTGCTCTTTTGTCGCTCTTTTGCTAGTGGTGGCCCGGTCTTCTCCGTCGTCTTGTTCCCTCTCCTCTCCTTCCGACGTTGACACGACGCTCTCTCCCGCTGTAATGATGTGTGCGAAGTGCAGGGCGACTTATATAGGCATGGGGCGTGGTCACCGGCTGATGTCACCGGGTGAAGAGGCCGGAGAGAGCGGAGAAGTTGGAAGAAGACCCCCGAAGTCGGAAGAAGACCCCCGGAGCTGCCTAATAAATTACTTTAAAAACCTGTCTAGTGTGTTTTTTTATTGACACTTTTTTCCTAGGTGAATGGGTAGGGGTACGATGTACCTTATACTCATTCACATAGGGTGGGGGGGCCGGGATCTGGGGGCCCCCTTATTAAAGGGGGCTCCCGGATTCCGATAAGCCCCCTGCCTGCAGACCCCGACAACTAACGGCCAGGGTTGTCGGGAAGAGGCCCTTGTCCTCATCAACATGGGGACAAGGTGCTCTGGGGTGGGGGGCCGCAGGGCGCCCCCCTGCCCCAAAGTACCCACCCCCCCATGTTGAGGGCATGCGGCCTGGTACGGTTCAGGAGGGGGGGCGCTCGCTTGTCCCCACCCCTTTTCCTGACCGGCCGGGCTGCGTGCTCAGATAAGGGTCTGGTATGGATTTGGGGGGTAACCCCACACCGTTTTTTCAGCGTAGGGGGTTTCCCTTTAGATCCATACCAGACCGAAGGGCCCGGTATGCTCTTGGAGGGGGAACCCATGCCAGTTTTTTATTTAAAATTTGGCGCGGAGTTCCCCCTCAAGATCATCTGAGCACAAGTCACATTCCAAAGTCGGATCATGCGAGACGGCGATCCGACTTTGATCCGACTTCAATGATAGTCAATGGGCTGAAGTAGGATCAAAGCCGGACCAAAGTAGTACAGGGAGCATTTTCAAAGTCGGACCGACTTGTGTCGGACCAGTTAGGACGGCTCCCATAGGGAAACATTGATTTTCACATGTCATGCGACATGAGCTCCCAATGTCGGAGCGTTTGTCGCACTACTGTGAACCCAGCCTCAAGGATGATCAGAAGAAATGGACAGCACCTGAGTTAAATATATGAGTGTCACAACAAAGGGTCTGAATACTTAGGACCATGTGATATTTCAGTTTTTCTTTTTTAATAAATCTGCAAAAATGTCAACAATTCTGTGTTTTTCTGTCAATATGGGGTGCTGTGTGTACATTAATGAGGAAAAAAATGAACTTAAATGATTTTAGCAAATGGCTGCAATATAACAAAGAGTGAAAAATTTAAGGGGGTCTGAATACTTTCTGTGCCCACTGTATATATATATATATATATGTGTGTATATATATATATATATATATATATGTGTGTGTATATATATATATATATATATATATATGTGTGTATATATATATATATATATATATATATATATATATATATGTGTGTGTGTGTGTGTGTGTGTGTGTGTGTGTGTGTGTGTATATATATATATATATATATATATATATATATATATATATATATATATATATATATATATATATATATATATATATATATAAACATTTTTTTTTTTTACTTTCTGCTATAAAACACGTCCAAAAGAAAATGTAAAAAATCGAATTTCTTCATCGGTTTAGGCCAATATGTATTCTGCTGCGTTTTTGCTAAAAAAATCCCAAAAAGCGTATATTGATTGGTTTGCGCAAAAGTTATAGCGTCTACAAATTATGGGATATTTTTATGTAATTTCTATTTATTTTTACTAGTAATGGTGGCAATCAACGACTTATAGCGGGACTGCAATATTGTGGCAGACAAATCGGACACTAAGTGACACTTTTTGGGGACCAGTACTAATGACACTGACAGAGAAAGGGTTAACATCATGGACGATCCAATTGCCTTCAGAAGTCACCTACTTAGTAAATAGAGTCCATCTGTGTGTAATTTAACCTCAGTATAAATACAGCTGTTCTGTGAAGCCCTCAGAGTTTTTTTTAGAGAACCTTAGTGAACAAACAGCATTATGAAGGCCAAGCAACACACCAGACAGGTCAGGGATAAAGTTGTGGAGAAGTTTTAAGCAGGGTTAGGCTCTAAAAAAATATCCAAAGCTTTGAACATCTCATGGAGCACTGTTCAATCCATTATCCATAAATGGATAAAAAGAGTATGGCACAACTTCAAACCTACGAAGACATGGCCGTCCACCTAAACTGACAGGCCAGCCAAGGAGAGCATTCATCAGAGAAGCAGCCAAGATGCCCATGGTAACTCTGGAGGAGCTGCAGAGATCCACAGCTCAGGTGGGAGAATCTGTCCACAAGACAACTTAGTCGTGCTCTCCACAAATCTGGCCTTTATGGAGGAGTGACAAGAAGAAAGCCATTGTTGAAAGAAAGCCATAAGATGTCCCGTTTGCAGTTTGTGAGAAGCCATGTGGGGGACACAGCAAACATGTGGAAGAAGGTGCTCTGGTCAGATGAGACCAAAATTGAACTTTTTGGCCTAAAAGCAAAACGCTATGTGTGGCAGAAAACTAAAGTTCCATACACACTATCAGATTTCCTGCTGATTTTTGTCTTCAGATTTACCAAAACCATATAATAATGAGGTCAAACCTTAGGAGTTTCAATTTATATGCAATCAGGCAGGCCCTTGCACTACACGGTTTTGGTAAATCTGAAGACAAAAATCAGCAGAAAATCTGATAGTGTGTATAAGGGCTTAACACTGCACATCACCCTGAACACACCATCCCCACCGTGAAACATGGTGGTGGCAGCATCATGTTGTGGGGATGCTTTTTTTCAGCAGGGACAGGGAAGCTGGTCAGAGTTGATGGGAAGATGGATGGAGCCAAATACAGGGCAGTCTTAGAAGAAAACCTCTAATGCCGTGTACACATGAGCAGACTTTTGACGGACTGAAACCTGAAGGACTTTTTGACGGACTTTCGACAGGAGTTCCGATGCAACGGACTTGCCTACACAAGATCACACTAAAGTCTGACTGAATTGAACGTGATGACGTACGACCGGACTAGAATAAGGAAGTTCATAGCCAATAGCTGCCCTAGTGTCGTTGTTTGTCCGTTGGACTAGCATACAGACGAATGGATTTTTCGACCGGACTCGAGTCCGTCGGAAAGATTTGAAACATGTTCCATTTCTAAAGTCCGTCTGATTTTTCAACAGCAAAGGTCCGATGAAGCCCACACACGATCGAATTGTCTGGCGGATTCATTCTGTCGGACCTTTGCTGTAGAAAAGTCCTCCCTCCTAGATTGTAAGCTCTAATGAATAGGGCCCTCTGATTCCCCCTGTATTGTATTGTACTTGTACTGTCCTCCCTAATGTTGTAAAGCGATGTGCAAACTGTTGGTGCTATATAAATCCTGTATAATATAATATAGAGACATCCCGATAAAGACTTGCAGCTGTAATTGCAGTGAAAGGTGCTTCTAGAAAGTATTGACTCAGGGGGGCTGAATACAAATGTACACCACACTTTTCACATATTTATTTGTAATACAATTTTGAAAACTATTTATCATTTTCCTTCCACTTCACAATTATGTGCCACTTTGTGTTGGTCAATCACATAAAATCCCAATAAAATATATTTACATTTTTGGTTGTAACATGACAAAATGTAGACAGTTTCAAGGGGTACGAATACTTTTCAAGGTACTGTATGTAGGCCGGTCACTAAGTGGTTAACAGAAACTAAAAAAAACACTTTTTTTTTTAGAACTTTTTGGCATTTTTTTTTTTTTTTTAATTTAGTAAAAAATTAAAACACTCCATGGTGATTAAATACACCAAAAGAAAACTCAGTGTGAAAAAAATGATACAATTTAATCTGGGTCAGTGTTGCATGACCGCGCAATTGTCATTCAAAGATGAGAATGGACCTGGGCAGGAAGGGGTTAGGAGGGAGGAGGGGATGGATGACACTGTGACATAGGATCTGTGTTCTGAATGTCCTAAGAGAAGAACAATGACACTGACAAGCACAGATCCTCTTCTGATCACCCCCCACCACATTATACACAGACAGTCAACGTGAAGAACCACTAAAACGTACACTAAAGCTCCCACTGCAACCAGACAGCTAACGCATGCGCACTGATCAATTTTTTTATTATAGCGCAAGCGTAATAACCAACCCACGGACCCGTCAATACGGGGAAAAACCCCCATAAACAAGCCTGGCCCCGCCCCACATCGTCAAGGCAACCTCCAGAGGTTCCTAAAGCCTCTCTCGGCTCTTGTTTGTCCTCCCCCACCTCATGCCCATCATCCCGACACGCCCACTCTCGGGCTCTCTCTAATCGGCTGACATTCTTTGCCTTTTTTTCCTCCCTCGCCCCGCCCCCTTCCCTCCCCCGCCCATTGAGAACTTGCTGGCCAATGAGAGCCTCAGAATCCAAGGCAGCCCAGCGACCTCATTTGCATCGCCGCGCCCCCTTCTTCGCTTCTTGTCAGTTAGCAACAAAATGGCCGCGGCTGCCTCTCTTCTGTCTCCTATCGGAGCTTGGTGAAGGGAAGCGGCGGACGTGCGGAGAGGAAGACCGGGGCCCGCCCACACCGAGGAACGAGGAGAGAGTGAGAGGGACACTGAGAGAGACTGGCCGGGGAGAGGCGCCTTCATCTCCTATCACTGGCTCTACGTGGTCCTGGCGCTAAACCTCCGTCACCCGTCCTCCCTGGATCCCCCCCGGGACCCTCGGAGCTCCCCCCTCCTCCATCACCACCACCTACTCCGGAGAGAAGAAGAGCGGCCTAGTCATAGGAGGGAACCGGCGACACCACTCCATCCACTGCCACCGAGACACTGGGGGAGACGAGACCAGGTACTGGAGGGGGGGCTCTGACGTCTGTGTGTTCCCAGCTCCGCCCACCCGGGGGTCATCTGCACCACAGCTGTCCATACACTCTACAATATGTATGATCTCCTTCAAGATGGCCGTACAATCTGATTGTATGATCTCCTTCAAGATGGCCGTACAATCTGATTGTATGATCTCCTTCAAGATGGCCGTACAATCTGATTGTATGATCTCCTTCAAGATGGCCGTACAATCTGATTGTATGATCTCCTTCAAGATGGCCGTACAATCTGATTGTATGATCTCCTTCAAGATGGCCGTACAATCTGATTGCATGATTTCCTTCAAGATGGCCGTACAATCTGATTGCATGATCTCCTTTAAGATGGCCGTACAATCTGATTGCATGATCTCCTTCAAGATGGCCGTACAATCTGATTGCATGATCTCCTTCAAGATGGCCGTACAATCTGATTGCATGATCTCCTTCAAGATGGCCGTACAATCTGATTGTACCTGTGTACAGTAATCTAATTGCAAGATCTTCTTTATAATGGCTGTACACAGGTACAATCTGATTGTATGATCAACATTAGGGCCATAAGCTATCCAATCCCTTTCAAGATGGCCGCACACTATGCAGTCCACATCAAGACAGCTGTACACTATACAATCTGATTGTACAATCTCCTTTTTAAGGTGTCAGTATACATTTCAATCCCTTTGAAGATGACCGTACACCTATTTCTCACCTCCAGCCCTCGAGGCGCCCCAACAGGTCATGTTTTCAGGCTCTCCATTATTTTACACAGGTGATTTGATCAGTTTCACTGCCTTAGTAATTACCACAGCTGTTTCATCTGAGGGAAATCCTGAAAACATGACCTGTTGGGGCACCTTGAGGACTGGAGTTGAGAAATACAGTCATATACTATACAGCCTGCTGTACACAGATCAGTCTATAGGGGGCTCTGACATCTGTGTGGGAGGATTCCCAGCTCCGCCCATCGGGGAGGGCCTCACTCTGCTCTCTAACATAGGTTGTTATGGATGTAAGTGAGCCAGGAACACCGAGTGTGACATCCCTACATCTCATAGATGACATCTGTACCACAACTGGTCATACACTATACAATCTGATTGTACAATCTACATCAAGACAGCTGTACACTATACAATCTGATTGTACAATCTACATCAAGACAGCTGTACACTATACAATCTGATTGTACAATCTACATCAAGACAGCTGTACACTATACAATCTGATTGTACAATCTACATCAAGACAGCTGTACACATTACATTCTTCCCTAAAAGAGAAGTATGGAATGGCTTGTTTTAGACTCATACTTGCCTAGGTGGATGATCCATCTGTCCCCCGACTCCTCTACACTGAGAACCGAGTGATTGAACACTGCTGATGGCTCAGTTCTCTTGGCTCCCCGAGTACAGATCTGCTGACTGTGAATGGGCAGCTCACTGGATTGCTGAGGTGGGGAGGGGATCGGGGTATCAGTCCAGGGACCTGGCGGATCCAGACTGTCATTGTCGGGAGGACGTGGTGTCGGGACTGATGTGTGTGATGTGAGCAGAGAACAGACCTCAGTCCACCCTCTACTGAATACGGGTCACAGGAGTATAAAAAACAATTGCACTCTTGTGATCCATAGGAGAAGCTTTGGCTGTACTCCCCCTTTTATTATCACCACACACATTACAATTTAATTGTAGAATCCCCATATCTACCATTTAATCGTGTACTTGCAGGGGCTTGCCTGATTGGATGCAAATTGACTGACTAAATTACTGTGTGTCCTCATAGATCCGATAACTGGCCACACACTATACAATCACATTGTGCATTATGCTTCACATCTACCATCAGCTATATAGTGTAAGGCTCTGCCTGATTGGACACAAATTGAATGGTTTCTGTATGTGTCTCATCCTTTCATTACATGTCTGGGGTAATTCTAAAGGAGATTGTATGGTGTGAGGTCATCATAAAGGAGATTGTATGGTGTGAGGTCATTCTAAAGGAGATTGTATGGTGTGAGGTCATCATAAAGGAGATTGTATAGTGTGAGGTCATCATAAAGGAGATTGTATGGTGTGAGGTCATTCTAAAGGAGATTGTATGGTGTGAGGTCATCATAAAGGAGATTGTATAGTGTGAGGTCATTCTAAAGGAGATTGTATAGTGTATGGTCATTATAAAGGAGATTGTATGGTGTGAGGTCATCATAAAGGAGATTGTATAGTGTGAGGTCATCATAAAGGAGATTGTATGGTGTGAGGTCATCATAAAGGAGATTGTATGGTGTGAGGTCATCATAAAGGAGATTGTATAGTGTGAGGTCATTCTAAAGGAGATTGTATGGTCATTATAAAGGAGATTGTATAGTGTATGGTCATTATAAAGGAGATTGTATGGTGTGAGGTCATTATAAAGGAGATTGTATAGTGTGAGGTCATTATAAAGGAGATTGTATAGTGTGAGGTCATTATAAAGGAGATTGTATGGTGTGAGGTCATCATAAAGGAGATTGTATAGTGTGAGGTCATTATAAAGGAGATTGTATAGTGTGAGGTCATTATAAAGGAGATTGTATAGTGTGAGGTCATTCTAAAGGAGATTGTATAGTGTATGGTCATTATAAAGGAGATTGTATAGTGTATGGTCATTATAAAGGAGATTGTATGGTGTGAGGTCATTATAAAGGAGATTGTATAGTGTGAGGTCATCATAAAGGAGATTGTATAGTGTGAGGTCATTATAAAGGAGATTGTATGGTGTGAGGTCATTATAAAGGAGATTGTATGGTGTGAGGTCATTATAAAGGAGATTGTATAGTGTGAGGTCATTATAAAGGAGATTGTATGGTGTGAGGTCATTATAAAGGAGATTGTATGGTGTGAGGTCATTATAAAGGAGATTGTATAGTGTGAGGTCATTATAAAGGAGATTGTATGGTGTGAGGTCATTATAAAGGAGATTGTATGGTGTGAGGTCATTATAAAGGAGATTGTATAGTGTGAGGTCATTATAAAGGAGATTGTATGGTGTGAGGTCATTATAAAGGAGATTGTATGGTGTGAGGTCATTATAAAGGAGATTGTATGGTGTGAGGTCATTATAAAGGAGATTGTATGGTGTGAGGTCATTATAAAGGAGATTGTATAGTGTGAGGTCATTATAAAGGAGATTGTATGGTGTGAGGTCATTATAAAGGAGATTGTATAGTGTGAGGTCATTATAAAGGAGATTGTATGGTGTGAGGTCATTATAAAGGAGAGATTGTATAGTGTGAGGTCATTATAAAGGAGATTGTATGGTGTGAGGTCATTATAAAGGAGATTGTATAGTGTGAGGTCATTATAAAGGAGATTGTATGGTGTGAGGTCATTATAAAGGAGATTGTATGGTGTGAGGTCATTATAAAGGAGATTGTATAGTGTGAGGTCATTATAAAGGAGATTGTATGTCCAGCTTTCCTCGGTTTGCCTCCTCTATGGAATTACCCTATAGAATCCCCCCCCCATCCTCTGCTCCTATCATCATACCTGGCACAGTCTCCACACACTGACAGCCCCATGAATGGTTTATATAACCTAGGCCCCGCCTCTAGAAACTGATTGGCCGCTGTGTGGAGAGACAAGCTAAGGCTCAGTGCTGGTTACTGGTGTATATGGCGCTGTGTGTTCCCTCTGCAGGAGGTCATGTGACTTTTCATCATGTTTACAGTGTGGTCGCTCCTGATTGGGGGATCAGGGGGGTGTGGCCTGTGAGGATTTGACAGGTACATGAATGGGGACTCTATAAAAAGGAAAGATTCTGGTAAATGTTAGCAGGCGCTATGTGATCCTCCCTCCTCCTATCCAGCGGTAAAATGCTCCCCCTCCTGGCTGTGCCTGTGCAGTACAGCCCCATAGACTTCTATAAGGCAGTTGGAAAACATGAGTACTACACCCCATCCCCCTTGTAGAAGGTGTGGCTTATCCATACCGGTATCCTGATCTCGCTCTGCCCCTCCACAATGCCAGAGTGTTGGTGGGAGTGCCTAGAATGGTGCAGTAGGGTAAAGGGGTATTTTGAATATCTATAGGGACACCAGACTTACCTTTAATTCTCTACGGGGGGGGGGGGGGGGGTTTGGAATTTCAATAATTTACTTTTTACATGTTTGACATTTGATAAATCATGTATTTTGACTTGCATTGAAAGCCATTTTTATATGTAGCATAGTGTAGAGCGGGGGGTCAGCAACCAGTAGATCGCAGACAGGTGATTGGTAGATTGCGGTCTGGACTTGCTGATCTGCTATCCCAGAGCATCAGAGTGCAATGCAGAAGGACTACTTGGAGCTGTAGTAGGGAACAAGAGCCGCATAAGCCGATGGCTCCTGTCCCATGCAGAGTGGCTCCATTTACTCGAATGGGTCAAGATTGGCAGGCGGTAGCATGCACCAAAAGCAACGGGGATCAATTTCTACTGCAGCATGTGTACACTTTTGGCTGCTGCCTCAGCAGCTAAAGGGGGTAGGGACTGGGGGCGGTAAAACCGCAACTCAACCACAGACTTTTACGTATGAACGCGTCCTAAGAGTGTTGCTACCAAATGCAACTAAGAGCCCATTCATAAGTGCAGCAGGCACTGCTTCTCCTAAAAAAGTGATCTGAGTGTGTTTGACAGGTGGTGAGGAGGTGATGTGTTGCCTCCTCACCACTTGATTTAAACCCATGCTTGCCGTGCAATGCACGTGATTGTGACCCGGTACTAAGCAAATAAAGGTTTATTGGTGTGAGGAGGTGACACTGTGTGACTGGTGATCTTGACTTCTCCTATGTTGTTCAGGTAGATCTCCACTCTTTAAGGTTGCCTATCCCTGGTGTAGAGAATGATTTATCCCCCCCCTTCCTACATTTTCTTTATTTTTAAATCTATGTTCCACCTGGGAGGTTTCCCTCACCCTTCGTTATATAGGGACAAGAGGAATGCTCTCTAACCGTGTCACCGGAATGTACCCATTGGAAGGTTTCCCCTGTGCTGGTGACATCTTCAACCTTTTGGACACATGAATCATGGTCACCAGAACAGATGGAGAGAAAAATATCTTAAAGCGTTTGTTTATCCCAAAAAGAAACAACCCAGATACTGTTCCTTTTTAAAGCATGTTATACAGCACAGTGCTTGTGCTGTGTCAATTGGCCCCTGTATACCTTAAAAACTGGATGATCCTGCTGGCTATACCCTCCCCTCTGCAAACAGACCACGATAATCATGGCTGCTAAGCCCCTGATATTTGTGTGATTCCATCAGCCGGCAGCTCTTCTATCTGCAGCTCTCCCTGTGTCCTCTGTCCTCCTCCCCCCTCCCTGCTCGTACCTGACCCCCCCCCCTCCCCCCGCGCTCCTCTTTATCTGCTATAAAATAATCTTATCCCTCTATACCTTAATGTGTCCCTGTGCCTGTTTAATGTAAAAAATCCACCGATCTGTACCTTGTATGAGTGCAGCTCAGGCGCTCAGCTGATTGTTGGCTCTCTCTTCTCTCCCCGCTGATGTCAGCGGGACGGCTGACATCAGAAGAATTGACTTTAAATACAAGGAGGGCTATTTAAGGGTTTGTTTTACCTTAAAAAAAATCATGAAAGGGTTAACTAACACCCTCTTCACCCTTCCAGTTCCAACTGTATTTACATCCGTGGGTGATGAGCTGTCTGTGCACAGCAGCAGTGTAGTAATCCAGGAATTTAAATCCCTACTCTTCTTCCTGTAGAGCTTCCAGGACTGATTTGAGCGATTCTGATTGGTCAGTGCTGGCACATGGCCACTTTGACCAAACAGAATTGCTCTGATCCATCCTGAAGACCCTATAGAAAGAAAAGTGGGAATTTCAGATCCCTGAACTACTATATCAGCCGGCACTGACAGCTCATCACCCGTGGAGGTAAGTACGGCGGGGGGGGGGGGGTCAGGGAGGGTGTGCAGGGTTCTCCTTTTCATTTTCTTTTCTGAACTTGCACTTTAAAGCTGTCACATTTGCTAGTGCTGCTCTGCCTTATGGGGAACATAGTGAAGGTTGTGATTAGTGCACTTTCCTGTCTGTCCTTTTCTTTTGCAGCACTTAAAAAGCATTAATTTCCCGTCAGCTGTGCGTTTTCTCAGGTTAAACAAGCACCTTCCAAATGGTAACATGCAAAATACCAACGTGCTTCTGTACCTTTTTAGCACAGCTTGAATGTCATTCTGCCCATACTTTGCATAACGCATTAGGAAGGAATAAATGCTTCAAGTAAAACCAAAGGGAAGACTTTCTCAGATTTGGATACAGTAATAATGGGACAGAACCTCTGTGTGGATTTTATTGCCATCTGTGTCCTGGTTTGGGACATTCATTCTCTCTAATTGTCCTGATTATCAGCGTCACTGGGAATGACAGTGAGGGTACATCTAACATTGAGTTGTCCCAGAAAAAAAGGTTGCACTGATACTGAAATCGCACCGCAAAGAATCGAATGTGATTTGAACAGGAATGTTGTGCGATTCTGTCCGAATTGTCGTAGTGACTTCAGCCTGGGTTCACACAGAGGCAGTGTAGGAAACGGCATATGTTTCGGACAGGAATTGCACTGCATTCCTGTTCAAATTGCATGCGATTCTTTTTGTATGGGCTCAAATCGCACCACAAAGGTATCGGTACCCTGTATCAGTGAGTACTTGACCGAAAGTATAATACTCACCGGTGAGAAACCAGTATGGTTGCAACCCTAGTAGAAAACAGTGCTTTTCTTTTTGCCTTTTTCACACCACAAACTTTCTGCATTTTAACACAGCAGTGCAACTGAAACTTAAAATATAAAAAAAAAAAATTAGTATTTTCATCCTTCCAGGGACCTGTCACTTTACTAGAGAGGACACGAGAACACATGCCACACACATGAACATGCATGTTACATGCACATCAACACACAAGCATTTTCAAGGTGTTGTGGTGAGTTTTTATGTGCAATATGGTGTGAAAGCACCTCAATTATCTATTAATTACAGAGCTGCAATAATGTGTCTTCTGTCTGCCTGGAGTTCAGCTTTAAAGTCCCTCACCTAATTGGTAATTAAGAATGGGGAATGAATCCGCCTGGCGACCCAGTAAGATGATACTAATAAAAAAGTTGATTTATTTCACTGTCCTGCCTTGTAGTTTGACATTTGTCAGGTAGATGGAGATGGCTCCACGGCTGGCTTGGATGACCATGTAGGTTTTCAAATGGTTTTTGTGTCCTGTAGTTTGACACAAATGTATATTCTTTAGTCCTAGGATTATGGGGTAAAACGTTGGAGACTTTGTATTCTTTTGTGTAAACTTTCCTGTACTGGCATCAGTATAAAATGTAGCACATTCACGTGTGGTTGGATTCACTGCCAATTTCTTCAGTCGGTTTAGCTAGAAAAGTGGCCAAGAATTTGGCATGAAGTCAGGGCAGGAAAGGCGGTGTGTATACAGTATGAACCCCTCATGTACTTGGGGGACAATACAGCTCTTTACTCCAGCTGGAAAACTTTGGGGTAGAGAGGGAAAAAAGTTTCAGGCGGTTTGCAAGCGCTATTGCGCTAAAAATTGCGACTGCAAACTGACCTGAAAGTGCCGCTGCTTCCTGAGGGCTTTCACACTGGAGCGGTGCGCTAGAAGGACAGTAAAAAAAAAAAAGTCCTGCTAGCAGCATCTTTGGAGCGGTGAAGGGAGTGGTGTGTATACCGCTCCTGCCCATTGAAATCAATGAGGCACTGCGGCCATACCAGAGGCGCTTTGCGGTGGTTTTTAACCCTTTCTCGGCCACTAGTGGAGGTAAAACCGCCCTGCTAGTGGCTGAATAGCGGTGCTTTACCACTGACGCTGCCCCAGTGTGAAAGGGGTTAAGTGGCCCAACATATCAGTTTTTGCATAGAATGCTAGATTTGTGGCACCCAAGGGTATCTGTGAAGGAGCTGTGTGGTGGGATTGTCATAAGGGGGGGGGGGTTTACTAAAACTGATGCACATAGCAACTAGTGCAGCTGTGCATAGTATCCAATCAGCTTCTAACCCTTGTCCACTTTTTACTATCGGTAAGCCTATAATATCTTCTAAACCTGCACGGTTTAGGAGATATCCCCTGTATCAGCATGTGCCGATGTCATCGGCACATGCGCACTGAAGCAACAGCTCGTTTGTGCCGTTGCTTCAGCTGATGTGCTGTTACTGGTGGCTCCCGCGTGCTTGCATCATCGAGGCTCCGACCAATCGCAACACCGGAGCCCGCGATACCCGGGAATAACTCTGGGAGCGATGTGGCCAGACCAGTGTACCGGGACTGATGCGGGGGCTTCGATCCAAGGTGAGTATTTCATAATGAGCTAGTTTGTTATGCATACTAGCTCATTATGCCTTTGTCTTGCAGGTTTTTTTTTTTAATAGTGGAGTGGGTTTACAACACTTTAAACTTCAATTAAGCATTGACAATAAAACCTGGAAGCTGATTGGTTACTATGCAAAGTTGCACCAGATTCTGCGTGCGTGGCTGTGCACCAGTTTTATCAAATCTCCACAAAGTATTGACACTGGGCTGATTGCAGTAGCTTTGTTTATGAAAATTTGGGGGCATAAAACCTGATCTGGTCATTTGATAAAATTACTAAGTAAAGCTTCAATTGTTTTGAGGGGGAGTATGCTTCTTGTGTAGGTCAGGATATACGTTGTGAAGGTTTTACAAAGTGCATTATTGATCCTTTTCTTGCATTTATGTTGTCGGCCTTAAATGTTTGAGGGCACTTGTCAAAATGTGGGACCGATCTGTCTTTTTATTATAGTAGTATCTTTAAACCCAGAGTTTAAAAAATAAAATAAATATGTATGAATGTGTGTATGTATAAGTGAGTACACCCCCTCACATTTTTGTAAATTTTTTTTTATTGTATCTTTTCATGACAACACTGAAGAAATGACACTTTGCTACAATGTAAAGTAGTGAGTGTACAGCTTGTATAACAGTGTAAATTTGCTGTCCCCTCAAAATAACTCAACACTCAGCCATTAATGTCTAAACTGCTGGCAACAAAAGTGAGTACACCCCTAAGTGAAATGTCCAAAGTGGCAATATATTGTGTGGCCCCAATTATTTTCCAGCACTGCCTTAACCCTCTTGAGCATGGGGTTCACCAGAGCTTCACAGGTTGCTAGTGGAGTCCTCTTCCACTCCTCCATGACGACAGGAGCTGGTGGATGATCCTCCAGCCTTCCGTTTGAGGATGCCCCACAGATGCTCAATAGGGTTTAGGTCTGGAGACATGCGTGGCCAGTCCATCACCTTTATCCTCAGCTTCTTTAGCAAGGCAGTGGTCGTCTTGGAGGTGTGTTTGGGGTCGTTATCATGTTGGAATACTGCCCTGTGGCCCAGTCTCTGAAGTGAGGGGATCATGCTCTGCTTCAGTATGTCACAGTACATGTTGGCATTCATGGTTCCCTCAATGAACTGTAGCTCCCCAGTGTTGGAAGCACTCATGCAGCCCCAGACCATGACACTCCCACCACCATGCTTGACTGTAGGCAAGACACACTTGTCTTTGTCCTCCTCACCTGGTTGCCGCCACACACGCTTAACACCATCTGAACCAAATAAGTTTATCTTGGTCTCATCAGACCACAGGACATGGTTCCAGTAATCCATGTCCTAGGTCTGCTTTTCTTCAGCAAACTGCTTACGGGCTTTCTCGTGCGTCATCTTTAAAGAGGCTTCCTTCTGGGAAGACAGCATGCACAAAAATTGTATGCAGTGTGTGGCATATGGTCGGAGCACTGACATGCTGACCCCCCCCCCCCCCTTTCAACCTCTGCAGCACATCTATTTCCCAAAGACAACCTCTAGATATGACGCTGAGCACGTGATCTCAACTCCTTTGGTCAACCATGGTGAGGCCTGTTCTGAGTGGAACCTGTCCTGTTAAACCGCTGTATGGTCTTGGCTACTGTGCTGCAGCTCAGCTTCAGGTTCTTGGCAATCTTCTTATAGCCTAGGCCATCTTTATGTGGAGCAACAATTCTTTTTTTTTCTTTTTTTTTTTTTTTCAGATCCTCAAAGAGTTCTTTGCCATAAAGTGCCATTTTGAACTTCCAGTGACCAGTATGAGAGAGTGAGAGCGATAACACCAAATTTAACACACTGCTCCCCATTCACACCAGAGACCTTGTAACACTAACGAGTCACATGACACCGGGGGAGGAAAATGGCTAATTGGGCTCAATTTGGACATTTTCACTTAGGGGTGTACTCACTTTTGTTGCCAGCAGTTTAGACATTAATGGCTGTGTGTTGCGTTATTTTGAGGGGACAGTAAAGTTACACTGTTATACAAGCTGTACACTCACTACTTTACATTGTAGCAAAGTGTCATTTCTTCAGTGTTGTCACATGAAAAGATACAATAAAATATTTACAAAAGTGTGAGGGGTGCACTCACTTTTGTGAGATACTGTATATACAGGGGTTTCATCTGAGATGCAGATCCCAGTGCAGTAAGCAAAGGATATTATTGAGGATGCTTTTAATTGGACCTCAAGGTCCATGAAGACGTCTGGGAGCAGAAGGTAGCCTGCGGGTCAGAAAGATTCTTACAAATACTAAGTGCTAAATAAGTGCTTTTGAACACAATTACAGCATGCTTTCTGCTTGGATTTAAGACTTGTATAGGAAGAAGGGAAGCTCTGACACGAACGAATGCCCTAGCATGTAAGCCCTAATGAAGAGATGTGGCAAGAAAGAGAATTTTGTGGCAGTCACAGAACATCAAAGCTTCCTGTACACACACAGGGAGACTAAATATTTTAATATAATAAAGAATATGTTCACCTTTAGAAGAATGTTGCATATTTAAACCCATATATAGGGTGTAAGATGCTCCTATTCACCCACTGCCAGAGCCCCCCTCTCCCTTTGAAAGCAGGAAGGGGTTCCTTTCCTGCCACCCCCCCTGTCACATTTGGAAAGAAGTGAGGCTCCGCCCACACAGCCACATCATTCATACACCACAATCTGTGCGTGAATGAACTACATATCTTATCTGCCACTGCGGCAGACGGGCTTGTAGTTTCAATGGACTGAGTGTGCTGATGAATGCATCTGACGGGCACTGGTGAGGCTGCATTAATCTCTTGTATCATGTCTACAGTCTCTGGCCATCTCTTGTATCAGGTCTGCTAGAGGTGCGCCAAATGGAAATTTTGCTAATACTATTAGCAGTGTGTTTTAAGGTTCAGGCTGGGTTCACACTAGTGTGAATTGGATGCGGGTTTCCCTTCACATCCAATTTGCATGACATGAGATTGTGACTGGCTCTCTATTGAGCTGCTTCACATATATCCAGGGCAGCTGCCAATTTGCTTGCGCAGGACTCCTGTGCCTCTTTGGCTCAGTTTCAGGGCCGAACACAGGCAAACATTTGACCCTGATTCGTCCTTGAAACTAAGAACGGTGACGCACCGGACCCCCTGCTGCGAGCCGCATCCGGCAGCAGTGTCAACCCAGCCTAAGTAAGAGATTGCGGACATGATACAAGAGATGGTCAGAGACTGCAGACTGCATTTTTCTTGAGCTTTTTTGCACTAAAAGTGCCAACAATAAATTCATATTTAATTTAACCACTTGGCATCCATGCTATGGCCGAATGACGGCCACAGCGCGGACCTGAATTCCTGGGAGGCCGTCATATGACTGCCTCCCCTGTGAGCACGCTGTGATCAGAGTCACTGAGACTCGGCTGATCACTGATCCGAGTAAGGGTGCCGGTCCCGACCCCTTACCATGTGATTAGCTGTCAGCCAATGACTGCTGATCACATGATGTAAACAAAAGATCGGTAATCGTTGTTTTTTTTTTCTACTCACGCTGACAGCGTGAGCAGAAAAAAAAGCCGATCACCGGCTCAGATGTGAGGGACATCGGTCCCGAAGTGGAAGAGGCTCATCTGTGCCACCGAGCAGTGCCACCTAACAGTGCCCAAGAGTGCCAGCTATCAATGCCCACCAGTAGTGCCAATCAGTGCCACCTAGCAGTGCTGCCTATCAGTGTAACTAATCAGTGCCCATTATTGCCACCCATCAGTGCCGCCTCATGAGCGTACATCAATGAAGGACAAAAATTACCTGTTTTAAATTTTTTTTATAACAAAATATAAAAAAAAAAAAATATATATATTTTTTTTAAAAATTCAGTCTTTTTACATTTTCTTAACAAAAAAAAAAAAAACCGCAGAGGTGAACAAATACCACCAAAAGAAAGCTCTATTTGTGGGAAAAAAAATGATAAAAATTTCATTTGGGTACAGTGTTGTATGACCGCGCAATTGTCATTCAAAGTGCGTCAGCACTGAAAGCTGAAAATTGGTCTGGATAGGAGGGGGGTTTAAGTGCCCGGTAAGCAAGTGGTTAAATTGATGATATTATTTAAAAAGTCGAAAATAATGCAATTAAATATAAAAATATTTTTTTAAAACTGTCATTTTTGGCTAAGTATTTGGTTTTGGCACCAAAATTCTATTCGGTACACTCCTGTTAAATGTCCATGCAAATGCATCCTAACTACTCTGTGCCTGCAAGTCTAATGACTAACCACTTGCTGTTCCACAATTGAAAGCTTGTGGTTTTCCTTTGAGCTCTCATTGATTTGTATAGCAGGTGAGCAGAGCTTGGTTTCACAGATCTCCAAAGTTGAAGTCCTAGTAACTATTTGGATCTTTCACACTGATGTGATCCAGTGCAGTGTACCCACGGGTTTGGTGTGGGTTAGCTGTGCTTTCCTATCGACTTCTATTATGTCCTGCAGTTTTGGTGCACTTTCAGAAAGCACTGGTAAAGTGCAGCTAACCACACCAAACCCCCAAGCACACTGTGTTGCCCCCTCGGCGTGGTCAAACTACACTGTTACAAGAGGTCTTAGACACCTTTCACAATCAGAAAATCGTACGAAAAATACTGCTTTCAAAGAGATCGTACGACAATCTGATCGATCACGACAGTTTATCCGATGGGACAAACACAAACTTTCTTGTACGATTTTTCATTCAATCTGTACAGTTTTCGTCTGAAAAATTCAATGCAAATACAATACATGACATCACTTCCGAATTTTTATTCTGTCATACGAGAATTTTCACACAAACACACCTGGGCTGTGGCCATTGCTGTCAAAACAGACTGAACAGTGTTCTAAATATAAAATATTATGGATATAACTTTACAAATTTGATACTTTCTATTAACTCCGTTTCATTAATTTGAGGCTCTGCACTAGCTGTTAGTTAAAGCAACCTTACAAGTTACAAAAAAATAGTTTAAAGAAAAAATATTGTTCCTAAGAAACCACTTATTGACCCTAATCAGACCTAATGATCTCCTCCTCCGTTCCCTTCACTTAGCAGAAAAATGAAATTTGTATTTCAGTTTTTCAATCCACTAATATTTTTAAACTTTTTTTTCCAAGTTAAAAAAAAAAAAAAAAATTACAGTATTTATTTTTAACCTAACACTGGTCAAAGTGGGGGGGGGGGGAAGCAAGTTTAATTTTCTTGTCTAGATTGCATTGAAAAAAAAAAAAAATGGTCACATTTATCCTGGAGTTGGGCATTTATGTAATGAAAGTTCTAATATTGAGTATATGGCATTTACATAGCTCTTTACATACTGTATATTCATATTGGTTATCACTGAATAAACAGCCTCCTATCCAAACAATAAAAATTGCACTGGTCCATTAGGACTATGCAAGTGTGATTCCCCTTGACTTTTGCTTATATGACCAGTCTAAAGTTTTAGGATTTCCATGTACATTCAGATTTGGTAATGGTGGGCTACAAAAAACTTAAGTTTAACCTTTCTGTACTCGGATTTTATTATCTTTAGATGAATGTTATTAGGTCCAAAATTGGGTACCACTGAACATTAGACATTTGAAGGGCTATGGGTTTGCATTAAAGCAATGTTTCAGGCAAGCAGCTAAATACTCTGATGAAATACGTGTTTTCTATTTTGCTTTGGAAAGACCACAGGTGTTTTCCTCTTTGTTTTAATAGTCCTTCTTCCAGGAACCTACATGCTTATTAATGTACTGTATATGCTGGACATGTATAGACTAAATAGTAAGCCCAATATAATAAACTAATGAACACAAGTTATTTTCTAAATTGCTTTTTAGATTTGACTTTCATTGTAAAATGCAGCAATTTATTTATTTCTTCTTCTATCTTTTCTTTCTTGAGAGTTGTTTACCAACACAAAGGCTTTTGACATACACCCATCAGCCATACTTTATCACCCACCTAATATAGGTTCCCTTTTGCTGCCAAAAACAGCTCTGACCCATTGGGTCATGGACACCACTAGTCCTCTGAAGGTATGTTGTGGTATCTGGCACCAGGTTGTCTGTAGCAGATCCTCAAACCATTCTTGAGCCATTTTTGGAGTGCGACAGGGAGCATTATCCTTCTGAAACAGGCCATTAACCACTTCAGCCCTGGAAGAATTTACCCCCTTCCTGACCAGGCTATTATTTTCGTCACTTTAACTGCTTTTTTTTTTTTGCGCTATAAACAAAAAAAAGACCACTTTTGAAAAAAACACTTTTTTTTACTTTTTTTGCTAAAATAAGCGTATATTGAGTGGTTTGCGCAAAAGTTATAGCGTCTACAAAAAAAAAAAAAATATATAATAAATATATATAATTTTATTTTCTGGTTATGGTGGCGATCAGCAATTTTTATTGGGATTGCAGTGGACAGATCAGACACTTTTTTGGGGACCATTGACATTTATACAGCGAATCAGTGCTATAAATGTCACTGGCAGGGAAGAGGTTAACACTAGAGAGCAATCAAGGGGTTAAATGTGTGTTCTAACTGTGTGGGGATTGGACTGACTGGGGGAGAAGACAGATCACTGATCCTACTTAGTAGGATCACACGATCTGTTTCTCCTCCCCTGACAGGGATTTGTGTGTTTACACACACAAATCCCCGTTCCTGCTCTCATGCACGCGATCGCGAGTGGCCGCCAGCCACGTGCATCGGGTCCCCCGCCGTGCAGTGCAGGCACGCCTGCTATGGCTCCTAAAGGAGCCGCAGTGTGTATATATACGATGATCCGCGCAGCAGAGCCATTCTGCCAATGTGTGTGTGTGTGTGTGTGTGTATGTGTGTGTATATATATATATATATATATATATATATATATATATATATATATATATATATATATATATATATATATATATATATATATATGTGTGTATATATATATATATATGTATGTATGTATGTATGTATATATATATATATATATATATATATATATATATATATATATATATATATATATATATATATATTTATATTCTCTATCGGTCGGGAAGCGACTGTACTTGGTCAGCAACAATGTTTAGGTAGGCCGTATGTGTCAGAGCCAGAGCCAAGGTCCTCCAATTTTCCAAAGCCTCTGCTGGCTTGCGTTCTTTCCATGCTGCATCCTGGTGCCATCTCTTCCACAGGTAAGCAACGCACACGCACCTGGCCAGCCACACAATGTAAAAGAAAACATTATTCATCAGACCAGGTCACCTTCTTCCATTGCTTCAGTTCTGATGTTCATGTGCCCATGGGTCGGCATGGGCACCCTGACCAGACTGCGAGTACACAGCCACAGCAAACTGCAATACCCAGTTTTTCTGCTTTTAACAGATCAATTTCAGGGACATTATTTTAACTTGCAACTTAACATATCCCACACACTTTAAGATGCCATTGTAATAAGATAATCAATGCTGTTCATTTAACTAGTCAGTGGTCCTGAAGTTATGTCTGAATGGTGTATGTCTATAACTAGTTTTAGATCAGGTGTGGATATATAATATGGAATTCAGGATCCAGCCGGTCCAGTCCTGAGACCAGCTCCGTTGACAACAGCTAGAGAAATGTCGGGCGCCATCTGTAATATTTTAGGAGCATTGGCTTCCTGGCTCCTGGAGTTTTAGATTAACTCAAAAGCAGGGCTCACGTATAACCCTCCTGATTTGAAGTCATTTGTAACTGCGCTGTCTTCGATTTTGTAAAGTGCTGTACAAACTGTTGGCACTACAGTATATACATCTTATATCAATATCTATTATTTAAATGCTTATTAGAAGAAATCACTACAGTGTCACTTTGGCTGGTCCGAGGCAGCAAGGATGAGGATTTCTTCTCCTGGGTAGGATATATATTTTTTGCTTCCTAGACTATCATTACTTATTGTGAAGGTTTTGCAAAATCCAGACACTAGGCCCAGTTGTGTCAGGCTGGTCAGGTGGATCTTGTTTCTTTAGTATGTTTTGTATAACTCGCACCTGCAGTGAAGTATGAGTCCGAGCATCGCGCAGGAGTCTCAGAACAGAGGTGCTGCTCAGGAAGTTGGTGACATGTTGTGACCAGCACAGATATCTGTTATTTTCTTGTACAATTAATAAAATCATACCGTGTTTCCCCGAAAGTAAGACATCCTCCGAAAATAAGGCCTACTTCCAGTTTTGCCTCTCGTTGTAATATAAGGCATCCCCCCGATAATAAGGCATCCCCCGATAATAAGGCATCCACACGATAATAAGGCGTCTGACTCTGGACCATAGCGGCAGGCGCCGCCGCGCAGCTCACTGATTGGCTGCAGCTGTTCAGGCAGTGCGAGGTCTCTTTAAATCGGTGAGCTGCGGCGGGCTCTCTGGATGACGAGTGACGTCCCTGATGTTGCGCAGGGGAACGTCACCCGTCAGAGAGCCCACGCCGCCGCTGCCAGACACAGGAGTCGGGCACACTGTGTGGAATCTCGCCGCCACAGGGGTGACTGAGGTGAGGGGGGGATGTCTGGTGAAGGTGGGAGGGGGAGAGACTAAATTGTCCACTGGCACAGGGGTGGGGGGAGGGGGACTTAAAATGACTAAAAATGACACATGGTGGATTTAAGGGGGGGGGGGGATCAAATCGGCACAGGAGGATCAGAAGGGGGGGGGGGATCAAAATGGCACAGGAGGTACTAAAATGGTAACCCCCCCCCCCCTCTGATCCTCCTGTGCCATTTTTATTGATTCCCCCCTCTGATCCCCCCTGTGTCATTTTAAGTGAGCCCCCCCCCCCCATTTCAATCCCCCCCTCTGGTCCAGTGTGTCGCTTGAACTATGCCCACAGGATTACCTTGATTTTAGGCTGTCTATGCAGTTATAGTGCACTGCATTCAACTGCGTTCGGTGTGAGAGAGCCCTAAAGGAAATTGAATCAGACCATTGTATAATGTATGGTCAGCTGTGGAAAGGTTCTTACAATTAGGAGCTCTCAGCATTGTTCTATTCTTTGGCTCTGCAGATATTTTATTCAATTTCAATTATTAGCATGCTACTCGATTTTAAAATGTAACTAATTTTGACACTGGAAATATTGCAAAAACATTTTCCCCACTTTGTGGCAGCTTTGAGATGTTTGGTTCTGTGTGTGTGTGTGTGTGTGTGTGTGTGTTTTTTTTTTTTTTGTGACCGATGCCCAATTGTGCATTTGGCACCAGGCCAGCTTTCCATTTATCACATGGGAAATTTAACATGCAGTTCAATAATGAATTGAATTGACGCCCATGCAGAACGAGTAACCACCTGCATTCACCCATGTGTGGACCCATAAGCCAGCAGTCATAACTGTAGTAGCAGTGCATATTAGTCATTTCCAGCTTCCACAGGGATGGCCAGGTATGGCACATAAATGCTTACATTGGTCCAAGCTGGACCCCAGTGTAACTATGCAAAAAAAAAAAGCCATACCTAAACTTTAGCTTTAAATCTACTAGCATTGAAGTGATTTAGGGCCCCTCTCTAGGTTGATGTTAAATTTGCCCATGCAGTGGGGTCACTTTTTTGGCTCTGGAGGGGTGGGTGGTAGAGTAAGAATAAGGTAAAATACTCACCCTCACTCATACTCGCCTCCCCACAGGCTTCCTTCTCTGTGACTGCCCCCTGAAACAACATTGCTGCCTGGCCAGTTGCAGCTCTCTGACCTTATGTACAGAGTGTGAGGGGGGGGGGGGGGGGGGGGCCCTATGTGTGTAGTTAGCAGCCTGGAGTGGGCTTTTTTTTAAGGATCGGCTTGTATGCTATGGGGGACTCATGGAACCATTTGAGATCAGACTCTGATAAACATACAGCCTCTGCAGAAAGGCTGCATTATAAGAGAGCACATGTTCTAAAAATAGGACAAGAGATCAAGGAAGACATCCCAGATCCCTCTAGATCAGGGGTTTTCACGTTTCTAATCAAAGGGCCTGTATACTGGCCTTCAGACTTTTTGAGGGCCGGACTGTGGCCATCAGTGGGGAACAAATAATGCCCTATCATTGGTGTCACTGGGAGAAATTGCATCCAATTGTTGGTGTCATTGGGCCTGATGGTGTCATAGAAAGTGTTCCCCATCGCTAGTGTCATTAGGAGGAATTGTACTCCTTCATTGGGGGGTGAGGATGAGGATTCTGCCCCAAGGGCCATGTCATTGGATGAAATGGTGCCCCAAGGGCAGGCTAAAAGTAAGCAAAGGGCTGCAGTTTGGAGACCACTTCTCTATATAATAAACGTTCTGCTTTTCATAATTGGCTTTCTGGAATCATGAACTGGCTGCTTGCTTCTAGCAGTTTGTGATTCCATCATATACTGTATAATATATTTGGTCTCCTAGCAGTGACTAAATTGGCATTAATATGTATTAAATGAGCAAAGGCTGTTCATTTACCTTAAGTGAAGTTGTGTTCATTTGTAGCACCTAATCGTGTACAAGGGAAGGAATGCTGATAATGGGAATGTATGCCATGGCCTGCACATCTTATAGTACAGAGGAGGTTTGAATGAAGGTTATATTTGCATGGCTGCAATCCCTGTTGGTATCCCTGTATAATAAAAGTTAATTTTATATTTTAGCATGTCTGCTGTGTGACGTTACTTATGTAATGGCAGGTGAAGATCTTTTAATGGGGACCTTTTGAGGTGTAAATAGACCAGCAGATGCAAACAGAAAATTGGGAGCCCTTGAACTCTACCTCACTGGCCCCATATTGATAGAAATGACTGATGGGATCTAAGAGATTCATGACTACTGCTTTCAACCTTTGATTGCATAGAAACCGTGTATATGTGCTCTTGCAAAATAAAAGATAAAAGGAAATGTCACGGAGCTTGGTAGGCTCTGTGCTACCAGAGGCAACATACAGTCAGTGTATGAGCAATGCAAGTCCCTAGAAAGATGAGCAAAATGCCATAGGACCAAATCGAAAGGCAGGGGGTGCAGTCAGACTGTAAAGAGGGCAGGTGGCAGGCAGAGGCGTGACTGGGCAGGTGGCAGGCAGAGGCGTGACTGGGCAGGTGGCAGGCAGAGGCGTGACTGGGCAGGTGGCAGGCAGAGGCGTGACTGGGCAGGTGGCAGGCAGAGGCGTGACTGGGCAGGTGGCAGGCAGAGGCGTGACTGGGCAGGTGGCAGGCAGAGGCGTGACTGGGCAGGTGGCAGGCAGAGACGTGACTGGGCAGGTGGCAGGCGGGAGGCGTGACTGGGCAGGCGGGAGGCGTGACTGGGCAGGCGGCAGGCAGAGGTGTGACTGGGCAGGCAGAGGCGTGACTGGGCAGGCGGCAGACAAGTGTATTTCCAAGTAAAGGCAGAGGTAATATTCCAGGAGAGCGAATGTAGATGTAATATTCAAATGCAGACAAACTCAACCTGTTGATTAGGCACTGGGCGGAAGTTCAGAGTTGCCTAAATGGATAATAAGGTTCAGGTGTGCTGTAATGTGGTCTTGCTGCACTGCATGGTAGCAACCACCAGGTGGCGTAGGCTCCAGACTGGTCATGACAGTCAATTAATATATTCTGTCTAGTCAACTGCTCATCCTATGTATTCTTATTAGTTGCATTTCCACATAAGTTCCTGCAAAATATGTGTTTTGTACACACAGACCCTGTACAATGCTTTTCTGACCCCTTCCCCCACTTAATCTAATTTTAGTAACCAGTTTAAGGCTCCATTCACACTTGTGCAACTTGTCATGCACCTTTGGACAGCAAAGTCGCATGACAAGGCGCACCCCATGTTTTCCAATGAGTACCTATGTGACTTAGTCACAGCGACTTCAAATTAGTTCATGTACTACTTTGATGCGACTTGAGGGCCATAGATTTCAATATTAGCCCTCAAAAGTTGCAGTCCAAAGTCGTGTGGCTTTGGAGATGTACACGTGTGAATGGGGCCCTAATGTGAAATGATCATGGAATACATAGTGTGCATTTTTTAAGGTATTGTAAATTTAATGTTGGGTGTTTAATTTTTGGCAGTGTTTTCAAATTTTTAAAATTGCTGTCATATAGATTGGTTAGTGCTATTTATATTTTAATAATTTCAGTCATCTTTTGTATTGTGATGAAATGAATTGTAGCAGAAGTGCGCTATTCTCTGTTGTAGGCCCAAACCTCAATATCTGATTTTTCTGGAATTCCAGTTAGTCCTGTCCTTGATCTGGGACAGCAAAATTTAAGTTTTAACATAATTTATCATTAAATTGAACTGTGGGTAGGGTTAGGGCTTGTTTTAGGTGTGTGATCAGGAATTGGGTATTTTGGAGGGTATCTTTAGTTTGGGGATAATAAAGGTTCTAGGGCAGGGATGGTGAACCTTGGCACCCCAGATGTTTTGGAACTACATTTCCCATGATGCTCAACTACATTGCAGAGTGCATGAGCATCATGGGAAATGTAGTTCCAAAACACCAGGGGTACCAAGGTTCTCCATCACTGTTCCAGGGTAATCTTAATCAGCTGATGGCTGTGCGCCTGAACAAAATTGGGGGGGGAATTCATCAAAACTGAAGCGGACATTGCATAGCAACCATCAGCTTCTAACTTCAGTTTGTTCAGCTAAGCTTTGAAAAGGAAAGCTAGAAGCGGATTGGCTGATGTGCACGGCTGCTTCAGTTTTAATAAATTCCCTTCAGTGTGGTAGGTTACATTTTTAGATTTTTATTTATTTTTTTTACATTCCAGAATTTTCAGCAAAGTACTGCACTGATCCACTGTCTTTCCACATGAACCATTCCTAGCTATTGGTCATGGGATTTATTATGTTTTTTTGAAGGATGTCAGAAAATTGTTCAGGCGATACCTCTCCATCAGAACCCCCTTCTGACTTGTATGTTCTGATGTCTCCCACAATCACATGACCAGGCTTCCAAACATTGCGGCGTTCTAGTTTTTAAAGCAGGTGTTTTTTATTCATTTTTATTTTTATTTTTTTTAACCAGTTTATGCAAACCCTAACAATGCTTTTTGTTGTATGTGCTCCCTTTTTAATCTATTAAATATACAATTTTTTTAAGCTCTTTCCTTTTTTTTTTTTTTTTTTTTTATGTAAAGGGTATAAAAAATTAAAAAAAAACTTGTTGATCCTGCCAGAAATCTAGTAAGCTGATAATTTTCTGTGCTAACTACTTCTGCTGCACTGGTATTAACCTTGTTTCCATTTCACTATGTACTATAGAACACCTCCTCTGTTATGTTGATTAGAATTGTGGAATGAGCTCTTTAGATATAACACATTTCCTGTATTAAAATGACAACGCTGTCGCTGTGAATGCAGTATAATGTGTAAGCGTCATCACCCTAGGACAGTAAGTGCATATAAATCTACCTCTCGAGGGCCAGTTCACACCATGCCGGCACAGGAACCCGCTGTGCATTCCTGTGCAATTCACATAAAATTCTGCAATGTGATTTCAGCCCATTCATTTTGAATGGGCTAAAATCGCACTGCACCAAAAGTACCATCCAATCCAGTGCGGGCAAATGCACTGTGTTTTGTGACCTGCTTTTTCGGATGTTGTTTACTTTGTATCGACACCCGCTGCATATTGCAATGCAATGCGGTTTGCAAGTGGTGTGAATCGCCCAGGAACCCACAGCACATTTCTGTACTAACATTGCATGAACCGGTCCTCAAGCATGATCTGCGATTGGTGATGGGATTTCACGCCTCCTCACTGCCTTTTTTTTTTTTTTAAACCTCGTTTTCTGCGACAAACATGCTGCAATCACGTGTATTGTATTTGTGGGCGTGTGTCCCATGAGCGTGAAGCAAAGCATTGTGATCATGGCATCACCCCTATCGTGGGGAGGGGTGGTGTTATGGGAAAATGCATCTCGACCACGCATTTTTAACCCCAAAACTGCACGTCTAAGCGAGGCCATCATCTATTACTGGTGATCACTGGGTAAGGGCTCGTTCACACTGGTCCGATTTAAGCTCCGACTTTCAGAGCACATGTCGCATGACATGTCAAAATCAATGGTTCCCTATGGAGCTGTCTTAACTGGTCCGACTTTGAAAATACCTCCTGCACTACTTTAGTCTGACTTGGGCACGATTTCAGCCCATTGCTTTGAATGAAAGTCGGGGTCATTGTCTTAACTGATTCGACTTGTGGCATGCTCTGAGGCCCTTGAAGGGGAACCCCACGCCAAAACTTAAAAAAAAAAAACAAAAAAAAAAAAAAAAAAAAAACAAAAAAAAAAAGAAAAAACGGCGGGGGGTCTCCCCCTCCAAGACCATACCAGACTGAATTTTAAGGGGAAACCCCACACACAAGAGAAAAAAAAATGTGGGGGTTCCCCCAATAGCCATACCAGACCCTTATCCAAGCATGCAGGTCAGAAAAGGGGTGGAGGGTGTAGGAGGAGCGTCCCCCCTCCTAAACCATACCAGACCACATGCCTTCAACATTGGTGGGTGCTTTGGGCAGGGGGGCCCTGCGCCCCCCCTGCCAAAAAGCACCTTGTCCCCACGTCGATGGGACAAGGGCCTGTTCCCGAGCAACCCTGGGCGGTGGTTGTGGGGGTCTGAGGGCAGGGGGCTTATCGGAAACTGGACCCCCAGATCCCCATGTGAATAAGTATGGGGTACATTGTACCCTACCATTCACCCCAAAAAAAGACAGTGTAATGTAAATATAAACAAGAGACTGTTTTGACAAGTCTCATGGTGACGTCCCTGGATGGCCACGCTTCATGTCTATATAAGAGCTGGCAGACATCGGAGATGACACAACGGCGGAAGCCAGTTTCGTAGGAGAACTTGGTCGGTGACGGAGAAGAAGAAATGTTGGAGCTACGAAGGGGGACATTCTTCGTTTTCAATAAAGGACTTGTCAAAACCGTCTCTTGTTTACACTACACTGCCTTTTTTGGGGGGGGGGGGGGTGCTGGGATATGGGGGGCCCCCTTGTTAAAGTGGTTGTAAACCTTTACAGGCCACTTTTACTACAGGTAAGCCTAGATTAAGGGCTTACCTGTAGGTGCAAGAAATATCTCCTAAACCTACACGGTTTAGGAACATGTTAGGTTGTTTTAGGCCCTAGAGGCTGACCCCGATAAGGCATGGTACCTTTTGGGGAATGTATGTTTGTTTGTTTTTGTATTGAAAATGAATAAGAATAATTAAAAAGAAAAAAAAATAAAACCTACACAGTTTAGGAAATATTTGCAAAACACAGGCACTGATCTCTACGGTGCATGCGCCGTAGACAACGGCGCGCAGGCGCACTGGGCGGGCCATTTCTAACGGCGATCATGCTGTTAGTGGCAGCTCCTGCGCATGCTCTGGAGTGACGTCATCGTGGCTCCGGCCAATCGCAGCGCCGGAGCCGCGATACCCGGAAGGAAGATGGATGCTTTGTGGAAGAGGGGACAGAGGTGACATTGCAGGCTCCTGTGTCAGGTAAGTGACACAATGGGCTACTATGCGATGCTTTGTAGCCCATTATGCTTTACCTTTTGCAGGGAAACAAAGAGGAAGTAAAACCCATCAGGGTTTACTTCCTCTTTAAAGGAGACTTCCAGATTCTGATAAGCCCCCCCCCCCGCAGACCCCCACAGCCACTACCCAGGGTTGTCGAGAAGAGGCCCTTGTCCCCATCAACATGGGGGGAGCAGAGCCCCCCTGCTCCAAAGCACTTACCACCCATGTGGTGGGGGAGGGGGGAAAACGTCGCACTCTGGCCCCCCCACCTCCCCTTTTTGATCTGCCAGGCTGCATGCTCGGATAAGCGTGTGTGTGTGGGGTTTTTTTTTTTTTTTGTGTGTGTGTGTGGGGGGGTTTCCCTTCAAAATTCATACCAGACTCAAAGGGCCTGGTATGGTCAGATCCCGTTGTGACAGCGCTGACCCATTAGAATGCTCCAAAACGTTCCCTGACGAGGGACGTTTTGGACATTCAGTTAAGGGAATTTCTAAGCCCCGGACACCTGCCACGGATATACTGGGGCGGGACCAGGGGATGGGCAAGGAGGGGGACCTGTGCAAGCTCACCTTGCAGAGTTTTCTGTAAAGGTGAACTTGCCCTTTAAGGACTACTTTTCTGTTCCTTGGTTTAGGTACACTTTCCCATAACTGTATATCCCTGCCTTGCCAGACCTGACCTCTGCCTCTGTATGTGTATGTATGTCATGCTCTGAAATGTATAAGTGTGTGTGGTTTTGTTTTTTTTTTTTTTTTTTCTCTCCATTCTGCATGGGTGGACAAAATAAGAAAATGGTCAATTGTCAAGTAAGTGGATCTTTTTCCTGTTAAATGAAATACGGATTTATTAAATGGTCCAGAAAAATGATTGCAGAGTCTAGCACCCTTTTAACTTGAATAATGTTGCTTGATTCCAACCTTCGCTTACATCTATCGTTGCTTGTATTTACAATTAAGGCTTGTAGTGAAGGCTGGGATTAGGGGCCTTGATTATTTTATTTTTTTTTCCTCTTTCTTCTTTTTTTTTTTTTTTTTTTGGTTTACAAGACTGAAGGGCTCTTGAGAGCTGGAGAAAGCTATCTGAGCTGCTGCATGCCATTTTTATGGCTCACTGCCCAGATTGGATTCCCCTTATACAGCACTGTAGTGTCTTCATTACGCTTGAGGGTTGCAGGAGGTGCAACATATTCCTTAACCTTTATCAGAGGGAAATGGAACACACTAATTGCCTACTGTGTGTGTCAGATTTGTGCTTTTGCTTTTGGCATTTGTGAAAATGCATCATTTTTAAACCAAAAGTGTTAATTTTCCATGTGTTTATTCTCCCCCCCCCCCCCCCAACGTAATCTGTAGATATGTAAAAACTGTTTGCAAAGATGTTTTTATCTTTTTTAATGTATATATATTTTTTTCTGCTTGGGCCTCGTTCACAGAGGGCGTACTAGAGCATACTCGTGTAAGGGCCGTGTTGTTTACCTACACTGGGATGCACAGGTGTTGTCAAATTGGGAGCAGCAGCTGTGTCTGTGCAGCCACTATGTCCCAACTGACATCAATGGGGATGCAGAGAACACTTGTGTATCCCTGTGCGTGTAAACATGGCCCTCACATTGGCGTACGCTGTAGAATTCCCCATGTGAATAAGGGCTTGGTTTTTATTTAATCTAATGATACAAGAAGCCAGGAATTATTCGCTTCTTGCAACTGCTGTGATAAGATAAGATGGTTTTAGAGTTGCCTCTTCCATGCGCCATTCTCCCAAACATATACATCTTGGCTGTGACAGTCCTCTAATCTTTACAAAAGAATCCTAATTTTGTAGATCCGAAGTCTTTCGAATCTCATGTTTGCAATTAGGGCCGACACAACTAATCGATTATTAAAATAGTTGTCAACTATTTTTATAATCGATTAATTGTCCAGCCGATTAGTTCGCCTGCATACAGAATGCATTGTTTACATATCAGGAAATACAATGCAGCGCAGATACGGCTCAGTACACCGTCCATACATGTCAGGTGCCTGAGAACATGTGAATGTGTGAGAAGCAATGCCTCATGGGACATGTAGTCCTGGGCAGGAAGTGGCTCTAAATGCAGAAGTTTTTTTTTTAACCTTGGAGGAGAATCGGTGCTGCTCTGTGCAAAACCATTACAGAGCAGGTAAGTATGTTGTGTTTTTTTTCTTTTTTTTTTTTGTTTTGTTTTTTTATTATAACTTTAAAGACTGTGTGCAGGGAAGAGCAGCATCTGAACCCAGATAAGGTGGAGGCTGATAGACTGGAGGAATTATAAGACATTACATTTAAAGTAAACTTTTACCAGTATTGTGCATTATATTTGAAATTATCATATATCCATGATAAAGAAGTCTCAGCCTTTAGTACTACTTTAATATAAAAGATTTATATCTCCCTTCCACCTTTTCATATAGCTTCATGTCTGACTCCTAGTTATAAAGCCCATATATCCTACTTATGGATGTATTTAATATATATAATACTGTTTCCACAGTCTGATATTTACCAGTTTATACCTCTAGTAGTGTATATATTGGATTATAACCTTTCTCTTCTGTCTGTTATTCTCAGAGTGAGTTAGAGATTTTTTTTTTTCTCTAACCATATAGTTGGTATTTATATATACCACTGCATAGAGATATATTTAAGAATAAATTGCCTTTTTAAAAAATCAACTAATCGATTATGAAAATAATCGTTAGTTGCAGCCCTAGTTGCAATATAACGCATCACAGCCCCCCCCCCCCACACACACACACACACACTCCTGTACATTAATGTCTTTTAGCCTACCTGTCACATCATGGCCCCTTTACATCAGACCCCCTCTTTACACCAGTATCCTCAGCCCCCCCTTCACAAGCCTCCTTAACATCACTTTTTCCCCCCTTTACATCAGTGCCCATAGTCCACTTTTACATTACAGTCCCCTTTTGAAGCAGTCCCACCGTGTCCCCAGTTCCTCTTCACATCATAGCCCCCCTTTACATTGGAGTGTCCCTTTTATGTTGCTTTGCTGTTCACATCAGAGTGCCCCTTTCATTGTAAGCCTCCCCTGCACTGTCCTGACACTTATCACCTGTGCTGGCTCTCCCTCCCGCCTGCCGCTGTCATCCACACACAGCAGGGCGGGGGGGGGGGGGGGGTGGGAGGAGCTGCACATCTGGACTCTGGGAGGGAGTTGCCCAATTTGTTACGTTAACAAGCAGGCCATTACCCACTTGTTTGAAAAGACTCCCGCTCTTTGTCCTGATTTGCAGCACCTCCTGCTGTGAGGACATGTGGGAGACTTGGGAGAGCTCACACAGCTGCTAAGTGGTGGCTGTGGTCCGGACAGGACCGTCACACTGTCCGGGTCCAGACCACGGGCCGCTATTTAGTGATCCCTGTTGTAGATGGACATTTCTCTTGAACTCAGATGTATGAAATGACATTCGAAAGCAAACCAAAATTAAACACCTCCTTTTGTACAGTCATCTAATGCACGCTTTTGGGGGGGTGTAGCTACGAATGACATACCGTATTTATCAGCGTATAACACGCACTTTTTTCCCCTTAAAATCAGGGGAAAATCGCGGGTGCGTGTTATACGCCGATCCCCTGCGATCCCCCGCTGTCAGATCTAAAAAATCGCCGACCGCGATTTGAAAATGGCGCCGCCGGCGCCGAAATACACAGTGCCGGTCCTCGGCCACTTTCGGCTTCACTCGAGCGCCGCCCGAACCTAGCCGAGTGTACTCGGCTAGGTTCGGATAGCTCCGCTCACCGTCGCGCCCATCCCGAGTGGAGCCGAAAGTGAAAGAGAGCCGCCGAGGACTGGCTCTGTGTATTTCGGCGCCGGCGGCGCCATTTTCAAATCGCGGTCGGCGATTTTGAAGCTCAGCGAGCTGCAACACTGCACTGGGGCAAGGCTGCAATGGACACTGGGGAAGGCTGCACTGGGGAAGGCTGCACTGGGGAAGGCTGCACTGGGGAAGGCTGCACTGGGGAAGGCTGCACTGACATGGCTGCACTGGGGAAGGCTGCACTGGGGAAGGCTGCAATGATGGGCATTTAAATGTAAGTTTTTTTTCCCTTCAACTTCCCTCCTAAAAGGTGTTTTTTTTTTTTTCTTTTTTTTTCTTAAAATTCCCTCCTAAATTGGGGTGCGTGTTATACGCCGATAAATAAGGTATTAAATATCCAGGTTGGCCACACAGATATGCTTGGGCAAGATCCCATAAATCTACCACCACAGTGATTATCAGTAGAATTTACTTTGGAGCGAGTGTCTGTGTTCAGAATTCACCAATTCCTGACATCAGAAGTGATCACTGCATTGTTTCCCAGTAATGGACTTTGATGTGTGCTGTATTGAACGTTATGGGTTGTAACTTGGGCTATTAATTACTAATGAAGCTGCTTGCTGAGCTCATAGTTGTGGCATTTTTACACATGGCGAATATATATTGGTGTTCTTTTATTGTCCATAGTGTATATATGATGTTGGGGGTTGTTTAGCACAGCGGTAGTGCTTCCCAGTGAGTTCAGTTCTCTCCAGAAGGGCTGGTTGGCCCACTTTTTATTAAAAAAAGAAAACATTCACAGAAATCGGTAGCCCTCGCAGGGGTATCCACCATCTTTGAGAAATGTCAAAACAAACAACTTCAGCCTCCTGGCTCACTCTTGCCACTAGGACGCTTCTGGTCACATGCCTAGGCCATCGGTCTGATTCCCCCCCAGACCAACTTCCACAGCCGCTTAGACTCGGATCACTCACTTTCTGCTCTTTGCTGCTCTGTCACCATCGGCACCTTATATATGTACATCGCCCGAATGCCTTTCACACGAGCGGCTGTTTCCAAGACTCCAGGCATAGCGATCACTTGCAGTTCTACATTGCGATTAGCTGCGTTTTACATGCGGTGGCATTTAGCTGCGTTGGAACATTCTTGCCATTTCTGATGTGCTTCCTGTTTTTTCTTTCTTTGTTGCCGCTGCTATCTGCAGGTGAAATAAAACACTGTGATTACCTGCAGATAGCAATAAATCAGTTCTGGATGCAGCCAAATTTTATTTTTTCTAATCGCACAAAACCCCATGTAACGAAACCGTTGCTAAATAAGGGCAGTTGTGAATGGGGCCATAGGAAAGCATTATGTGAGTTTAGGTGCAGTAGATAACTTGATCTATCTGCAGCTAAAAGCTGAATTCTATCCGCCCGTGTGAAAGGGGCCCAAGGCTTGTTCCTCTTACCCTGCTGCTCCAAAAGCCACCATCTCACGTGGAGGGTGCGAGCCCTGTATGCAAACAGGTGCTTAGAACAAAAGGCGGCTGGACGGCCGCACTCCTGTGCAATTTCTTTATCCAAATACCAGATACAAAGGTGAACTACAGATACAAGCTAACATGTTTCGCACCTGACTTTGGTGTGAAACGTGTTAGTTTGTATCCGGTATTTGAATAAAGAAATTGCACAGGAGTGCGGCCATCCAGCCGCCTTTTGTTCTATCCATCTGCACCTTGCAGACATGCACATCTCTGGCTGCTCTTCTGCAACCACACAGACCCCTCAGTAGGCTGGAGCCCCCAATCTACTGTCAGGTCTCCGACTAGAACAGGTGTGAGCACCTTCATCATCAATGTGCCAGTTGCCTGCAAAGCCCGGTCCCAGAATTGGGGAAAGCCTTCCTCCTAAATCTGTTATCTCCAGTCTCAAGGTCCCAAACCGGGTTTTACCAACCGATCAGGAAACTGAAAAATCCGTTTCCCCTGAATGTAATAATTACCCTGGAGCCCCTCAGCCTGCCTAGTTGAGTATCCCCGGTGACACAAAATATTTTTTAACACAATGGTAGGGCACCGCAATGTCACAATATTTTATATCCTTTTTTTTTTTTTTTTTTCATAGCAATTGAGCTCAACCATCGACTGAAGAATACAAGCTTGAGTTGCTCTACCTTTTAACTATAGCAATAAAGGTAAAAAAAAGTATTTAAACTGAGCCTGATCACAGGAGCAGATAGTGCAAACTAGGAGCAGAGGATTGAAATATCTGTGCGTTTTCCCTACCACTGCTCCCAATGGGGGCTCCAGCAGGATTTATGTACCACCAGGCAATCTGCGACTTAGTTGCTAATCTGGGCCTGTTAACCCTGCAGTGCTTGGCAGGTAGAAGCAGCTGAAACTCGAGGCCTCGGATTACAGCCTGTACACCCAGTTCTCTTGACTGATCCCAGGCCCTGATCTGCTTGTGTTTCCTGATTGCACCAGCAGATCATGGCTTTGGATGACAGTCAAGAGACTGTGTGTACAGGCTTCCTATATCCTACACTCTTCAGGAGGTGCTGTCCATTCTATAGGTTTTTATTCAATTTTGTTTATGAACATGACAGTTTGTGTAAGGTGTTAGAGGCTGTTTATTCTTTAGGATTGGCATTGTTTTATACTGGTATATAACAATGTTAGGTCTGTAGTTCTTACAAATTACAGTTGTGACTTTGCAACCACTGTTGTACACACAGTATTCAATGTAAATGATCTGCTTTAGTCTTTTATTTCAGCTATAGTGGTCTAGATCAGTGGTTCTCAACCTTGTCCTAAAGTACCCCAACAGGCCATGTTTTGGGAATTTCTCTTAGATAAAATAGCTGTCCAAAATACCAAGCCATTGACTCTGATTTAAAGCATGTGTGTAGGATAAAGGAAAATCTGCAAACATGGCCTGTCGGGGGTACTTGAGCACAGGGTTGAGAATCACTGGTATAGATCATCCAGTGGCTTCTTATGTCTCAGGGGTTTAACTAGAAAGATCTTACTGCCGTATCTCCTCCCTCCCATCTTTTTGGAGATTTTGGTGCTTCCATTCCTTTTGTCACATTTGTTTATAATACAAAATAAAAAGTCCAGAGCTGAGAGTGAGGCCCCTTGTAATGACTAAAGCAGATGTGTAGGCTTAAAAATTCCAAGGTAGGAATCTCGCCAAACTTCCCAAGACTGCTGTCTAGCATAATCCAGAAGCTGAAATAGGTTTGGTTAGGCAAACCCATGAAAGTGGTTGTGAATCCTGAATATTTAGTTTGCTAAAGCACGTCGTATCATAAACCGTTGCCGTGAAAAGTATTTTTTTTCCCTTTGCATCTCAGTACTGCTCATCTTCTGCAGTCCCTTTTGCAGCCACTTCAGTCCTGTGATGGCTTCATGGCATTTTTGAGGGAGGGTTTTTGGGTTTTTTCTTCTTCCTTCTTCTTCTTTTTTTTTTTTTTTTTTTTTTTTTTTTTAATGGGGAAAACGATGAAACAGCCAAATGTAGTCGACATTGGAAGTCTGTATGGCAGGGTAACAAAGCAGACGCACAACCAGGAGATGGGAACAATGTGTGGTCACCCTATAACAGGGATTTCCAGATGATATTTTAGTAGGAGCTTCAGATTTATGAAAGAAAAAAAAGAAGAAAAAAAAAATTACATTTCTAAAAGCGTGAGATTTGTTAACTCTAAAAACTGATAACCTTAAACATACTAAAGGTATATAAACTTGATGTCAAGAACACAATTGTGGTATTGTGTCTTATGGAAACTATTATGAAACTTTTTTTTTTTTCTTAATTTTTGCTTTCTTTAGGGACATAGAGCCAGAGTCTCAAAAAGAGGAACATTTGATGGAAGAAAAGAAAAAGAAAAAGCAAGAAGAAAAGAAGAAGAAGGAAAATACTCAGAAAAAGGTCAGTGTTCACTGCTTGTTTGCATTTCTTTTTTTTTTTTTTTTTTGTTTGGCTAGATTTTCCTCTCGTTAAAACACAAGCTTAGACCTCAGTAGATGGATTAATTCCCACAAAGATCTTAAACACGCATGGGAAAATTCTAGTACAAAAAGTACTTCATTTTTTTTTTTTTTTAAGATACCTTGAACCTCAGAGGTTCTTGAACACAAAGTGGAAAGGGGGCAATTAGTTGTAAAGTGGCCATTGCATGCACTTTCTACTTAATAAAGTATGGCAGGGGGCCTTTTTTTTTTTTTTTTTTTAATTCCAGTTTGTATTGTCATCTTTTAATTGAACACTTTTTTTTTTTTTTTTTTTTTTTTTTCTGTTGCAGGCTGCTGAACAAAAAAACAAAGGTTAGTGAGAATCTGCCTTTTACAACATGCATTTCAGAGCTCTGTGAGTTCCCTAGCTGCTGGTTGTCAATCTTGCTGCCTGTCTGGACAGAGTCCCTATTCTCATTGAAATTCAGGGCCTGTAGACAGTGATGCTGCCTGCAGCCTTCATGCTTGTATGGATGCCATTTACTTGTTAACAGGACATTCATCTTCCTACACGTTTCATTCACAAAGAACTTGGTGTAACTAGACAAAAAATCTTCCTTGCTTCTGCTTATATTGACATAAAAAACATGTTCTAGCCAAGTTCTAAATAGTTGATAAAATAATGTTTAAAAAAATATATATATATAAGTGGTAATATGCAGAAGATATTGACTGAAATCAAGCCAGATCACGAGCAGTTTTAGTGATTCATATTTGATTACTTTGGTCCTGTATGCATGAATTAAATAAGCATATAGTAATGTCCAAAATGGTCATAATACATGGGACATTTTGCTCTTATTTTTTACTTTTTTTTTTTTTTTTTTTTTGCAGGTAAAAAAATGTGCATTTAGTATTATTTTTGTAGCAGCCTGGAAAGCATTGCAATGTAGGGCTCCTTCAGACTGTCAGTGTAAGTTGTCTGCTTGTACCTCATGTGGGCAGGCAGTTACACAATAATAAAAATTAAAATGTAACGTAAACCTTGTGCTAGACAAAAAATAAATATCAGACTGCTGCACCTACATAAATCCTGAATACTGGATTTACAAACACCATGATACTTGTGAAACGTACTTATGATTCTGAAAGATTTCTAAAAAAAAAAAAAAATTATAGAATGTGCTAAACCTATACAGTGTGTACCAAAAACAATGATAATAGTAAATATACTTAATATGTGAATGTGCAAAAAAAGCAGTTGCATAGAGAACTTTTTTGTATCATAGGCAGTTACACAATGACCGGAAGAATCACTGAACTACCTAGAGAGCTTAAAGTGATTGTAAAGTCTCGTGTTTTTTTTTTTTTTTTTGTTTTTTTGTTTTTTGTTATTTTTCTAGGAGAAAAAAAAAAATGTGTTTATACTTACCTGATTTGTGCAGTGGATTTGCACAGAGCAGCCCGGATCCTCCTTTTCTCAGGTCCCTCTTCTGTGATCCTGGCCCCTCCCCTCTGTTAAGTGCCCCCACAGCAAGCAATCCCTTTAACAGTACCCTGGCAGTTCATTGGGACTGCAAACAGTCAGCCGCAAAGGCTGTCGGTACGTGTAGTTTATTCATTCACAGGACTCCGTGAATGACTGACACTGCTGTGTGGGTGGAACCCTGCAGGGCCACACTCTTTTTCGAATGGTGACTGCAGGTGCGGGGAGAAAATCCCTGGCCCACTTTTATAGGAAGAGAGGGGATTGGGGAGAGCCTGCAGGAGTGGGAGCAGGTTGCGTCCTCCCTAAAAATGGGTGGGACATGTAACCTCTTCCCAAAGGTGAACTTATCCTTTTAAAGCACTTTTAGTTATGCATTTCAGAGGGACAAGCACAGGGTTTGCCTAATTACCTCTGTATTACGGACAGCATATATTTTGATCCCTTATTGCTATTTAGGTTTTCTTATTCATTATCATTTCGGTGTACTGGAGATTTTAGGAATGTGTTACCTAGATTCTGACGCTAACATACTACAGACAGGGTACCTAGGAAAATGACAAAATATAGTAATACTAAAGACCACATGCCAGTAGTTTTAGAGGTCAGTTTAACTAATTTAAAGGATAAGTTCACCTTTGGGAACATGTTACACGTTCCACCCGATTTTAAGGTGGAACAAGTAACATGCTCCCACGCCTGTAGCCTCTCCCCAATTCCCTCAGCTTGTAGTTCACAGTGAACTACAACGGCACTGTGGAGGGCTGTGGTAGTTCATTGAGTCTTCTTATCAGAATGTTTCGGCTTACCTGTACGGGTTGTATAGGTAAGCAGATCCACTTACAGTGTGGCGGAGACCTGCATGGCATCAGCGATCTCTTGATCACTGATGCAATGCTTTACAGGCTCCTACTACAAAAAAAATAATAAATGCACATTTTTCTTACTTGCAAAAAGATGTGCATTTATTTTTCGTACAAAGGTGAACCTGGCCTTTAAAAATAGACTTTCTACCCCTCTGCACATCAAGTTTAAAGTACTCATTGGGGTTGATCTACTAAAGCCCTGGTTCACACTGGAGCATTTTTACATGTGATGTGACATGTCAAATCGACAGCAATTGCCATGAAAGGCACCATCCTAATCAGTGCGACGCCGCCACTTGCGTCGCTGCACCGATTTCAAAAAGTAGTTTCTGTACTACTTTTTGTGATTTCGGGCTGCAATTTACATTGACATCTGTGCAGAAACTTGCACTGAAATCGTGGGTAAAATCGGGACTGACATGTGGGAGTGAATTTTGTGTGAGTTCAGCTGACAGTGCGGCTTCATTCCTGCAGCTCAGTGTGAACCTGGGCAAAACTGGAGAGTGCAAAGTCTGGTGCAGCTGTGGATGGCAGCCAATCATCTTCTTCTAATTTCAGCTTGTTCAATTAGCATTTGATAAAAAAAAAAAAAAAAAATACCCAGGAAGCTGATTGGTTTCTTTGCAGAGCTGCACCAGATTTTGCACTCCAATTTTAATAAATCAACCCTTTTGCTCATGTGTTGCTTATTTCAGAAAACATAATTCTGTAACATTTTATCAGTCTTTAAACCTGTTGCTTTTGTGTGTCACTGGTTGTTCAAACAATTGTTAATGTAGAATTTTTCTGAACTATATATTTTTGTAAATATTTTATCTTTTCATGTGACCGCGCTGAAGAAATGACACTTTACATTGTAGCAAAGTAATAAATGTACAGCTTGTATAACTGTGTAAATTTGCTGTCCCCTCAAAATAACTCAACACACAGCCATTAATGTCTAAACGGCTGGCAACAAAAGTGAGTACACCCCTAAGTGAAAATGTCCAAATTGGGCCCAACGTGTCAATATTTTGTGTGGCCACCATTATTTTCCAGCACTGCCTTAACCCTCTTGGGCATGGAGTTCACCAGAGCTTCACAGGTTGCCACTGGAGTCCTCTTCCACTCCTCTATGACAACATCCTTCAGTGTTTCACAAAGATATAATAAAATATTTACAAAAATGTGAGGGATGTGCATCCCAGAAACCTGCACAGATATATGTGCGCTAGATCTTACCCTGGAAACAATCCTAATAGAGTGACTATGGCCAAGCATGCACTCTGGCACTAATATACAGTGGCTATAAAAAGTCTACACAACCCTGTTAAAATGTCAGTTTTCTGTGTTGTAAATAAAAGAGACAAAGATAAATCATTTCTGAACTTTTTCCCACCTTTTAATGTGACCTATAAACTGTACAACTCAGTTGAAAAACAAACTGAAATATTTTAGGTGGAGGCAATCAAAATAAAAACTAAAATATGGTTGCAAAAGTGTGCACACCCTTAAATTAATCCTTTTGTTGAAACACCTTTTTGATTTTATAACAGCACTCAGTCTTTTTGGGTATGAGTCACATCTTGACTTGGCAATATTTGCCCAATGTTCTTTGCAAAAACACTCCAAATCTGCCATATTGCGAGGGCATCTCCCTTGTACAGCCCTCTACAGAACACCCCACAAATGTTCATTCGGATTCAGGTCTGGGCTCTGGCTGGGCCATTCCAAAGCTTTAATTTTCTTCTGGTGAAACCATTCCTTTGTTGATTTGGACGTGTGTTTTGGGTCGTCGTCATGCTGATAGATTAAGTTCCTCTTCATGTTCAGCTTTCTAGGAGAAGCCTGAAGGTTTTGTGCCAATATTGACTGGTATTTGGAACTGTTCATAATTCCCTCTACCTTGACTAAGGCCCCTGTTCCAGCTGAAGAAAAACAGCCCCAAAGCATGATTCTGCCACCACCATGCTTCACTGTGTGTATGGTGTTCTTTTGGTGATGTGCAGTGTTGTTTTTGCACCAAACATATCTTTTGGAATTATGCAAAAGAGGATATTGCGCTGGAGAGAAAATTAAATTAACTTGTAAAAAAAGCAGCAGCATATAGTGCGATAACAGAGAATCCAATAAAATTTTAAAAAGCTGCGCTAAAAATTCTCGATGAATGTCCACAACAAAAGGCATGGAGACAAGAAAATCCATTTAAACTACTTAGGGCTTGATACCACTGCAGTGTGCACACACAAACAAGAGTGCCCGACCACCGTAGCTGTAGATTCTGTTTACCAGATGGCGAGCTTAAAAGGCGGATGGCTATAACCCAGCCTAGGCCCTTTAGCTTGCAGATGACCACAATAGGGACTGTGAATCAGATGGTGCAGATCGCTCCCTCTATCCCGCTAAAGTGTTCGTTACTCTCAATTGGATGCTCAGGAAAAGAGAAAACTGGCCATAGTGTAATATAGTCTAGAGATCGTTTTATTAAAACAAAGTATTGCACTTACATTTAAAAGAGCATAATATCGATTAAAAGAATGCTGGCCGGCTGGCACAAACAGAGCCCGTCCTCCTACTCCGATCGTGTGGTGACATCACTACGTGCCTTCCTCCAGACACGCTTCGTCATCAGCAGACGTTATAATGACAACGTCTGCTGATGACGAAGCGCGTCTGAAGGAAGGCACGTAGTGACGTCACCACACAATTGGAGTAGGAGGATGGGCTCTGTGCCGGCCGGCATTCTTTTAAGTGATATTATCCTCTTTTAAATGTAAGTGCAATACTTTGTTTTAATAAACGATCTCTAGACTATATTACACTATGGCCAGTTTTCTCTTTTCCTGAGCATCCAATTGAGTGTAACGGACACTTTAGCGGGACAGAGGGAGCGATCTGCACCATCCGATTCACCGCCCCTATTGTGGTCATCTGCAAGCTAAAGGGCCTAGGCTGGGTTATAGCCATCCGCCTTTTAAGCTTGCCGTCTGGTAAGCAGAATCTACAGCTACGATGGTCGGGCACGCTTCTTGTTTGTGTGTGCACACTGCGGTGGTATCAAGCCCTAAGTAGTTTAAATGGATTTTCTTGTCTCCATGCCTTTTGTTGTGGACACATTCGTCAAATTTTTAGCGCAGCTTTTTTAAAATTTTTTCTTTTGGAATTATGGCCAAAAAGTTCAACCTTGCTTTCATCAGACCATAACACATTTTCCCACATGCTTTTGGGAGACTGCAGATGTGGTTTTGCAATATTTAGCCCGGTTTGGATGTTTTTCTTCGTAAGAAAAGGCTTCCGTCTTGCCAGTCTACCCCATAGCCCAGACATATGAAGAATACGGGAGATTGTTGTCACATGTACCACACAGCCAGTACTTGCCAAATATTCCTGCAGCGCCTTTGATGTTGCTGTAGGCCTCTTGGCAGCCACTCTTGCCAGTTTTCTTCTCTTCTTTTCATCAATTTTGGAGGGCTGTCCAGTTCTTGGTAATATCACTGTTGTCCTATATTTTCTCCACTTGATAATGACTGTCTTCACTGTGTTCCATGGTATATCTAATGCCTTTGAATTCTTGTGTACCCTTCTGACTGATACCTTTTAACAATGAGTTCCTTCTGATGTTTTGGAAGCCCTCTGCGGACCATGGCTTTTGCTGTACAATGCGACTAAGAAAATGTCAGGAAAGACCTACTAGAACAGCTGAACTTTATTTGGGGTTAATCAGAGGCACTTTAAAGAGGAAGTAAAGCCTCTGAAAAAAAAAAATACACCCTGCAAGACAAAGGCATAATGAGCTAGTATGCAAAGCATACTAGCTCATTATGAATTACTTAAGATCGAAGCCTCCGCATCGGCCCTCATTCGCCTCCTCCAACGCCGCCATCTATCCCAGAGTGACTTCCGGGTATCGCGGCTCCGGCGCTGTGACTGGCCAGAGCAGCGATGACGTCACTTCCGTGCATGCGCGCTGGTGCCGCCACTAACGGTATGATCGCTGTTAGAAACGTCTACTGCGCATGCGCCGTAGTCATCGGTGCCGCTATTTCTTCAGATATCTCCTATACGTTTTAGGTTTGGGAGATATTACTTGCACCTACAGGTAAGCCTTAATCTAGGCTTACCTGTAGGTTAAAGTGGTTGTAATGGGTTTACAACCACTTTAAATGATGGCAGGTGTGTACTGACTCCCATTTAACATTTGTTTGCATGTGATTGCTTTATTCTGAACACAGCTACATCCCCAGTTATAAGAGGGTGTGCATACTTATGCAACCACATTATTTTAGCTTTTTACTTCCCTCCCCCTAAAAGATTTCAGTTTGTTTCATCAACTGAGTTGTACAATTTATAGGTCACATTAAAAGTGGAAAAAGTTCTGAAATGATTTATCTTTGTCTCATTTTTTTACATCACAGAAACCTGACATTTTTAACAGGGATGTGTAGACTTTTTATATCCACTGTATGCAACCTTTGATTTACAGTATTATCCTGACAATTACTCTCCTTCTAGAGGGATATTTTCCAATTATCTGAATTTCTAGCAGACTGAGTGACACTGGGGTCACTTAACTCCACAGTAACCCTTTATGGACATTTGCTGCTGCCATGTGTTCTTTAGTGGAAACAAAGACTGTTCACAGTATTTGCTTCACTATTCTGATCTTTAACCACTAGCCGACCAGCGCACGACTATGTACCTCTGCACAATGGCACGGCTGGGCAAATGGGCGTACAGGTACGCCCCCTTTAAATTGCGGCATTGTGGGTGCGCTTGTGTGTGCCGTGCCCGTGGGTCCCGCAGACTCTATGTCCACTGGGGGCCCGTGATTGGGTCGTGGAGCAGAACGGAAGAACGGGGAGATGCCTTTGTAAACAAGGCATTTCTTCGTTCTGCCTAGTGACATGACGGAGATCTACTGCTCCCTGTCATGTCAGTGGATGCCCATCCCCCCACAATTAGAACACCTACCTAGGACACACTTAACCCCTTGATCGCCCCCTAGTGTTTAACCCCTTCCCTGCCATTGTCATTTACACAGTAATCAGTGCATTTTTATAGCACTGATCACTGTATAAATGACAATGGTCCCAAAATAGTGTCAAATGTGTCCACCATAATGTTGCAGTCACGATAAACGCAGAATGCCGCCATTACTAATAAAAAATAATAAAAATGCTATAAATATATCCCCTATTTTGTAGATGCTATAACTTTTGCGCAAACCAATCAATATACGCTTATTGCGATATTTTTGCTTAAAAAGTAGAATAATACATATCGGCCTAAACTGAGGAAAAAAATGTAGTTTTTTTTTTTCTTTATTTTTTGTGGATATTTATTGAAAGCAGAAAGTAAAAAAATGCATTTTTTTTTTTTTTTTTTCAAAATTGTCACTTTTTTTGTTTTATAGCGCTGAAAATAAAAATCCCAGAGGTGATCAAATACCACCAAAAGAAAGCTCTATTTGTGGGAAAAAAAAGGACATCAATTTTGTTTGGGTGCAACGTTGCACGACCGCACAATTGTCAGTTAAAGCAACGCAGTGCCGTATCGCAAAAAGTGCTCTGGTCAGGAAGGGGGTAAACGCTTCCGGGGCTGAAGTTGTTAAACATCTGTAATATGTCCCTTTCTGGCATTACAGGATGTAACAGAAGTTGAAATCTAGTAGCGCTCTTTAAAGCGGAATTAACTCAAAAATGTCCACTTTTTTTGTTTCAATGGTCTGATGCTAAAGCATCGGTATCTTCTCAGCTTGATTTGGCTGGCATAGGATGACGTTATTCCACACATGCATAGGAGTGCGCTGTGTCAGAATATAAACTGAGCCGTGCATGCACAGTGTAGCGTACATTCTACCAAAGATTTGAGCAGGCGGGTGTTTGTTTTATTGCAGAATAAACATTGCATGTCTCTTCTGCAACCTTTCTTTACCCTTTTTTTATTTTTTTATTTTTTTCTCTCACCAATGCCCCTGGTGCAGGGCACCTCTACCTGCTTTTATCAACGGTCTATGGGGCTATAAGAGCACACCTTACCCACTTGGCGACTGCACACTGTAGCTTTACTGCTACAGTAGGGGCCGGCTGCATGAAATCGCGTGTGTGTGTATATACACACCTAAATCTGCTTTTCTGGCTAGGGGCCGCAAAGGCTGTGCTGTGATTTTTGTTACAGCACGAACTGAACAGCGGGTGCTGGCCAATGGATGCCTCCTTGTACCTGCTGCTCAGTGAGTCTATGTAAACAATACAGAGCTCTGTTCTGTCAGCAGGGATGTGCTGATTTTTGTTTAAAAACTAGTACATCCCTTAGTGGAAGCACCTCGCAGTACACAAAAAAACACTGGTTGGGCACACGTTTAACCCTTTGATCTCCCTAGATGTTTAACCCTTTCCCATCCAGTGTTATTGGTACAATGACTGTGCATATTTTTAGCACTGATCACTGTATTGGTGTCAAAAGTGTCTGTATCAGATTGCCTGCCATACTCTAGCAGTCCCACTATAAGTCGCTGATCGACGCCATTACTAGCATAAAAAAACAAAAAACCCAAATTCCAGTATTTATACCATAGTTTGTAGATGCTATAACATTTGTGTAAACCAATCAATATACACTTATTTTTTATCCCCCCCCCCCCCAATTGTCAGTCTTCTTTTTCATAGCGCAAAAAATAAAAAAACCCTGATTATCAAATACCATCAAAAAAGAGCTCCATTTGTGGGGGAAAAAACTATGTAAATTTAATTTATGTACAGCACAATTGTCAGTTAAAGTAACGCAGTGCCATACAGCAAAAAAATAAATGGTCACGAAGGGGGGTAAATCCTCTTCAGGAGTTAAATTAGGTCAGCTGCTGTGACCAGGGGGGATTATGTAGTAGTATGTGAAGCTGCTCCAGCACTTCCAGATCCATGTGCACATTTGTCCAGTAGCAGAAGGCAGCGACACTCTTAAAAGGTGACTTGCAGTGTTTGGTCACCAGGACGCCAGTGCTGCAAGTCCCTTCACGTACTGGAAAATCTAGGGTAACTAGGTATGTGATAAGACACTTTGAATTCCCTGTGGGTGGGACTGTGAGCTGAATCACTGGTACCAGTGATAATAGATCAATTTTGCTCCAAAATATACTGATCCTTTAACCCAGGTGTCCCCAAACTTTCTGAACAAAGAGCCAGTTTACTTCCAGACTATAGGGGGGCCGGACTGTGGCCATTGGGGGTAGAAACTGTCCTGGCGTCAGTGGTAATACTATAGGTGATAGTCCAGTGATAGGACTAGTGCCCCATCATTGGTGTCGGTGGGATTAATGGTGCCCCATCATTGGTGTCGGTGGGAGAAATAGTGCCCCATCAGTGGTGTCGGTGGGAGAAATAGTGCCCCATCAGTGGTGTCGGTGGGAGAAATAGTGCCCCATCAGTGGTGTCGGTGGGAGAAATAGTGCCCCATCAGTGGTGTCGGTGGGAGAAATAGTGCCCCATCAGTGGTGTCGGTGGGAGAAACGGTGCCCCATCAGTGGTGTCGGTGGGAGAAACGGTGCCCCATCAGTGGTGTCGGTGGGAGGAACCGTGCCCCATCATTGGTGTCGGTGGGAGGAACTGTGCCCCATCATTGGTGTCAGTGGGAGGAACCGTGCCCCATCATTGGTGTCGGTGGGAGGAACTGTGCCCCATCATTGGTGTCGGTGGGAGGAACCGTGCCCCATCATTGGTGTCGGTGGGAGGAACCGTGCCCCATCATTGGTGTCGGTGGGAGGAACCGTGCCCCATCATTGGTGTCGGTGGGAGGAACCGTGCCCCATCATTGGTGTCGGTGGGAGGAACCGTGCCCCATCATTGGTGTCGGTGGGAGGAACAGTCTTGCATCATCAGTGAAAGGAAAAGGGTTGACCTCTGTGTTTGGAGCTATCCTTTTACCTACGTTTGCTGACCTCCAGTGAGGGACCTGCGCAGAGACTGGAGCACAATTTACAGAACTATGCTGGTTGGGTTTGCAAATTACTTTTTCCAGTTCGCAGCAATGCCTACACATTCCCATTTCCACAGAGCTAGATTTTTATGATTTTGTAGTAGTTGCTAGGCATTTCTGATAGAAGGTCATTATGCTTAACAATTCACTAGTTTAGTTTTAAAATTTTTTTTAAAAATGGTAAATAAAAATGAGTGCAGTTGCTAACTTGATGCTACATTAGATATACTCCTAAAAAGCAAGCAATGTAATTGCCTAGGTTTTGGCCTAGTATTGGCCTCTTGCAGGCTCTGTACAGCAGGACTGAGTGTGTGAGGAAGAAGCAGCACAAGTAGTTAATCTGTTCAGGTGCTTGCAAGGAGCATGTTGACATGAGGAGGAAGCAGAGTGACAGAGGTGAGCTCATCACTGTACTGTCTGGGCTAAAATGAGATGAGCTGAATGATGCTGGCATTCATTCAAATAGGAAGACTGAGGACATCTTGTGGCAGAAAAATAATATTGCACAGAGACAACTCCAAAAAAATCAGTATGATGGAACACTAAAGGGAAAAGTAGTATATATTTTGTTCAACACAATGCAATACAGAAGTGTCTGTGTAATGGAGGATATATTAATGTATTTCCAGTTTTATATCCTTAATGGCACTAGAGAGTGACCTATTGAGAATTTACCAGGAAGCTCGCTTCCTATCTTTTACTTGCAGAACACCTTTCCATGGATATATGGGGCTGCATTTGTGGTCTTGTTTGGATAGTACTAGGTGTCTTGCTGTGTCTGCCTTCAATTCTTCTGAAATACACATCCAGGATTTCCTAAGATTTGAACGTTTGTTAGTACAGAGCAGTAAAATGGAAGTAATCATTCAGAGATCTCATTGGCTCTGGTTTGGCAGCTTACATAGAACAGGTCTACCCTCCAGTGGGTATCCCAGTGGACAGCTGTGAATAAGTCAGTTGAAAGAAAATCATAAGAAAAACAAAAAAGACAAACCTACCTCAACTACAGAGATTTTTCCTGTTTTTGTGCAATGAGAACATGGCATGGAGGTCCAGATACTGCCAGTACAAGTAAGGCTTTTTTTTCCCCAAAGCCCCTAAACTCAGCTAAATAAAAGCCTTGTGTCCATGCACACATAGGCTTTTACCAGAGTTTAGAGGCAGTGAAATGCTCCTCTCATGAACGCAGAAGGATCACGTTCAGAAGAGGAGCATTTTTGCATCAAAAAGCCAAATGCTACTAAACTTGCCCAAACGCTAGACATTCAGCATTTATTCATTTCAATGTCCAGGGTAAATAAAAATTTTGGCCAATGCAATAAACCCCCAAACATTGCTAAACTTGCCTAAACTGGTTTAGGCAGCTTAGGTGAGTTTTTTTTTTTTTTTTATTCCCCTGTCAGGAGAACAGAATTTACAATAAACCAGTGTGCATAAGGCCTTAAGGGAACATTGGTTTTTGTTCAGCTGGTAATGTCAAACATGCCAACTATGTCATAGCTTATCCAGTCGGAACCAGAAAGAATGGCGGTTTACCTCCTATGCAGGGCATAAGAGCTTCTGGAATAAAAGCAGTTCAAATGCATCAGAATAATACATGCTGCATTTACAAAAGTGTGTACAATACACAACAAAAGCATAAATGAAACGAAACATAAGGTAACACTTCCCTATTTGATCCATATCAAATACATTTTTATGATGAATGTCTGCAACTGATCCATTTGGTATTTCTTCAGTTTGGTTGGAAACCAACATTTCTGGTTTCTTTTATGGAGCCACCTGCTGGAGATGCCCAGAATCACGGTCCAATCATTTACATTTGGCACTTTAGAGTGTATATATCTAAAAGCAAAACTTTGAGCCCTGGTTCACACTTATGCGATGCAGGAAACGTAGTGAATCCTGTGTGTTTCCCGAATTGCATTCGCACGGCATCAGTGCGATCTGCTGCGGGTGTCAATGTTATCTTAACGTCCCCCAAAACAGAACGTAAAATGCCGTGTGAATGCCAGAATCGCATCGGTGTGAACATCCATGCGATGTGATTCTGGTGCGGGGGAAGGTTCCTGGCCCATTTTGGTACGGATGCAATGCAATTTAAGCTATACAAAATACAGACCTCACATATGATATGCACAGGAATGTGGTGCGATTCCTATGCAAATTGCATGCGTTGTCTGCATCCTACCAGTGTGAATCTAGGCTGAACGTGGGGGAAGATCCAACATACAAAGTTGTAACCAGAACATTTATTCAGGGGAAATCTTCCAAACGAGGGACACCTATTCTGATGAGAAGTGGACAAGATGGTTTTCCTCATTTTGAAGAGATCTCCTTTGTTGTGTCTACAGAACAGAAAATGAGAGGCAATTGCTAAAGGCAAAAAAAAAACGGATTGGGTTTTTAAAGCGTATCTACGGTCAAAGTTTAAAAACTGTTTATTCATTATCATATTTCAGTTACTTGTAGCCTACTGCTTTTAATCTGAGCAATCTGTAGTTTGTAAACTTAATTTTGTAAAGATCCCCACACGTTTTCTTCCTTGAATTCTGTGACACATTCACTAAGCCCTGTGAGTAGGCACTGCTGTGTCACAGAAATCTGAACTACAAAGGTGCTGAGAGGAGGAGGCGTTGCAAGAAGCGAAGTCGGTACAGGAAACGCAGCTTGCATGAAGCAAGGCACCATGGGATATGTAGTCCTTGAAAATTACAAGTAAACTGCAGAGGAAAAGCTGCAAAGTATGCAGGGAATTTAGGAAGTTATGGAAAGAGCTGTGTTCTGCTAGTCTGCAGGCCATGACATGAAGGTTAGCATTTTGCAGATTTAGCTCCTTCTCACACGAGAAATGGAGTACCAGACTTGAGGACCTATACTACTGCCTGCAGCACACTGCACCCAAAGGCGATATCCTCATGCCCTTTTTTTACATGCACTTGATAAAATCTGATGAATGTATGGACTACAGACCAAGTTGCAGCCTTACAGATCAGAGCCATGGAGGCTTGGTGATGCACTGCCCCAGAAGCACTAACTGCTCTAGTAGAGTGCGCTTTGACATGAAAAGGTCAAATCTTACCTTTTAACCATTAGGCCTGAATTATAACTTGCCGAATCCACTTGGCAATAGTGGATTTCGACGCTGCCTGTCCCTTCCTAGGACCTTCTGGCAGCACAATAAGACATCGGTCTTTTGGACCTGAGCAGTCCTCTTTAAATAGACCTTGACCGCTCTCACTACATCAAGACAATGTAGTGATTTCTCTACCCTAGAACATGGTTTTGAAAAAAACGACGGTAGGACAATATCTTGGTTTAGGTGAAAACCTGAAACCACCTTAGGCAGAAAACTTGGATGAGGACCCAACACGAACTTGTCCTTGTGAATAATTAAATATGGCTTCTTTACAGAAGGAAAGAGCAGCCAATTCCGATAACCCCTTTTTGCAGAGGATATAGCAACCCAAAACACTAATTTCCTTGTCAGAAGGACCAAGAGAGTATGCTGTAATGGTTTCTTTGTTTCTGTTAAAATTTTTTGTAAATAAGTACGTTTTCTCCTTCAATGATGGCACTGATATGGCTGCACTGATACGGCAGCACTGATGGGCATTGATAGGTGGCACTAGGCACTGATAAGTGGCACTCGTAGGCGGCACCGATGGGCACTTATGGGTGACACTGATGTGTGGCACTGATGGGCACTCATAGATGGGCAATGACAGGTGGCACCGATGGGCAATAACAGGTGGCACTGATAAAACATATTGGCATTGCTGGGCAGATCTGGAACATAATGGTGCCAATCAGTGCCCATTTGTGGGCACTGGCACAGATTGGGCACATGTGGATGGCCATGGGGTACATACCTGGCCATCCAAATGTTGCCCCCTTCCCTGGTGGTCCTAGTGGCGATACCTGGTGGTCCAGTGTGGTGATCTGAGGGGGGGCTGCGCTGATAAACAATCAGCGCAGACCCCCCCTCTGTCAGGAGAACCGCCGATCGGCTCTCTACTCGCGTCTGTCAGTGACGCGAGTGAGGAAAAGCCGATCAACGGCACTTCCCATTGACAGCGTGATCAGCCATGATTGGACACGGCTGATCACGTGGTAAAGAGCCTCCACCGGAGGCTGTTTACCAAGTTCGGTGGAGGTTGACACACCGTTCAAAAATAGCGCTGTTGTACCGCCGATGCCCCCACCGCCCCAGTGTGAAAGGGGCCTAAGTCAGTGAAAACTGACCCCATGGGGTCACCACGCATCTGTCTCGCATGCGAGTAGATCCCTTGTCCTTGCCATGCCCCTTGCTCTCGTGTTACAGGATTTGATTGACAGCAGCCTATGGCTCCTGCTGCTATCAATCTGTCCAATAAAGAGAGAGACAGTGGCTGGAACCGCTGGGCTTGTGCACATCGCTGGATCGGATTGGGCTCAGGTAAGAAAAAGGGGGATCTGGAGGGCAGCTGCAGCACAGAAGCTTTTTTACCTGAATGCATTAAGGTGAAAAACCTTGAGACTTTACCATCACTTTAAGCCTGGTACACATGGTGCTGATTGTCGGGCGGCATTGGCTGGTTCAATAGAAACCGTCCGTCATTTGGCCCGTGTGTACTGCAGCCGGTCCAACAGAAGCTGGCTTCTGTCAAAGGGTCATGTCCGAAAAGGTCTGCCGATTGAGAGCGCTGACCGTAGTGTCCTGGTGGAGGGGGCCCTCCCCCTGTCAGAACACAAGCACAGCAGAGGAGCTTGCTGTACTAACATCTGATTGTTAGTACAGCAGCTCCGACCAGAGCTATCTTTTTTTTTTTTTTTTTTTTTTTTCGGTATAAGGCTTTAGGGTGTCTCCACTCTGGATAGAGGAACAATAGATACCCCTTTGGACAGCAGCATTGTCAGTCTGGGGAGAGGGTAGTATTCGATGCCCCAGCAGATTAAGATGGACTTGACTAACAAATTCCAAGTTCCCTTTTAAAAAAAAAAGTGCACATTCTTCTTTGTCCGATACATTCTTCTACCCCTGATACTGACAGGCAGTTACTTTTTAGTCCAGAAAGATCAATGAACTATAAGAGCGCTCACCAGCACCCTCATAGTTTATTGAGAAGCTACAAGCTGTCCGTTGGCTGACGGTAGTTGCAGTTCATCGGCCCCCGCCAGGAAACTGCTGCTTGGAATTCACCCCCACCGATGTTCGGTGGGGCAGTTTGCTGCTAATTTGTGTGGTGGCTGTAGCCTGTCTGGGGATGGGGGAGGTGCAGCTTGTCACCTGGGGGGGGGGTGAGGGGGGGTTTGCAGCTTGTCAACTGGGGGGGGGGGGGGGGGTGCAGTGTGGTGGTTGCAGCCTGTCATTTTGTTGGAGGGGGATGCAGCTTAACACCTGGGGGGGGATGGTTGCAGCCTATCACTTGGGGGGGGGATGTGCAGCCTGGGTCTCACCAGTGCTATGAGATCCTGGCCCGGCTCTTCTCCCTTCTCTGTGACCACAGAGAGGGAAGACAGTAGTGGTGCTAGAAGTGGAGCAGGCTCCCTCTGGTGGTCCTGAGGGGGCAAGTGCAGATTGTGCCAACTTGCTTTGCCTGCCGCCAAACCAACATGTTATGTTGTACTTACCTGCTCTGTTTAATGGTTTTACACAGAACAGCCTTGATCCTCTTCTTTTATGCTCCCCCACCGCTGGTCCTGACTCCTACCACCTGCCCAGTGCCCCCAAAACAAGCCTCTTGCTATGGGGGCACTCGAGCAGGCTCATACCCGAGCCATGCTCATGTGAATGGACATTGTCCATTCACACAGAGCGGCTCGACCTTGGCCCCCTCTTTCTCCTTATTGGCTCACTAGCTGTGATTGACAGCAGGAGGAGCCAATGTCTCACATCTGTGTGAGCCAATGAAAAGAGAGAGACCTGAGAGAGTCGCTGCTCTCGTGCACATCGCTGGATTGAGATGGGGCTCAGGTAAGTATCAGGGGGAGCTACACCCAGGAGGTTTTTTCTTAATGCATAGAATGCATTATGGTAAAATACCTTCTGCCTTTAGAACCCCATTTTAATGTTTAATAAACGAGATAATCTAATTGCAGAATGCAACACAGACAGTTTTTACTGGAGCTACTTGGAGTCCCACCATCACCAGTGTCATTTGCAGGTCATATGGGGTTACAAATAAGGGAAGAAATAGAAATATTTAACATTATTAATAGCATTTTAATTTCCATTAGCTGTGTTTCTAAGGCAGTTGGATTTTACTAGGAGTAGATTTTAGTTAATGCAATTTATAGATGTCAGCCTGTTAGACAATGACACGGGAAAATGACTCTTGTGCAGGCTTTTCTCATTGGTGACACGCAAGAAGTTCATTTAGCTTTTCTCCTGTGGAAAGATTTGTGAGCGGTGGCTCTGAGGTTTCCATAGAGACGGTCTGACGAACAAGTGCTGTCATGCAAACCTACAAATGCTGAAGCACTGCAGAGGGTTAGAAAGGCTGTCACTTTGCAAACACTGACAGATGGGTCTTGTTTGTCTGATGTCTATATCTTTGCTGGCTATTGCAATCTGAGGACTTTCATTTGAACTTGGATATCTGTGTGGTGTTTGGCAGAAGGCACTTCTATTGACAGCAGTGGCCAAAGACCTTCCTTCTTTCTCAGATTGTCTAGATCAGTGAGAACTGATCAGTTATTTTTTTTTAACAAGAATAATTTTTTGCTTCTTTAGGTTTTTGTCTTTTATATGCTTATTGGCTCAACATCCAATCTAGAAAAGTGGTAGGCACGGTAAAAAGTGATGTATCCTGACATGAACATTCTCAAGTACACCATTGTACTGTTATAGAACAGTGTTGTAGATTGTGCTGATTGAGTATAGCAGTATGTTCTTGGTCACCCCGTGTCCCCTAAACTCCCAAAAACCCAAATTCTTCCACCCACCTCTATGGGAAGGGGTAAGCCAATGTCGAGCCTGGCGATCTAGGGGAGACCCAACCAATTTGGTCCAACTGATGCAAATACTGGAATAGGTCCCAAAGGTATTAAACTCCAGAGCTGCCATCAATGAAGGACCCATATCGTGCAAATCCAGAAAGTCATCGTCCACATAGAGGGACAACTTTTCTTCTAGTGTCCCGAATCTAAGGCTCTGGACAAAAGGCGATTTTTCTAATCTGCATTGCCAGAGGCTCGAGGGCCAGGGCAAATAAACTGGGACGTTGATTCCTGGTTAAGGACCGGTTCACACCAGGTGCAGTCCAGTGCTTTTTTATCTTTTTTTTTTTTGCATCAAAAATGCATGGACAGTAGGTTATAGGTGCCCTCTATGGGGCTTAAAGCACTTCCAGGTGCACAGCTGTCAGACTCTGGCCAGCTATGTCCAGAGAATGAGCTGATCAAGGGACATTGTTCTCCCAATGTGCATGGTGTCAGTGCAGGGGAGACATCAGGATCTAATAGGTCCCTGGTGTCTCTATAAAATCTACCTACCATTCTCTACTAACTGTTAAGAGGTTTGTCATGTCACACCTGCCTCCCTTTTGAGATGGTAAAGTAAACCCCCAACACATCACACATGCACATACTTAAACATATGTACACCTGGGCACTTGTGCGTAAATAACTGACAGTTTTGGCTCTGTTCACTTCGGTCGCCAGCATCCACAACTGTTCACGGCTCTCCACACAGCCGGCTGTTACCTGCGGTGACCACCGCTGAATGAACATGAAGTGCGTCCAGCGGTGATCACCACAGGTCATTTCTGGCTGTGCTGACAGACGCCAATAGCTGCAGCTGCTGGTGACCTGACATAGTGAACAGGGCTGGCACCTTAGCTAGCAGCTGGATTCTGAAGATTCCTGCCACTGCAATTTGGATCGGGCTAAATCGCTGGTGTGAATGTAGCCTAACAGTTTTGAGACTGTTTTTTCGATAATATAGTGGGGTTAGAACCCATGTCTTGCTCCCCCCCCCCCCTTTTACCTATGCATCTGGTCAGAGGAAAGGAAGAAGTTATGCAGAAATATTTTCAGTTGATATACAGGCAAAAACAGGTGCAATGTTCACGTTGTTGCTTTGTTGCACACTGTATATACTGTGTGTGTGTGATTTTGTGGTTTCCTGTGTTTACATTACACTGGCAGCAGTTGTATTTCAGAATACAGGAAATTTCTAAAAATATCCATAATATTTCTTTGTTACTCTATAATAATCTTGTGCTTGTAAACATTATTTCCCCTCTCATAACCTAAACCTCCTGCTCCAGTGTGAAATACCAGGTTCCTTGTATAGTAATAATGGTTAATGGGGTTGAAGCACTGCCACCCCTAAAATCTTCAGTGATAACTGGGTAATAAAAAAAAAAAAAATCAATAAATTAGAACTTGCAGCTCTCTGAGACCTCTGTCTCGTGGCTTCTGGCTGGTGCCCCCTGACCCCGGGTGAGACCTTCCGTCTCCCAAACTGGGAGCTCTGAGCTATCCTAAGCCCTGAGTATATAGTGACCCCGCACACCTGTATAGTCAGCCAGGTGTCTAGCAAAACCTGGACACAGGATTTAATATTCTGATCCGGAACTACAAAATCTGGAGAAAGCAAAACACACAGCTTTCTCCACTCAGAAATGATAGGATTTGCATTCACACTGAGACGTTTTTCAGGTGCTTTTGGGCTAAAAATAGTGCCTGTAAAGCGGCTCCCCTGCAGTCTCAGTGTGAAAGCCGGAGGGATTTCACACGGAGGCGATGGGCTAGAAGGACGTTAAAAAAAATCCTGCAAGCAGCATCTTTGGAACAGTGTATATACTGCTCTTGCCCATTGAACTGAATGGGCACCGCCGGCAAAGTGGTGCTTTGCGGGTCATTTTAACCCTTTTTCTGCCTCTAGCGGGGGTTAAAAGTGCTAGTGGACGAAAACCCCCCGCAAAAACGACGGTAAAGCGCCGATGCCCCAGTGTGAAAGGGGCCTTAGGGTTAATGTGAGGTTCAGGACTGTCACATTCTCCTATATTCTTACAGTGTCAGAGCCTTCATCACAATATTAAAGTTTGGTGAGTGTGTGGTGCATTAAAAACTGCATTGTTTACTTTTTTCCTTGCTTTTAAATGTTTGTTACAGACTGTTATGCTAATAATGGAGATTTGTAGGTTGGTCACTAGAGGGATCTCTAGTGCATTTATTCTCTATCTAACTGGCAGCAAGGTAGCATATTGTTGGGTGCTTTTTTTTTTTTTTTTTCCCTCTTTCCCTTGTATAAATGCATGCCACCGCCTTCAATCCCATCTCCCATGAGCTACAGCCTCTAGACTTCTAGTTTACACATATCTCAATAAACTGTATTCAGTTTACAAACAAAAATCATTTGTGTTGATGTGAACCCAGCCATAAAGTATTAAATCTTAGCCATCTTAGTTTTATGGAGCTCTGATAGTATAGCTATTGCTTCACTACACAGACAGGAGAGGTGCTTCTCAGACACACCACTCCCCTCTGCTGCTCTTTCACAGGAGCCTTTTTGTAAATTGTGAATGAGTTCACATAATACAAAACAAGCATGTCATTGGGCAGGGGGATTGGAGGGACGGGCACAGCGGCCACATGCAACTTTGCAGCGATTGGAGCTGAGACCAAAAGGTCCAGCAGTAGTGCCGGAAGTATAACAGTAGCTCTTCTCCTGGTGCTCTGTAAATATGTAGATTGTGGGTCTCAAATTGGCGACCCTCCAGCTGTTGCAAAACTACAACTCCCATTATGCCTCTGCCTGTGGGAGTCATGCTTGCAACTGTCAGAATTGCAATGCCTTATGGGACTTGTAGTTTTGCAACAGCTGGAGGGCCGCCAGTTTGAAGACCCCCTGATAAAGAGAAGTCATTGAGGTGGCATGCACTTTGTTTTACTTTCTTAACCCCTGGAAACATTTTCCAAAGTGGCTGAATTTCTGGAGTTATTGTGAAAAACTGCTAACAGTTGTGTGTACATAATGAGTAAAAACAACTGCCCCATTTATAATTGTATATTACAAGAAACAAGGTTTTTAAAACCTTGCCTTTCGGACTTCCTTTCATGCATTATAAAGGTAGGCCTCATTCACACGAGGCGGACTCCGTTTCCACGGAGTCCGCCTCGGTCCGCCGGCTCAGCAGGAGATCAGTCCGTTGATCTCCGCTGAGTCGGCGGATGACAGGTCCCTCTCTGCTCACCCGATCCGATCCGCCAGCGATGGATCTGGACGTAGGGCCATCCGTCTGCTTTTAGCGGATCGGACGGGGTCGGATGTCAGCGGACAGGTCTCCGCTGACATCTGTCGCTCCATAGGCTAACATGGAGTGCCCGTTCAGGTCCGCCGTCAAAACTGACAGGCGGACCCAAACGCTCCGATCGTGTGAAAGGGGCTTTAAGCTTGCAGTTTCAGGAACTATTTTTCCTGTTTGGCAAATTTGTCTGTTGTGATCATCACATATCCTCCTTAAGGCGTCATTAAACCCAAAAATGTATTTTTCTTTTTTTTGGCTCTAATACTATTTTTTTTTTTTTCTAACTGTGTGGTAAACATTTGTTTAAAACATATATTAGTAGATTCATTACTTGGTGATCCTGCCAGTGCATATTGCTTCCTTAATCAGGGTGGTAACACTATTCCTGGCCTATCCTCAGGCTTTTGGGTTGCAACTCTCTCAGTGCATTCTCCTCCACTTTCAGCATTGGGAAGCCTTGCACTTCCTCCCAGCTTCAGCATTGTGATTGACAGCTGAGCTCTCCTCAGCCAGTCACATGTTGAAAATAAAAGTGATAAAAATATAAATAACATTCTTTGAAAAAAATGTAAATGATATATCTCAACTGCCCCATGTGGCACACCTGCAGTTTGGGGGGTGGCTACCGAACTTTGAATGACAGCAGCTTCTCCTTGTCAGTCGCCCCATTTGATACTACTACAGTATTGTGCAGAACCATGATTGACAATAGAGCACTTCCTACTAGCAGAAGTGCACATTAAGGTGTGTCACATGGGGCGGCTGACAAGAAGAATTCAGCTGTCCATCATAATTCTGGAGCCGCCCCAAACCACTATACATGTGTCTTGTGGGGTGGCTGAGAAGAGAATAAAGAATTTCGTCTTTGTGTAAATGGCAATAAACAAAGCAAATGCTAATGATGTGGGTTTTTTAAGCTAATGTTACTGATCTGTAGATCAGTTTTTTTAAATAGTCATGTGACCACCAGCATGCCAGTCAGCTCTGTGTGGCCCCAGGCATCGTACAGGATTGTGCAGTGATGCATGCAGGATGTGTCACTCATACAGTGCCTTGAAAAAGTATTCATACCCCTTGAAATGTTGCTATGTTACAACCAAAAACAAATGTATTTTATTGGGATTTTATGTGATAGAGCAACACAAAGTGGCACATAATTAAGTGGAAGGAAAATGATAAATGGTTTTAAATTTACATTTTTTTTATATTTTTTACAAATATCTGAAAAGTGTAGCATGCATTTTTATTCAGCCCACTTTACTCCAATACCCCTAACTAAAATCGAGTGGAACCAATTGCCCTCAGAAGTCTCCTTATTAGTAAATAGAGTCCACCTGTGTGGATTTATTTTCAGTAAAATTACAGCTGTTCTGTGAAGCCCTCAGAGGTTTGTTAGAGAACCCTAGTGAACAAACGGCATCCCGAAGACCAAGGAACACAGCAGACAGGTCAGGAATAAAGTTGTGGAGAAGTTTAAAGCAGGGTTAGGTTATAAAAAATAAATAAATAAATAACCCAAGCTTCAATCCATCATGTGAAAATGGAGAGAGTATGGCACAACTGCAAATCTACCAAGACGTGGCCGACCACCTAAATTGACAGGCTGGGCAAGGAGAGCAGTAATTGGAGAAGCAGCCAAGAGGTCCATGGTAACTCTGGAGGAGCTGCAGAGATCCACAGCTCAGGTGGGAGAATCTGTCCACAGGACAACTATTACTCGTGCACTCAACAAATCTGACCTTTATGGAAGAGCGGCAAGAAGAAAACCATAAGAAGTCCCGTTTTACAGTTTGCGAGATGCCATGTGGGGGACAAAGCAAACGTGCGGAAGAAGGTGCTCTGGTCAGATGAGACCAAAATTGAACTTTTTGGCCTAAAACCAAAGCGCTATGTGTGGGAGAAAACTGCACATCACCCTGAACACACCATGGTGGTGGCAACATCATGTTGTGGGGATGCTTTTCTTCAGCAGGGACAGAGAAGCTGGTCAGAGTTGATGGGAAGATGGATGAAGCCAAATACAGGGCAATCTTAGAAGAAAACCTGATCGAGTCTGCAAAGGACTAGAGACTGGGGCTGAGGTTCACCTTCTAGCAGGACGACCCTAAACATTCAGCCAGAGCTACAATGGAATGGTTTAGATCAAAGTCCAGACCTAAATCGTATTGAGAATCTGTAACAAGACTTGAAAATTGCTGTTCTTAGACAAGCTCCATCCAATCTGACAGAGCTTGAGCTATTTTGCAAAGAAGAATGGGCAGAAATTTCACTCTCCAGATGTGCAAAGCTGGTAGAGACATCCCTAAAAGGGATGTAATTGCAATGAAAGGTGGTTCTGCAAAGCATTGACTCAGGGGGGTGGGAGGGGCTGAATACAAATGCACGCCACACTTTTCACATATTTGTAAAAGATTTTGAAAACCCATTTATCGTTTTCCTTCCACTGCACAATTATGTCCCACTGTGTTGGTCTATCACATAAAATACATTTTACGGTTTTGGTTGTAACATAACAAAATGTGGAAAATTTCAAGGGGGTATGAATACTTTTTCAAGGCACTGTATGTGGCCATTGAGTTGCAAAGGAACTTGAAAAGGATCACATGACTGTGCTAAAGAAGGTCTAAAAAAAAAAAAGGAATTTAGACTCCTTCAAGTGATGGTTTATGTGAACCATGATGTTGCCATTTTTCACCACCTGTCAAATGTACAAATGGGTTTAGTATCTCTTTACCATTTTGTCCAAAGTTTGAATGGTTTTCTAATGATGTCCCAGTTGGGACACTGTTTTAATCACCAGCAGAGGCTTATTTAAGCTTTTTCTGTAGAGCAAGTACCTCTTATTTACAGTTAATGATATTTTGTTCTTAATTTTTATACTTCAAACGGTTAGACCTGATGCACTAAAAATGCCTTGGTGTGAATGTTGAAGATTTGCACCACAGAAAGTGTTCCATATGAAACCATTGTAAATGGACTGTAAAAAGCACTAAAAATGCATAGGTGGGAATCGGGCCCATATTAAACATTTTAAATGTTTGTTAACTCTAAATAGAGATAGATAGGACTGTGCATCTTAAGGCTAAGTTTACACGTGTAGCAGTCTGTACCACCCCTCTGAAAAGCAGTCTATTGTAGAGCAACTTGCAGACGTTCAGGAGGTTTACCACAGCTGATTACCACAGCTTCCTGTATGCTTGCTTTATTTTTTTTTATTGGTATTACCCATGCCTCAACTGTGATCAAAGTGTTTGGCTCGCAGTTGCAGCATTGTCCCAGTGACTTTTAATAGGCAAGATTGACAGGGTGTGCTACCTTGACAAGCAAAGTTTTTTTTTTTTTAGTTTTCCTTGGTATGTGTAAAACCCCAAGTGGCTGCATGAGCACAGCTGCTGCTCCCAATTTCCCACTAGTGTGGGACAAGTGCTGTAACTGTGGGTGTCTGCATTTGGAGCCGTGCACCTAATGACTGTCAAATTGGAAATAATGGCTGTCTGTGCAGCTGCTGCATTCCAGTTGACATGAATAGGACTGCCTGCACATGGATGCACAGAACACCCCGGCAAACATTTCCCTTGCATGGGACCTTAGGCTAGGTTCACTCCTGTCACAAAAAACAGCCAAGGAAAAGTGACTCACTTTTTGTATGTAGTTTCACACCTGTGCATGTGCTCTTCATTCGTTTTTCGGTGCGTTTTTGCAGCGTGTTTACCGTCTGTTTTCAAGCACGTTTTTGATGTGCGTTCATACTTAATATTTTTTTTTTTTGTACGAGGGGGAGACTGGATGTTAAGCAAAAACCTACCAAAAATGCATGTACATTAGGGCTGCAACTAACTATTCTTTTCATAATCGATTAGTTGGCCGATTTATTGTTTCAATCAATCAATTATTCGGTAAATAACCTTTAAAAAAGTGTGGTGTTTAATTTAGTTAATGTGTACAGTTTTAAAAAAAGGTAATTTTATTCTCAACTGTCTCTATGCAGTGGTAAATATAAATAACCAACTATATGGTTAGGGTGCAAAATATCGAATCCACTCTGAGAATCTGAGAATAACAGACAGAAGAGATATACTGTATAAACTATTAGAGGATATATATATATATATATATATATATATATATATATATATATATATATATATATATATATATATATATATATACACTATTAGGGCCCTTTCATACTGGGGCGGCGTCGGCGGTAAAGCGCCGCTATTGTAAGCGGCGCTTTACCGTCGGTATTCGACTGCTAGTGGCCGAGGGTTAAAAACCACCGCAAAGCACCTCTGCAGAGGCGCTTTGCTGGCGGTATAGCCGCGCTGTCCCATTGATTTCAATGGGCAGGAGCGGTGAAGGAGCGGTATACACACCACTCCTTCACCGCTCCGAAGATGCTGCTAGCAGGACTTTTTTCCCGTCCTGCTATAGCACCGCTCCAGTGTGAAAGCCCCTCGGGCAGCGGCACTTTTGGGTCGGTTTGCAGGCACTATTATTAGCGCAATAGTGCCTGCAAACCGCTCCAGTGTGAAAGGGCCCTTAGAGGAGAGATATACTGTATATACTATTAAAGGGTGAATCTGGTAAATATCATCAGACTCAGTAATCAAATTTTTTTATTAAAAACAAAAACAATGTCTTCCTTCAAAAAAAATGTAATTTTAAGAACGTACTTTCATTCAGTGAATGTACAAAGATTTTTCATATGAATATTCTCGTCTGAAAATTGATCCGTGTGGCCAACATAAGGCTCAGTACACACCTATGCAGTTTGCTTTTCATCTGTTTCTGCAGTGCTTTTTGCTGTGCGTTTTGATTTTTGTGCACGTGATTTTTTTCATGCGTTTTTGCATTTTTTTTTGTGGCCAATTTGTTGTTGGGCAGATTAAAAAACACATATTGCTGCAAAAACGCATTACATGCTTTTCTGCAGCTTCTCTATTGAAGTATATTGAACCAAAAAAGCACCGTTTTGCATGAACATGTCACATAGGAAACCATGTAAATGAACTGTAGTGCGTTTCTGCAAAAAGCACCAAAGAAACACATAGATGTGAACCAGGCTTAAGATGTTTAGTAACATAATGGGGTGAAAAAAACTAAAATTAGCCCTTTATAGTACAAAAATGCAGATAATCACTACTGTAAGGGGTTAATTTTTTTTAGTGTTGAACTGTGAAAGTAATATTTACAGTAGCGATTATTTGCTTTTTTTTGTACTATAAAGGGCTCATTTTAGGTTTTTTTTAACCCCATTATGTTACTGGCCGATTAATCGATTATGAAAATAGTAATCGATTAATTTCATAATCGATTGGTTGTCGATTAATCGATTAGTTGTTTCAGCCCTAATGTACATGCATTTTTGATGCACTTCCATTTAAGTCTATGAACCCAAAAAACTGCATATATGTTAATGGAAACCATGTTAAATCAATTCGATCAATCAATCTTTGCTTCTGAAAATTAGCAATAAACTGTACAGGTGTGAACCTAGCCCTAAGCTAGGTTTACATCTGTGCAGGTCCTGCGTACAGCGTTTGTGCGGACACAGCAGCCCATTTATTTGAATGGACTGCTGTGCCTGTGGGAAATGCATAAAAAACTTTTTTTTTTATTTTTATTTATTTTTACAAAAACGCATGTCATTAAGAATTGACACCCCTACACGTCTGCAAAAAGAGTAGTGTATTGTGCCTGTGGGTCTCGAAACGCATGTGATTAGCACGGGTTCTCCGACCTGCATATGTGTGAACCTAGGCTGAGAGAGCTTGGATGCCTAACAAAATATTTATAGGCTTCTGTGGAATGTATTTGTGAAATATCCCTTTACTTGGCAGTAGATCATTGTTTACATTAAAATGTGCAATCCTCTTCTGAGGACATAAAAAAACAATTTGTCACTCAGATCCCTCAGGTTAATATAATGCTTACTACTTAAAGTGGTTGTATACACTCAGAAAAAAAAAAAAACCCTGTAAGGCAAAAGGATAATGAGCTAGTATGCATCGCATACTAGCTCACTATGAAATATTTACCTTAGAGCGAGGTCCCTGTATCGCAGGCCGGTCCACACCAAGGGAGCTGACATTTTGTCCTCGGCGTGCCTTCCGGGTTCACGGCTCTGGCACTGTGAGTGGCTGGAGCCGCGATGACGTCACTCCCGCGCACATGCCGGACCTTCAGCCGGGCATTCACAGCGCATGCGCTGCTGACGTCAGCGGCTGCATGCAAAGTGATTATCTCCTAAACTGTACAGGTTTAGGAGATATAATAAAGTTTACCTGTAGGTCAAATGAATAAGCTTACCTGTAGGTAAAAATAAAAAAAAAAAAAAAAAAAAAAGGTATACAACCACTTTAACTCCAATGTAAAAATGCATATAAAAGCAAAAGAGGAGGCCTTCAAAAAATACAAGGTTGAGGGCTTATCAGCATTCAGACTTTATAAAGAAAGAAATGTAAGGGTGCAGTTAGGATGGCTAAGATTGAACATGAAAGACACATAGCGGAGGAGAGCAAAAAAAATCCCAAGAAATTCTTTAAGTATGTAAACAGTAAAAAAAAAGGACAGACCATATTGGCCCCATAAAGAATGAGGAAGGACATCTGGTTACAAAGGATGGGGAGATGGTGAAGGTATTGAATTTATTCTCCTCAGTCTTCATGAGGTAATCGGGGGGGCTTCATTAACCAAAACTGCAGTGTTTTATCCTCGTGACACATCACAGGAAGCACCCTCATGGCTAACAAAGGACATTAGAATTAGACTTGGGGAAACTTAAGATTAATAAGTCTCCGGGAGCGGCTCGCTTGCACCCGAGGGTACTTGGGGAACTCAACTCAGTCAAGTAATTGCCAGACCATTGTTACTAATTTTTACTGACAGTCTACTGACTGGAATGGTACCAGCTGATTGGAGAAAAGCCAATGTAGCATCAATATTTAAAAAGGGCCCAAAATACATCCCTGGGAATTAGACCAGTTAGCCTAACATCAATAGTATGCAAGCTCTTGGAGGGGATAAGGGACTATATACAATTGACACAGTTCCCCATAAACTTTTACTGTACAAAATAAGGTCCATTGGCATGGACCATAGGGTGAGTACATGGATTGAAACCTGGCTACAAGGGCGAGTTCAGAGGGTGGTGATAAATGGGGAGTACTCGGAATGGTCAGAGGTGGGTAGTGGGGTCCCCCAGGGTTCTGTGCTGGGACCAATCCTATTTAATTTGTTCATTAACGACCTGGAGGATGGGGTAAACAGTTCAATCTCTGTGCTTGCAGTCGATGTAGAAACCTTGCAAGAAGATCTGAACAAATTTAATGGGGTGGGCAACTACATGGCACATGAGGTTTAATGTAGAAAAATGTAAACTAATGCATTTGGGTGGCAAAAATAGGAATGCAATCTATACACTGGGGGAAGAACCTCTGGGGGAATCTAGGATGGAAAAGGACCTGGGGGTCCTAGTAGATGATAGGCTCTGCAATGGCATGCAATGCCAAGCTGCTGCTAACAAAGCAAACAGAATATTGGCATGCATTAAAAAAGGGATCAACTCCAGAGATAAATCGATAATTCTCCCACTCTACAAGACTCTGGTCCGGCCGCACCTAGAGTATGCTGTCCAGTTCTGGGCACCAGTCCTCAGGAAGGATGTACTGGAAATGGAGCGAGTACAAAGAAGGGCAACTAAGCTAATAAAGGGTCTGGAAGACATTAGTTATGAGGAAAGTTTGCGAGCACTGAACTTATTCTCTCTATGGAGAAGAGACGCTTGAGAGGAAACTTTTTTGTGGAAGGTAGTTTAATAAGACTCGTGATCACTCATTAAAATTAGAAGAAAAGAGGTTTAACCTTAAACTACGTAGAGGGTTCTTTACTGTAAGGGCGGCACAGATGTGGAATTCCCTTCCACAGGCGGTGGTCTCAGCGGCGGACATCGATCGTTTAAAATAACTATTAGATAAGCACCTGAATGACCACAACATACAGGGATATACAATGTAATACTGACATATAATCACACACACAGGTTGGACTTGTGTCTTTTTTCAACCTCACCTACTATGTAACTACTGTATTTATCGGCGTATAACACGCACTCTTTTCCCCTTAAAGTCAGGGGAAAATCGCGGGTGCGCATTATACGCCGTTCCCCGCTGTCTGTGAGGGGAGAGGAGCGAGCACCGCCAAAATACACATAGTCGAATGTACTGTGTACTAGGCTTGGCTCGGCTCGCAGTCACGCCCAGTCCCGCCATTGGACCTGTGTTATGTCCATCATAGGAGCCGGGCCAAGGGGCGGGACTGGGCGGGACTGCGAGAGGACCCGAGAGAAGCCGAGTAGATAGGACATCCGGCTCTGTGTATCTTGGCAATAGGGATGAGCTCCGGCGTGTTCGCATGGCGCACGTGCCGAGCCCGCCAGGAAGTCGGCACGGGGCAGCGCTAATCACAAGCAGTGAGACATTTCCCGATGTGCGGCTGCAGAGATCAGGAAATGTCTCACTGCTTGTGATTAGCGCTGCGCCGTGCCGACTTCCTGGCGGGCTCGGCACGTGCGCCATGCGAACACGCCGGAGCTCATCCCTACTTGGCAATGCTAATTTTAAACGATCGTGCTGCAGTGAGACTGGGCAAGGCTGCAAATTACACTGATCATTCTGCAATCATGGGCAAGGCTGCAGATGGACACTGATAAGACATTTAATGGGCATTTAAATGCAAGTTGTTTTTTTTTTCAGTTTTTATTTTTTTCTTTAAACTTCCCTCCTAAACTTGGGGTGCGTGTTATACGCCGATAAATACGGTACATGGATTTGGAAAGGCAGTTGGTTAGTTGTGCTAATCCCACTAGAGTACATTTGTAGGATTAGTCTAGTTTAATTATTGCAGTTATTTTGCTGAGGAATTGTGGTATATGTCAACACAATGAAAAAGAAGGAAAATAATTCACTATACATTCCTTTCAGTAATCGCATATAATCAGACTTTGGTATTGGTGATTTTGCATATATACCGGTATTTTGTAGATCTGAATGTCTGGTATATTTTTCAAAATAAAAGACCGAAGGAATGATTTGTAGTCCCACAAGCTAAGGAAACCCTGTATTTGCCCCAAGTCACAGAAGATCATTCATGCATTATTGATTTCCTTGACTGTCTGCATGTCTGCTTCGGCTAATATGAAAGACATTACTGCTCCGCATACTTTTCCAAAGGGTTCCATGCTGCTCATGTCCCTTGCATTTGTGGGAAGCTTTTCTTATTTATATTGCTTAAGGAACAGTACAGAGGCACATATACTGTATATCTTTTTCTTATAAGGGCACTATAGCTCAAAGTTCAGCTTTCCCTATTTGCACACTCTGCACTGGATATGAAGAAGATGATCATAATAATTTTTTTATTATGCACCAGTAATCTCTTTCTGTATATTGTGCTTGGAGAAATGTAACTGTATCAATGGAGGACCTTGATTGGAAACTACAAGACACAAAATGGTCCTTGTTTCTTCTTACAGTGTGGATGACTGTCTCTGCGTAGGTGCAAGAATTCTTCACATACTTCAGTCGCAACTCTTTTCTTTCCTGCCCTGAGAGCAATCAATACACACACCAGAGGTAGTGGTCCATTTGTGGATCTGTAGCCCATTAGTGTGTGTGTGTATATATATATATATATATTTTTTTTTTTATTTTATAAGGCATTACTTTTAGAAAGCTCTGTACCTAATAGAGTAAGGCCCCTTTCACACGATCGGACCATTCAGGTCCACCTGTCAGTTTTGACAGCAGGACCTGAATGGGCGCTCCACGTTAGCCTATGGAGCGACGGATGTCAGCGGAGACATGTCCGCTGACATCCGACCCGGTCCGATCCGCTAAGAGCAGACGGATGGCCCTACGTCCAGGTCCGTCGCTGGCGGATCGGGTGAGATCTGATAATAACGGACATGCTGTCCGTTTTCATCCGATCCCTCCATAGGCAGCAGCGGCACCTGACAAGCCCCTCCCCGCTCAGTGAGCAGAGAGGGACCTGTCATCTGCCAGCTCAGTGGAGATCAACGGACTGATCTCCCGCTGAGCCGGCGGACTCTGTGGAAGCGGAGTCCGCCTCGTGTGAAAGGGGCCTTAGGACTCATGCACACTGCATCTCAAAGAAGCGCCTCCTACAGGCTTTTGAGCTTTTTTGAGCTTTCATTTTAGCCACACTATGGCTTTTTCAGAGGTTTACAGGCAGAACCCCCACCAAACACGTTTTTGAGACGAGCTTTCGAGCTCAAAGACTCCTAAGTGCCCAAAAACGCACAAACATGTGAAAAAGCTCAAAAAAAGATTGAAACCACACAAAAGGAGGAGAAATTAGCTGAGGGGAGGGTTTTGGAAGAAAAAAAAATGCTTATGCTCAAAAAAGCTTATAGACTGCATTAAGGTGAAAAACCTTGAGGGTTTACAACCCTTTTTAGTTGTGCTTTATTTTAGAAAGTGTTCACACCACTAATTATCATGATTTAGCAGCTAGTTAGCTTGATGTTTCCTTCAGCTGAAGTTTTCATACCTTACTTGCTGTCCTGAGAAGCGGCACAAAAATAACTTGCAACAATTGATGACACACATCAAGAGGATCTAAATTTACCCCGAATTGCTAGTGAAAGATTTGGATCTAACCAGACACTTTGAACACCTATCCTGTATTGTAGCATAACCCATCTGTAACATAAGAGCACCAACCAATTTTTCATAGAAAAGATTACATTTCGTGCACTCCACCACTTCTTGATTCAAACCAACCTTATTATATTACACTCTGGTTCTGATGGTCTCCTTGTAGACTATTTGTGTTCATGAATTCTGTTCTCAGTTACCACCCTCCACAATAACACCACCCCTACCTCCCAGCACTCCCATATTTGTCTATGGCACCTAGCCACACTGAGGTGCAGGAAACCCCATGATCCATGCAGGTTTCCCGCACCATATTCAAATCGTACTGCCCTTGCGATCTGCAGCGGGTGTCACTGTAATCTTAACGACACCCTAAATGCAGGTCAAAACGCAGTGTTTGCCTGCATCAGATCACATGCTACAAAAGTACCATGTGATCCAGTTGCAGTGCGGGTCCAAAATTGGTGCATGCACGCGATGTGGTGTGATTTGAGCCCATTAAAAATGAATTGGATAAATCGCACATCACTGAATTGTGTGTGAAATGAAATGGAATGCGGTGCAGTTCCTGTGTGTTTCACATGCAGTTTATAGCGTGAACCAAGGCTTGCTGTCCCATGCTCAACATAGCATGACAGAAAACAAAGCCAACTCCACCCCCAAAGAATGAACCACATTTAGGGATTGCATCCTTACAAACCTGTCTCACAACTCTGTCTAAAGCCTCGTACACGTGACGCGATTGTTGGCCAACCTAGCATCTGATTTTTGGTCTTAAGGGCGTGTGCCAGGATCTTATCTTGCATACTAATGGTACACAATTGTCGTACAACAAACACGAACCTAGTGACGTACTACAAGAAATTTCAGCTCTTGAGTGCCACCCTTTGGGCCCCTTCTGCTAATTTCATGTTTGAGCATTGATTCCAAACATGCCTGTTTTGTACTTTCGGCTTTTGTTTGACGAATTTGTGTACTGACCATACGAAAATCTGACGTCAAACTGTTCTCCGACGAAAATTTACTAGCCTGCCATCCAACATTTGTTGGCCGAAAGTTGGACAACAATTGTCAAAAGGAGCGTACTAACGGTTAGATTTTAGGACAACAGTCTGTCAACAGACAATCCCGTCAAGGGCTTTTGCGATCATGTGAACGTTGGTTGTCACATTGGGCAACAACTATAAAGAATGATCAAAAGCTGTGCTTGACAACTTAGTCACTGTGCTGGGAATGCACGGTGAGCACGCTCTCCTTTTCTGGGGTCAGTGGTGTATCTTTTTTCTTTTAAACAGGCCTTATGATTTAATAATAGACTCATTTTGCCGTACATCTGTCCTTGCCCTAATAACATACCGTATATACTTGAGTATAAGTCGATCCGAGTATAAGACAAGGGCGAGAAATGCAGCATCTACTGCAAGTGGAAAAAGAGGGTCAACAACGCCCATCTGTAGCTGTATACCTCCGTGTGTCCTGTGCATATGTGTCCTGTACCTGTGTCCTGTGCATATGTGTCCTGTACCTGTGTCCTGTGCATATGTGTCCTGTACCTGTGTCCTGTGCATATGTGTCATGTACCTGTGTCCTGTGCATATGTGTCATGTACCTGTGTCCTGTGCATATGTGTCCTGTACCTGTGTCCTGTGCATATGTGTCATGTACCTGTGTCCTGTGCATATGTGTCATGTACCTGTGTCCTGTGCATATGTGTCATGTACCTGTGTCCTGTGCATATGTGTCATGTGTGTGCCTCCGTGTGCCGCTCTGCACCGATCAGCGTGTGCTATTTACTATTCGGCGGCCATTCACTGTTCAAAAGCCGTGCCGCCTCCTCGTTCGTGATAGGTAGAAAACTCCATTTCCCAGAAGTCAGCAGTCAGCCTATCACGGACATTCTCTCATCCTCATACCACGGGCGAGGATGAGAGAATGTCTGTGATAGGCTGTACACTGACTGCCTAGACGAGAAGGAGGCACGGCTTTGGAACAGTGAGAAGCTGACGAGTGGTATGTAGTACGCGCTAGCCGCCGTCTGCCTGCATGACACGCTGATCATGTAGACAGACGGCGGTGACTCGAGTATAAGTCGAGGGGGGCACTTTCAGCCCCAAAAAAGGGGCTGAAAACTCCGACTTATACTCGAGTATATACGGTACTGCAAATATCTGTCTACTTGTATTATAGTGTATATGTGAGATACATTGGTAATTAGAAGAGGTTTTGTTTTAAAGATATTATCCATATAGAGCAGTGTTTGTTGTGCGTGCAAGTGTTTAATACAATACATAGAGAGCAAGAGAGACACTCTCGCACAAATTGAGTACTCCCCTCACATTTTTGTAAATGTTATAATTTGCTGCCCCCCTCAAAATAACTCATCACTCAGCCATTAATGTCTAAACCGCTGGCAACAAAAGTGAGTACACCCCTAAGTGAAAATGTCCAAATGGGGCCCAATTAGCCATTTTCCCTCCCCGGTTTAATGTGACTCGTTAGTGTTACGAGGTCTCGGGTATGAATGGGGAACAGGTGTGTTAAATTTGGTGTTATCGCTCTCACTCTCTCATACTGGTCACTGGAAGTTCAACATGGCACCTCATGGCAAAGATCTCTTTGAGGATCTGAAAAAAAAATTGTTGCTCTACATAAAGATGGCCTAGCCCAGTGATGGCGAACCTTGGCACCCCAGATGTTTAGAACTACATTTCCCATAATGCTCACCTACACTGCAGAGTGCATGAGAATCATGGGAAATGTAGTTTCAAAACATCTGGGTTGCCAAGGTTTGCCATCACTGGCCTGGCTATAAGAAGATTGCCGAGACCCTGCAACTGAGCTGCAGCACGGTGACCAAGACCATACAGCGGTTTAAAAGGACAGGTTCCACTCAGAACAGGCCTCGCCATGGATGAACCAAAGAAGTTGAGTGCACATGCTCAGCGTCATATCCAGAGGTTGTCTTTGGGAAATAGACATATGAGTGCTGCCAGCATTGCTGCAGAGGTTGAAGGGATGGGGGGGGTCAGCCTGCCAGTGCTCAGACCATACACCGCACACTGCATCAAATTGCTCTGCATGGTGGCCACACAAAATATTGACACTTTGGGCCCAATTTGGACATTTTCACTTAGGGGTGTACTCACTTTTGTTGCCAGCAGTTTAGACATTAATGGCTGTGTGTTGAGTTATTTTGAGGGGACAGCAGATTTACACTGTTATACAAGCTGTACACTCACTACTTTACATTATAGCAAAGTGTCATTTCTTCAGTGTTGTCACATGAAAAGATAGAATAAAATATTTACTAAAATGTGAGGGGTGCACTCACTTTTGTGAGATACTGTATGTGTGGTGTGTGTGTGTGTGTGTGTGTGTGTGTGTGTATGTATGTATGTATGTATGTATGTATGTATGTGTGTATATATATATATATATATATATATATATATATATATATATATATATATATATATATATATATATATATATATATATATATATATAATTTTATAATTTTACTTTACAGTGGATATGGCTGTTTTGAGAATATATATGTGTATACCCCTATTTTCTAGGGGTTGCACCAAATGGGTTTTTTGGTGCCAAAACCGATACCAAAAATGAAAAATACACTAAGCCCAATACCGATACCAAAAATGACCAAAACTTATTTTTAAAAAAATATTTTTATACAAGAGATGGTCAGACTGGGGACATGGTACAGGAGATGGTCAGAGACTAGGGACATGATACAAGAGATCAATACAGCCTCACCAGTGCCCGTCAGATGCAGCCAGCCAGCCTGTGTCCCCAGTGCAGCCAGCCAGCCAGCGCAGGGGAAGAAAGGAGAGCCGCTGCCGCCGCCTGGTTGGTTAGAGCGCCGGGAACATAACCACTTTCATTTCAATAGCTGCGTGTTCCCCGCCGCGTGCCGTCACATACAGCCCCTCCTCTTTGTCCGGGCACTTTTATAGACAGATCACCCGTCTAATCCTGGGATGGGTGATCTGTCTATCAAAGTTCCCCGGACAAAGGGGAGGGGCTGTATGTGACGGCGCGCGGCGGGGAACAGACAGCTATTCTTGTTTCTTGCTTCTTACTCTTTTACATTCACCATTACATATAGCAGAATATTATAGGATATAATGTTCAATACAATACAATGTATTTGAAAACTGAACTCCAGGAATTCTCTGTATCATGTACTGTACATACTTTGATCTGGCTTGGCTCGTAAGTATTAAAATCCCATAACTCATAGGGTGCTAAAAAGCTAAAAATCAGGGGGCTTGCTTGTCACTGCTGCCATTAACAGAATACCATTTGAATTTTAACTTTTTTATTTTTTATTTCATTTTTTTTTTTCTAATAAACAAGATGTTTTCCGATTGGATGGGATGGAAATTGTGACAACACTGCCCATCCTCTCCATCTTGTCTAATCATAAAATGGCTTGTATTCATTGAAAAAATACAGGGCATTCTTTGAATGGCAGATGACGGCACCTATGGTCCATGTGTAGAGAGGAAGGTGCTTGGCACAGGATTCTGAAAGATTGCGGCTCTCGCTGTAGTAGTGCCATCTACTGCAGTGATTTCCAGCTTCTCCAGTTCTCCATTTAGGTATGAGATATGCATACTTGCATTGTGCCAAGCTAAACCAATGTAAATGTGCTTTACAGAATATTCCCATAGTTCAGCTTTAATACTCAAAATATAGAGAATGTTGTTTGTTTCTTTTTTTTTTGTTTTTTTTGTTTTTTTTGTTTTTTTAATTAAAACTTACCTAATTTAGATGTTCACTAACATGTTTTTCTGTTTTTCTTTTTAAAGTGCCAGATCCAGTCAAGATCAGTTCCAACCAGCCCCAAACTGCCACGCCCAGTACTTCCACCAGCACTGTCCCAAATAGCAATGGCAAGCGTGCATCTGCCAATGGCCAGCAAACAGCGGCCTCCCGTTATCTGCCACGTGAGGTGCCTCCACGTTTCCGCCAGCAAGAACAGAAGCAACTTCTGAAGAGAGGACAGCCACTGCCTGCTGGGACATTGACCAGTGCTAATACAGGACAGGATACTGGGCAAACTGGGGCAAGCCCACCTCCACAGCAAGGGGCTGGTGGAGCTCACCACCCCACAAAGACACACTCTGGTAAGGTCTTTACTTTGTTAAATGGTGTTTTGAATGTGGAAATAAATGGGATGATTGGGAGGCTTAGCTGTGAAGTTAGGCTTGTAGTGGAGGCCTCTTTTTTTCCTTTATGTAGACAAGTATTGATCTAGTGAAAGGCTTTAAGAGACCCTGTCACCACTCTATAAAATTGCAGGCAAAGGCACAGTAAACGCACACCTTTCAGGTATTCACTTGTAGTGTTTTTCCTTTCTAATTAATAAAACAAAGGGTGAAAAACAATGTAGTGTCAATCTACACAATCACAGTACTGCAATAGAACAATAAAAAAATATTCAAGTGTCCATAATAAAATCAAAAATGTCCATCATAAATAAATTGGTTAATTGAAATATCAAAGAATCAATTGTGAAAATAGTGCAACTCTTTATAAAGTGGAACATTTTGAACACCGTAGACCCTTCACCAAAGTGCACAAGTGCCAATCTACACCCCTATAGAATGAGGCTCACCAGATTGTAGATTTCAATCGCATGTTTAATTTAATCACTTTAAGCTTTATGCAGATGATCAACCTGATCTCCTCAGATTCAAATGGATGACAGCTCTCCACATGTAGATTGAAAATCAACACAAAGCCTCCAATGGTGTAAAAATCTCTTGGGTAACTATTTTAAAGAAAAAACAATGCGCTTACATCACAAATAAAAACAAGTCGCCTTTGGTATGTGTTGCCTGCATGCTGCGTCTCCAACCCCTCCTCGCTCGCACTCTCAGATTACACTCTCAGTGTCAGTTGCTGTGTAGCCACACCCCTAACATGTTTCGTTACTTCTAACTTGATCACAGGAGATAGCTGCACGGCACAGCAACTGAGCTTAAATATCCCGCACCACTCCTTTCAGGGCAGTCAACATATTGGGGGTTATTTACAAAAGGCAAATCCACTTTGCACAAGTGCACTTGAAAGTGGACTGAAAGTGCATTTGGAGGTGCAGTTGCTTTAAATCTGAGGGGTAGATCAGAAATGAAGGGAAGCTCTGGTGATTTTACCATCCAATCACGTGCAAGCTAAAATACTGTTTTTTATTTTCCTTGCATGTCCCCCTCAGATCTACAGTGACTGCACCTCCAAGTGCACTTGTAGTGCAAAGTGGATTTGCCTTTAGTAAATAACCCCCAGTGTTTGCATCATGATATGTTGATTGCCCTGAAAGGGGTGGAGCGGGATATTTAAGCTCAATTGCTGTACGGTGCAGCCATCCCCTGTGATCAAGTTAGAAGTAACGAAACATGTTAGGGGTGGTTTTTTGTTTTTCTGGAAGGGTGCATGTGATCACCAGAATCATGAGTTGTGCAGCCTTATAAGACAGTCAGAGGAGAATGAAAACCTACAATCTTTAACCAGACACTGATAGAAGTCACAAGACTGCTATATACTGCTGATGAGAAAAGGTATTTAGCCATTTATATTTACTAAAATAATTGCATGCCCATGTTTTGTGTACTGGGAGAGACCAGATATAGTGAATGCAGGTGCCTGGGTTTAGTAACACTTTAACTACGGGTTGTAGTTTGTTAAATGTGCTTATATTACATTAAAGCTAGTTTTATTTTCTGTAGGCTCCCATGCTCTGCCTCAGATTAGAACTGTTTGCCTGTGCATGTATCAAAAATTAAAGTTGTTACATTTCGTTCTGTTGTATTTTTTAAATAGATTTTTAAAATGCTGCTGTGTTTTGCTGTTTTGTTAGTATTTCATTTCATCTGCTGACATGGTCATGAATTAATGCATGGTGGTTAATATGGTAGGAAGACGAGGGGGAGGACTGTGCAGCTTGTATAGTCTTACTAACTGCTGATGTTGGTGAAATTGAAATCTGTAACTAGGGAAGGTTGCAGGCTTTGCCAGAATGCAGCGTGATCGTTTGTCGGAGAGCTACAGCCTCCTGTTTGAATCTTTTGTTCGCTTTAAAGTTTTCATGGAACAGAGGTTTTCTGTAACTAATACTATTAATTCTTGCTTGGTATGTTACCAATTAATATATTACATAACCTAAGACTGGTTTCCTGGTTAATTCTGTGAAATTTGATAGTTTAAGGATTATGAGGGATTATAATCTGATCTGCCTCCCAAATCTGTTTACCTACATTCCAGTCTATAATTTAAGTAAACCTAGGGCAGGCCATACATTATACAATTTTCTTTCCTGGCTGAAGGAAAGTAAATTGCTCGATTCCATGACTTGACTGTTGACGGGGGAACCACCTCACTATTGTATTCTGATGGTGGGAGGCTTCCCAGCCTTCTGTTTACAATGGTCACTACTGGCATCTATAGCCACAGGCAGTGATTGAATGACAAAAAGCCTCAGGCAGGTTGTGCTGAAGTTAATCGATAGATCAACCAGTCTGCCCGTATATGGATCACAATTTGGCCGGTTAATGCTGAACCAGACAAATTTCAGTCTATTTGGCTGGTTTAAATCCCAAAAACTCAAGGCAAATTTTTTTTCTTTTTTTTTTTTTTTTTTTTTTTTTTTTTTTTTTTTTTTTTTTTTCCTTTCTTTCTTTCATTATGCCGTGGGGCTGTGCCTGTACTGCATGGGTCTTTTATCTTATTACTACTTTTTCTATGTAAGGAATTCATAGCAAAGGGGGTCTTGTGAACAAGGTGTGTGTGTGTTTTATTTTTTTTTTTTAATCCTAACTGTTTTTTGTGTCACAATTAATAAAATATTTTGCATCTTCAAAGTTGTAAGCATGTTGTGTACATTACTTGATACAGAGCCCTCTAAAATACATTTTAGGCCTCGCTGGACATTTGTCCTATCTCTCCTAAACGCCTTTCCTTATGGCAGCGGCGTTTTCACAGAAAAAAACGCTTGTGCATCAACCGCTTGGTCGTAAATTCATTTAATTGGCAATAATAGAAATTAGCACTCAAGTGCTAAATGCATGTAGCATTAAGGCATGTTTACACGGTTCAAACGTTTTTCTGTCTGTAAATACCCCTGCCTCTAAAGGCCTATGTGTGCATGGACTCATAGGCTAACATTCAGGGGCATTTATCAGCAGGAAAAAAAAACAAACTCCATGTGTCCCTAGAAGCAGCATTAAAAATGTCCAGTGTGTATGAGGCCTTAAAGTGGAGCTCCACCCAGAAGTGTAAGCTCCGCTTATTTGCCACCCCCTCTGCCACCCCCTCTGCTGCCACATTTGGCACCTTTTCGGGGGGGTACCTGGTTTTGACAGGTACCCGCTCCAATTTCCGGGTGAGTTCGCCACGGTGAAATCATCCGGAGTTTCGGCCCTTCCCCCACCAGGCTATTCACAAATCACAGCGTGCTATGCGCAGTAGGGAACTGGCTGGTTCCCATACCCAAAATGGCAGCAGCAGCGGAGAGCCAATTTAAAAATTGACTGGGGTGACGTCACCGCCTTATTTGTGTACAGGTATGTGTCCTAATATTAAAAGTCAAGTAGCTACAGTATTTGTAACTGCTTACTTTTATTTTTTTCCTGATGGAGTCTGGAGCTCCTCTTTAATTCCAGGTTGTAATGAAAAACAAACAAACAGGAAAGAATAGAGGAGGGGAGAATATTTTCTCAAGGCACTGTATGTGCAGTCATCCTGCAGTGCCTGATTAAATCTTTTGTTACACTGCAACTAGAACAAAGGAAATTCGTCTACTCCCAAGAAAAGAAACACACTTCAGACTGAACCCAGCGTTCTTCTGACTTTGGTTTGGCCAAGGGCCTAGCAGTGTAGAAGACTGTAAGGCAGTGGCTTGCACATACACAGCTTTGCTCTACAGTGTCTGGTGGAAAAACCATATACTATAAATTACCGATTTTTATTTAATAACTGTAAATTAAAGGGATTGTAAAAGGAAGAAGTGTTTTTTTTTTTTTTTTATCTTTATGCATTAAGATAAGATAAAAAACATTCTGTGTGCAGCTATACTTACCCGAGCCCGTCTTTATCCAGCAGTGTTGCAGGAGTGTCTAAGCTGCCCGGGACTCCCCAACCCCCCCCCCCCCCCCCAACTCGGCTCACACTGCTGTCAATCATTCAGCCAATCAGAGGAGAGAGAGGGGGCGGGGCCAGGTCACTGCTCCATGTCTGAATAGACACAGGGAGCTGTGACTCAGCTCAGGTGCCCCCATAGCAAGCTGCTTGCTGTGGGGACGCTCAACAGGAGGGAGGGGCCAGGATCATAGAAGAGGGACCCGAGAAGAGGAGGATCAGGGCTGCTCTGTGCAAAACCAACTGCATAGAGCAGCTAAGTATAACATGTTTGTTGTCTATTTTTGTATTTTTTTTTAAAAGCGAGACTTTACAATCACTTTAAGTATTTTATATCTACAGGACAGTGCTGAGTTCCAACAACATAGTGCAAATATATTGTAGGCAAAGGGTGTTAAAAGTCTATGCATTAAGGTAAAAAAAAAAACTTTTGTTAGTGCAGCACCCTCCCCCTTCCCAGAACCCCCCTTTTTCTTACTGGAACCTGATCGTTCCAGAGATGAAGACGAGCACAGCAGCTCCAGGTGCTCATTGGATAGATTGATAGCAGCAGCCATTGGCTCCCGCTGTTGTCAATCAAATCCAGTGACGCGGGGGGGGGGGGGAATGGCGGGCCGAGTCATGCTGTCTGTGTCAATGGACACAGCAGCAGGATTCGGGAGTGCGCCCGCACGAGTGCCCCCATGGAATGCGACTCTCCGTGGGGCACTCAAGAAGGGGGAGCCAGGAGCGCCCCAGGGGGACCCCAGAAAAGGAGGATTTGGGCCACTCTGTGCAAAACCCTTGCACAGAGGAGCTAAGTGTAAAGCCTTGTTTTTTTAAAAAAAATAAACCTGTTATCACTGTAAGAATCCAAATGTAGGTTTTCTTAAAGGGTAACTCCACTTTTGTGAGAAAAAAAAATTGTCAAAAAAAAAATAATAGAGCGTATACTATTGCAACTAAAGTCATATTGTAATTGATAATAAAAATGACCTTTCCTTTTCAATCTACATAGCCATATTGTATTTTACTGAAAGTTACAGCTATCTGGAGGCATTTGTACACAGATGGTGTACGGAACGCCCCCTACTGATTTTCTCAGGAGTCTGCACTAAGATGCAACAGAATTTTTTTTTTTTGGCATCCCCTGCAACATAAAAGTCATTTTTGGTGATATGCTCCCAAAGGGAAATCACACCTGCCACTTTCCTTATTAGAACCCTGTGCAGCAGTTGATTGAAAACCACTCCCTTACAGATTCACTTTGCACATGGACACAGACAAACGTCTATTTCTCAGAATAACAAAAGGTAGGAATCTGCAACAAAGTTTGTTAAAATCATTGCAATGTACACAGATCACCCATAGGGGGATTTTTTTTTTCTCAACAAAAACGGGGTTACGTTTTAAGTATTCCATTGATATGTTGGCCTTTCCATGCACTTTTTTTTTTTTTTTTTTTTGGGCAGCATTTTGCATTGGTGCTACTGAAGCTTGATGACATAGTCCGTGAAAATCTGGCTTACTTTTGAGGCCCAGGAATCTTCATTGACACTAGTAAAGTTGAAATATTTAGGTGTATTTGTTATTTGATGCCAGTATTTGCTCAGCCTTGAATAGGTTATTACAACCAGGTAACACTAGTTTGCACTGGAACTACTTCGGAACACATGCAAGTCAGTGGGAACGCAGTAGTAGCATGAAGCAGGTTGATAAAGCTTAGGAGGTCAAGTAGCAGTCAGAAGTTGAGCTCTAGGTCAGATGTACCTATCAATGTACTCAGAATGGTCTCAAGTGTCTCAAACTAATGACCAATGCAGACAGAATACACCTGGAAGCATGCTGCATGCATGGGACACCTGTGCATCCCTGTGCGTGCAAACAATGCCCTCACACGGGTGTAGCTGTAATATGCCAGTGTGAATGAGGCCTAATGCTCATTGACAGCACGCCTTATAAACCTAAATACATCATGAGTGGAGCGGCCACAGACGCAGAGAAACGCGTAGTCCCCATTCACACCTCAGCGGTTTTTAGCTTGAAGCCTGAAGCTCCAAAATGCTGGAGGGGGAAAAAAATCAATTATTCTTATGGAGATGGTTCACATCTCCACTCCAAAATGGCTGAAGTTCAAACAAGTTCTGGAGCTTTTTTTTGTTGCTTGAATCGGTCAGATTTGAGCGTTTTTGGCGTGTTTGTATTCCCATAGAAATGAATGGAAATGCGCGTTAATTTTCTGCACAAATGAAAAAAAGTATAACATAGTAATACATAGATGTGAATACACAAATAGCTAAAAATCATCATAAATATGTAATTAATAAATAACCTCTAACCTTAAATTTTAAATATTAAATACTTTATTAATAATAATAATAATAATAATAATTTTTGGGGGGTTAGGGTTTTTAGTTGAATTTTTTTATTTTTTAAAAATGTTATATTTATTGTTGCTTAGTATTTTATTGAATTTATTTATGACTTTTATTTGTGTATTTTACATTTATTCGTTTGTTATTATTCGTATAATAATAAAATAAATATAATAACCCCAACTCCTAATCCTAACCTAAACTGAACTCGAACCCTTACCCTAATGAAAAAACATTATAATAAATGAATAATAAAAGAAGAAATCAAAGCTAATGGAAAAGCTTAAATACGTAGCAACAAATGATGCAACAGATAATAGTTTTCATTATTGGCTAATAAAAAAATGCCTAAAACACGCAAAAACGCATGAAAAAAACTCCGGAAAAGTGTTCAAAGACAGGTGTGAATGCAGCCGTAAACTTTACGCATTTCCTGACTGTCACAGAGACACCATGAAAAGCAATTTTATGTACAGGAAAGGTTGAAAAGACTTGAATTATTCAACAATTATAAGAAGGTTATGTGGTAATTTTTAGATACAAGCTAAGCATAGATCTTTATTTTTTTTCCTTCCTTCCTTCTCGTAAGACTGGATGGGGGGGAGAGAGAAAGCGCTTTGTGATTTTCTGGTTTGTTTTTGGCACCAAACTTGCTACGTTGGTCCTAGTCACAAGGATTTTATTATTGAAGGAAATGGTTGACTTTCCGACTTCTTCTGAAGAGGCAGAAAAAAGATGGAAATTTTGACAAGACTGCAAATAAAAAGGCCAAGGCGGACAATATAGACTACAGCAGTGGGTTTTCTTAGAAGGATTCACTGTGCAGCAGAGCTTGGCCTGCTTCATGTTTTGCCGGTGGATCTTTTCACTGATCATAAATGTGGATTATTCTTTCTACAGGCAGTAATCTTTGTGTGCGCTGCTGAAATAATCTGAAATATCGAATTTATGCTTAATTGTGTTTTTGTGTAGAGATTGACTTTTAAAGGTGAACACTGGCTTTACCTTTTTTTTTATTTTCTAAAAAGTTTAACACTGCCTCTGAATTTCACAGAGATATTAGTTGGAATATCCTCTCTGCTGTCTTTAAAAAAAACAAAAAACAAAAAACCTTTTACAGGTCTTCTCTGTGGCGCCCCCTGCACTTAATTCCCGAGCGGCTCAATGCGAGTTGAATTTCACTCTTTGAAGTTGCACCCTTGGCCCACGTCTTAAAGCTATTGGGTCTCCATTTGGCCAGTCATTTCCTGCAGTATGAGCTTGGTGGGTGTGCTCATTATTTTTTCTGCATCATTTGTGGGCGTTTCTTTTTTCCTCCTATTGGTGGGCACTACCTTCGTGATACAGGACCGTATGCAGGATCTGGGAACACCCCCTCCTAGGTCCCTCTCCTTTCATGTGTACACTAGCGTTGCTTTAGGATTGCTCTTCAAAGAGTATTTTATAGGCGATGAGGAGGCATTGTATCACCACCTCACTGCCAGCTTGAACCCCAAACTAGCACACCACAAACTGGCATCACATTCAGTGGGTGGTACTGCCTACTGAATGTGGCTGTGATACTTTGACATACTGTATGTACACACTCCTCCACTGCCTTTGCAGCATAAGGGGAGCAGCGGGGGGGGGGGGGGGGGGGGGGGGGGGCGGTCAGTAAAACCACAGCTCAATGGTATGGTTTTACTGAACCCCCCCCCCACCACCACCTCTAGTGTAAATGAGGAGCCCCCCCCCCCCCCCTTTTTTTTTTTTTTTTTTTCTTCCCCCTTGTGCTTTGCATTTCACATGAGCACGTATTACCACCTGTTTTACGTGTTGATGTGCTCTGATGCCTTTTCTGTTTTTTTAAATTCATATGACAAAAGCAGATAGGTGTGGTTCCAGACTTTATGGGTGGATTTGGGAATGCCTGACTTGGATTCACAAGCTAGGAATTAGGTCTTACTAGATAAACAGATTGCTAGCAGCAATAGGTTTTTTTTTTTCAAAAGCCTAATAGTAACGTTCTACGTCTTTATGCCTAAATTTTGCTATTGTACAAAATACAGCAATTATTCTGTTTCTAAAAGGTGTTGTGCTCCAGTTAGGTGACTTGTTCCCCTGGACACACTCTCAGAAGAAGCATTGAGAATTGCTTTCTTGGTCTCCTTTCCCAAGGGACTACTTTGAGTTTGTGTCAGTAATCAACAGCAGCTTGTTTTTAGATGTACTCAGCTTGCAGTTGACATCAGTTTGAGATGCTTCTGAAATGAACAGTTCAGTGACAGGTGCAGTTTACCACGTTCTGACCTGCATTTGACCACCTAAGCTTCATCGACTTGCTCTGAGCTGTTTTTTCCATCCTGTAAACTTGCCTGGGGAGGGAGGCATCACTGATGCAAACCAAAGGAAGTTCAAAAGCTGAAATTGGACTGGTTAGCGGTTATAGATCCGCCTGCTCTCATGTGCTGTCGCTCAGAAGTTAGGCAAACCTCATGGGTAATTAGCCTTTCAGTTCCACATCAGGCTCTGCCCACCGCTAGTATAAAACTCCTTGGCCATTCACCCGTTGGTGTGATGGACATGGTGCCTGAGGAGGGCAAGAGTGCACTTGAAGGGGTGTCTGGTTTAGCCATACAAATTAATGTATCTGTCCATGACAGGTACTTGAATAGGGCGCAAGTGCCGACATTTTTGGTGCTGCACCACGACAGAGTTCACACCCTTTATGAATTCTCTGGACTGTATGGCAGAAGGTCCTTATTATCTTGTTACCTGACCTAGTTTAATTTACCTTTTTCACATATTTTATTTTTTTTGTTCAGAATTTGGAAATAAAATTTTTGTTAGCAAGTATCCATGTATGACTGAAAACACGCTTAATGTTATAAAAGGGAAAAGTCCAGGGGTCATTTATCTAAAATATGTCCAGGCCATCAAGCTCCTCTTGGCTGAAGAATAAACCATTGTGAACTCTTTGCCCATCTTGGTTCAAAGAGTAACGGATTATTCAGGGATAATCCAGGCGCCTCTGATACCCTTTTACCTTGAATAGGTTTTAAAAATAGATTTATACTCAAATTTTTTCAGTCTGTTTCACAATTTGTGTCCTTAATAGCTCCCTCTGGCCTTTTAGAGACCCCAGTATTCCTACATTGGTCAGCTTGCATTCAGGGGGTCTATCACATTATTGGTTGAGATAGCTCCAGCTAGGCTCTCAGGTGCCCTAATATATGAACAGTCAGCAAACCATGTTTAGTTTTCACTTTACGTCCCAGTTTTTGATTTCTCAGTGTGGTCTGAGAACTTTACAAAATAATTTGATGGATTTGAACCTAGTATGTAACTGTGCAGCTCTTTTCTGAGCCCGTGGCAGTCTCCTTTCCACATCAGTTTGGAAACCGCTGCCGTAAAATCTTGTCCCATTATTTTAGAAATGTTTCAACTCCCGATGTCTCTCGGCACACCCCAAGCCAGTTTTGAGGTATCTTGGATTATTAGCCATTCGGGATGCAGACAAGCATGTGGTGGAGTGGGTAGAGGCAGATTCTTCCAGTGTCAATTCTAGCTTTAGAAACTAAATGATGTATAGCTAGCAGTAGTTGGTCGCATTCAACTGGCCTTGTTCTGTACTGGTGACAATGTATTTTGTGTAAAAAAGATACCCCAGCACTTATATTTAAAAAGGTAGCACAGACACCTATGTTTAATCACCAGTACAATCATTTTAACATCTCTACTTCAGCGTTTTGACAACAATTCGCATCTTCAGACATTCATCCATATAAGTCAAAGTTTTGACACCTATGTGAATTTCTGCTACCAAGGATGAGCTTCTGTAACTGGAACAGGGAGGTTGTACAATTTTCACAGCTCCCATTTGCCTTTCCATGGCGATTGGATTAACCACTAGTCTAACAGGGCAATTTTTTTTTTTTATAAGTGTTAAGAACTTATTTTTTGCTAGAAATTACTATAAGCCCCTATAATATATTTTCTGAAAGCAAAGACCCTAGAGAATATAATGGTTGTAGTTGCAATTTTTCATATAGCACGATATTTGCCCAGTTATTTTATCAAAAGCATTTTTATTAGGAAAAAACCCCCACTAAAATTTTAGTGCAAACGCACACAATTTTATACCCAGTTTTTTTGGTAAAATGTAAAAGGGGTTCCAACTGAGTAAATAGATACTGAACATGTCAATTCTTAAAAATTTAATTTGTGCATGACCTTGGAATTGCAAAAAATTATGGCACCCAAAATCCTCGATATGTGATGCTTTTTAAAAGCCTTTACAGGTCATCACTTTGGAGTTTACCGTGAATGATGACCCTGGAATTATTGCTCTCACTCCAGCATTTACTATGATACCTCACATGTGTGGTGCAATTGACGTGTCCTTTGGACACAGCTGATCAGTTTGCGGTAAAGGGCCAATCACTGCGGCCCTTTAACATGTGATCAGCTGTGCCCAATAACAGCTGATCATTTGTATACAGACTTGCCAGTTATCGACATTCCTTTCCTCAGCGGCCGTCTGTGTGAGGAAAGGAGAGCCAATAATTGGCAAGGCTGACAGGGCACAGTGAGTACTTTGTTTACATTGATAATCGGGGCACTGATCATCAGCGCTCATCAGTGAAGAATTACTTTTTTTGCAAAATTTTATAACTGAAAGTTTGTTTTTTTTTTTTTTTTTTCTGCAAAAGGTCTGATCTTTATTTTGTAAATAGCACCAAAAGTAGGCTGTGTCAAAAAAAAATAAAAAAAAATTTAAATGTATTTGGGTACAGTGTTGCATGACCACGCAGTTGTCATTCAAATTGTGACGACTCTGAAATCTGAAAATTGGCCTGGAAGGGGGTGAAAGTGTCCAGTATTGAAGTGGTTAAGGTGTTGGTGCTACCAGTGTGGATATAAATGCTGGGGGTAGTTCTGGACACCCATCAGAACTGCAAAAGTGGCTTGGATAAGCTATGAAATATCTTTGACATTACAGAGGAAGCCCAGTTGAATGTGAATAAATGTGAAAAACTACTGTCAGCTATGCTGTGGCCTGGATAAATGAGAACCTTCACCCATAAATTTTTTTTTTTTTTATTATGGAGAATATAAAAAAAATCCTCAGTAAAGTAAAAATTTTAAGTGATAAATATTTGAAATTGTTTCTTGCTTTATAAATCTTGTTCTGTTTATACCCATCACTCAAACAATTTAATTATCTAAATTACAGAGAAAAAAACACCAACAAATCTGTATGAAAATGTATGTTTCCAAATTTTTTTGTCATGGTCATGTCTACCAAAGATTGGAAAACTGCTAATAAGTATATATGATATTTATACATGGTAAAGTAGGAATAACCTTCCTTCTCTCTTTTCTTTTTTTTTTTTTTTTTTTTATCTTTTCGAGTCGTAATTGTACTATTTTATATTTTATAGCCGTTTCGTTTTTTTTTTTTTTTTCTTACAATAGTTTGTAACACATTGCAGTCAGATGCATTTGTTCTTGCCTAGTCTCTGTTGTATTGTTTTTTTGTATTCTCTTGTGCACATGTATAAACAACCCTGGCTTTGATTAATGTTCTTGTGTATGGTTCCGAGATGGAGGATGGGAAGTAATTAAGTGGTTGGCGGACAGCCAGTGTGCGTATACATGTGGGCCTTGTTCTGAATGTTAAAGCTACGGTTGGTATGTCTGACTCTGGGGCTGTTTGTAAAAGGAAGCATATGAAGAAGGGGGGGGGATAGGGGACTGTAGAGGGGGAGATGAAGCCAAGCAAGAAACACGTTTGCATGTAGCCGATCGTCAGTCTGCCCCTGTTGTTTTGGCTGACTTTCAAACCGGAGGAAGAAAAGAAGCTCTGGAGTTAATTGTAACAGGGTCTTCAAGTGAGAATGTTTTGTGACAGTTGAAAGAATTTAAAAGGAAGGAAGATCGGTTTAGTGTCAGATGCAATTACATAATCAAAGCCTAAAGAGTCTGAGGCTGTTGATACCTTCACCCAATCTGGGGGGGGGGGGGGGAGGGACTGTCGAAGAGAGAGCAAGGGGGGAGAGAAGGGGGATCCTCCCTGTGCTGTAAGGGCATTTCCAAATCCAGTGCAGCAAAAGGCCCAAATGAGCTTGCAGGTTGTCCGGTCACCGTCTTGCATAGAGGTTTTCTTGGCAGAGCTACAGGATGAGACGTACGCTTTGCACAAACAACATTCTGAAGCTGAAAGCCTAGATGCAGAGAGAGGCAGCTCTGCGCACAATGTAGCGTTTCCTAGGATGGTTGGGCGTCACCTTTTCTCAGGTATTTTTACTCCCCTGTTAGCCCTCCCCAGCTCTCCTCCCTTCCTTTCTCCTGAGGCCAAAAAAATATTGTTAGCAAATCGCTTTAGCTTTTGCTTTAAATCTTATTATTGCATAATGTCTATCAGGCAGTGCATTCAGAGCTTTTTTTGGCTTCAGTTCAGGCTTTAGAAAATGGCGTCCTCACAGCCGGAGCTCCTCTCCGCTCAGGCGCAGGGAAAACTAGAAATAAAACCCAGAGATTTGTTCTCTGCAAGAGCTTGGGACTTGGTGAGGTTGTTATGATCTTTCCCATGCAAATCACATGGGCTACTGTCTACCGTTTATCTCAAAACGTACTGCTGAACACGACTTTAATTTTCCATACTTTGTGAATAAAACTTCAGCGTAACTAAACGTCTTATCCACATACCTTTTTTTTTTTTTTTTTTTTTTTTTTTTTTTTTTTTTTTTTTTTTTTTTATTTGAGGACATGTGAGAGTGGAGAAGGATTATTAAAAACATTACATTTTAATACTTTTTTTTTTTTAATATTCCCTTTATAGTGGCCTTCAAAGTTTTTGCAGCTGTCACTTAAGAAATGTACTTTTTTTTTTTTATTGTTTTGTTGAAGCTTTACTGCTTACACTGCAGTATTGGCAGCAAAACATTGCTTACATCACTTATGATGGTATTTAGACTGTACAGGATATGTTGATTTTTACATACAAAAAAAAAAAAAAATACATTTATCAGTTGAGTAGAAAGTTAGACTTTTGCCCATAGTATACTGTTAAACTTATAGCCACTTTTTGTTTTATGAGAACAAAATCAAAACTACTGTAAAGAGATGCATTTGCAGGTGTTGAAAATATGTGCATTTTAATTTGGAGAGTTTAAAGAGATGTTTTGTGTTTTTCACCATGTAGTCTGGTGGGTGGGAGTATTTCTAAATCAAATGTCAGAGTTCTAGGGCACATACACAGCAAATTTTTTGTATAGATGCATTTAAATGTAGAGAATTTGATATGCTATGACATGCATTTTTTTTTTTTTTTGGTCCTCTCGTGTCAATAATTAAACAGTAAATACTATTGGCAGTGTAAGGAAACTGTGGACTTGTTCTCTTCATGTGCACTTTTGTGTGTGTGTGTATATACAATCGATGCGTGTAAATTCACCTAATCTGCTAACATATGTTGTAGGAAATGACACTGTTCCACGCTGCATGTTTGCTCATCGCTTTATATAGTGCAACTAAAAGCATCAGAGGGAGAGGGGCGGTGGGCATGCTGGTATCCTTGATTAACGAGTTGGTATGCGAGTTCCTGTTTGTATAGGAGTGCGTATGCATGTGCCCTGGGCTAGACTACATGTAAATCATGTGTAATATATATTTGTGTGACATCATTTGCTGGTATTCTCTTTTCATAGAAGTATGAGCTACCTGATTAATGTTACTTCATTCATTTGTAGTTTTATATGATGGATCTCTGTAGGTTTGTTTTAAAGTTTTATTATCGATATTTGGAAGTCATTGAACAAGGCATTTCTGAGGTTTTTATGACATTTGCATCTAGCCAAAGAGATTGATGATCATCTGCAGTTTCTTGCATTTTTTGCCAGTATATATTTGCATTAAATCTTGCAACCTATATATTTACAGTGAAAACTCTTGTTATAAACACTTCTGTAGCATCCTGAGATTTTCCATTAATATATCCTTATATGACTACTGGATCATATCCTGATGTTCAAAAAACCAGATAGCTAAGTAAGATTTAAAGTGGTTGTAAACCTCAGACATGAAATATGAACAAAGCATATCCCTCTATAGTGTGTACTTGTCTCCATTAAAAGCTCTAAGTGTGATTTTCTGCTTTGTTCCCCTGCTATCAGTATGAATCACTTCTGACAAGTTTTCCTGACACCAAGAGAAAAATGGTGACTGGGAGGGGCCTCCAGCTGATTGACAGCCTCAACTCTGTTCCTGTCAGCTGTGTGAAGGGGTGTGAGTTCGTTCCCTCCAATCAGCTCTGAGCTCTCCTCACTGAGCTATGTAGAGTGTAACTTCAGCTTACCCTCCCCTTTTTTTCTGAACTCTCAGACAAGCTTTATAAATTCAGGACTCTAAACGGTGTAGAGAAGACTGCAGATACAGATGCAACCTATGTAGGAGGATTTGTTTCATCTGTGTATCACCTGAGGATAGTCCCTTCACTGGGTATATGGAATGGTTTACAACCACTTTAAAACCACTTTTAGCACATTATCCTATTGAAATAGGAACTTTGAGAATACAAATGAACAGGAAGGTGTATAGACTGTTATAAATAACTACTTTAGGGATTGTATTTGATAAATATTGGGGTGCTCAAAGAAATTTGTACATTGTTGTTTTTCCTTAGTTGGGTTTCTCTTCTATGCAAGTATAATGACATACATTTTTCATTTTTTTTTTTTTCCCCACTTTTAGATCTCGGTTTTAGTGGTCTCGGCGACCATTATGAAAATTCTTATTGGGGGCCGCAGCCTACTATCAGAGGTGAAACCAGTTATAGCTGGGATAAAGTGATAATAGACAGGACTGACAAGGAAGCGTGGCCTTCCATTACGGGAACGGAGACTGAATCTGCCTCAGAATGTACTACAGACACTGATTCCGCCTCCAACTGTGGCTCGGAGAAAAGTAGCATGGCTACAACGAGTGCCCAAGGCACCTTCACTGGACATACAAAGAAATCGAATGGCAATAATGGCACCAATGGAGCACTCGTCCAAAGCACTTCTAACCAGAGTGCCCTTGGAGCTGGTGGAGCAAATGGGAATGGAAACTTATCCAGAGTTTGGGGTGCACCTTCAGGCTCCAACTCTGGCACTGCTCACTGCTCCTCCAGTAGTGGTGATGGAAAGGTGGACAGTATGATTGGAGAGAGTAGGAGTCAGAACTGCTGGGGTGCTTCCAACACAAATGCCGGCATTAATCTTAACCCTAATGCCAACCCAGCTGCCTGGCCTGTCCTTGGACATGAAGGAACTTTGAATGGAGGTAATCCTTCCAACATTTGCTGTCCAGTCAGTGCCATAGGCCAGAATATCGGCAACCAGAATGGAAATGCTGCAGGTACCTTAGGTGCTTGGAGAAGTTTGCAGTCACAAGAGAGCACAGAACCACAAACGTCCACTTCTCAGAATGTGTCTTTCAGCATACAACCTCAGAACCTTAACACTGATGGACCAAATAACACTAACCCCATGAATTCTTCACCAAACCCCATTAATGCAATGCAGGCAAATGGACTGCCCAACTGGGGAATGGCTGTTGGAATGGGGAGCATCATCCCGCCCCACCTGCAAAGCCTTCCTGGTGCTAATGGTTCAGTTTCTCAAGTCAGTGGGGTTGGTGACAGCGTGGGCAGTTCAGTGTGGGGTTTATCACCTGGTGGCCCTGCTCCTGGAAACAGCAGTTCTGGGTTCAGTCAGGAAACTGGAGATACTTCTAATACAGCTGTAAGTGCTAAACAAAATGGAGGACAAAAAGATGGAACTGTAGTGAATGCATGGGATTCGGGCCCACCTACCAGTCCAGGGGTCTTAGCTTGGGGTAGGGGTAGAGGTAATGGTGGAAATATGCATTCTGGACCTTGGGGTCAGCCGAGTCGTGGCACAAACAACATGAATGGTGAATGGGGAAAGTCTCAAAACCAGCATTCCAGTAATGACATCGGTGGAAAAGGGTCAACAGGGTGGGACAGTTCTAGTATTACCATTCAGAATTCTCCACAGCAGGGAAGTGATCAAATGAATTCTAGGGCCAAATCTGCATCATCTAATGACAGAGGTAATGACAATGCTGGAAATCCAAATGAAGGAAGAGGGGGAGAAAGTCAGCGTGGGGACAAGGGAATAGCAGATCAGGGGCAGATGCAATTGCCAAGACAAGACCTTGATCCAAGGGTCCTCTCCAACACAGGTTGGGGACAGGTTCCAGTTAAACAAAATATAGCATGGGAATTTGATGAATTTCAGAGGCCTGTAAGAAAAAATATTGGAACAGAAGCTTGGGGATCTACAAACACGCAGCCTTCAAACTCAGGGGGGAAGAGTGAAGGGTCCATCATGAACAGTACAAATACCTCTACAGTATCAGGATGGGTCAACTCCTCCCAACCTTTACCTGCTTCTGTTAATGCAGGCTGGGTGGAAAGCAAAGCGCCAAATGGTCCAGGGGGATGGGGAGATCACGCAAGCTCTACTGTTGTCAATGCTGCTGCCAAAAGTGGTCACGCTTGGAGCGGGTCTGCTAATCAGGAGGAGAAATCTCCTACATGGAGTGAGTCTCATAAATCCAAACCCCAAGGCTGGGTAGAAGGACAGAAACCGAATACTGGCTGGACAGCAGGTGGTGGAGACTGGAATGATATGCCACCTGTTCCAGCACATATTACCGATGGAAAGAAAAATGGAACTGGGTGGGACACAGAAGGCAAGTCTGCAACAGGGTGGAATGATAATACACGGCCTGGGACCAGTGGGTGGGGCAATGGCACAAGCACCAAGGCCAATTCGGGTACAGGTTGGGGGGAACCTTTGAAATCTCCTCAGCAGAACTGGGCCAGCAAACCCCAGGATGTGAGTGGTTGGGGAGGAGCTGCATCTGTAAAACAGACTGGATCAGGGTGGGGTGGAGGACCAGTGCCAGCACCTCCGCCAGCTAAACAGAAAGACATAAACCCTGAGTCCAGTGGTTGGCAAGAACCTTCACCACCGTCCATTCGCCGAAAAATGGAAATTGATGATGGTACCTCAGCTTGGGGAGACCCAAGCAATTACAACAGTAAAACTGTAAACCTGTGGGATAGGAACAACACAGTAGTTCCGACTATTCCCTCAACTAACAGCAACACCACCCCAATTACTCCCTCAAATGCCAGTTTGGTTGAACCTCAGCCACCTCATCAGTCAAGTGCCCAGCAGAATCGGTCCCCACTACTTGGTCCAGGTAAATTATGTTTTTATTATCTACTGCATTTATTACTACATTAGTTTTATTTCCTGCCAGAAATCCTTAAAAAGCTGTTTAAAATCTAAAATAGCACTGGATAACTTATGTTAAAATAACTGCATCATACTGCTACTCTTGTTACTTCTGTCAGAGTAGACATGCTAATACATCCAAATATACTATATTGGTACTAGCAGGTGGCCGACTTTTGTGATAAATTTTTAAGACATCGCTTTTACATAACTAAAATATATATCCCTACTTTGTGGTGATATTTATATGTTTGTTAATGACAGTTTTCGTGTTTGACTTTTTTTTCTACATCTCTTTGCCTTTCAGTCATATTTGCTGTATATCACCAAGCAGATTAGATTGATTTTTAATTGTTGGTTCCAAAGGTAACTTCCTGCTTGCAAGCTAAAAACAGGTCATATAGCTGAATTCTAATTCTAGGCAAAAAGTGTTACAGAGAAAAATGATCAAGTCAGAACTTATCTTATTTTTTTTCTCCTCTGTTACATGTATTTCTGGGCTATCTTCATAACGCATACTCACCTGTACAGTGAATCCAGCATTGTCACGCTGCAATCTGCTGTTTAGGTGACCTAGCCTGAGCCCTCACCACCATCTTGGTCCTCTACAGCTGGCTGACTTTTTTGGGCTCAGATAGCCAACTGCTGACACCCCTGACCCTGCCTCTGGCCTGTGTGCCTGGTGCCGCAGCCCCTTGGCAGTTTTGATATTGGTCTCCCAGGAGGCTGCAGGACTAAGTACATGTCAGCGGGGGTGGGACCGGAAGGAAAATAAAACACAGGAAAAGAAAGTAAAAGCTCTTGAAAAAAAAGGGGGGGGGGGGCCAGGTGGGCTTAAATAGAATGAATTCCCTTTTGAAAGTTAGGCCTTGTTCACATTGGCATATTTTAAGTGTACACCTGTGTGAGGGCCATGTTTTGCCTGCATGGGATTTACAGTGCAGGCAGTCCTATCTATGTTAATTGGGACGCAGCAGTGCTCCCAGTTTGACATCCGTTTGTCTGCATTCAGGGACACCGTGCACACCCAATGTGTGTTCAGAGACCCGAACAGCTGCTGCTTGTGCAGCCACTGCATCCCAATTAAAATGAATGTGACTGCCTGCACTGGACGCACAGGTGTTCCTGGCACAGCCCCCACACGGCTGTATGCTGAAAGTGGTTGTAAAGGCTCAAGGTTTTTTACCTTCATGCATTGAATGCATGAAGGTAAAAAACCTTCTGTGTTCATGTCCCTAAACTTAGACAATGTGTGTTCAGTGACCCAGACAGCTGCTCCAATACTTACCATAGCTCCATCTCAATCCAGCGATGTGCATGAGAGCAGCAGCTCTTTCTGGGTATCATACTCTTCATTGGCTGAAACAGCAGCAGGAGCCATTGACTCCCACTTCTGTCAATTACAGCCACTGAACCAAAGAGGAGAGAGCGGGGGAGGGACTGAGTTACGCTCAGTGTTTTGAATGGACACATGGAGCAGCGGCTACCAGGCTGCTTGGTGTGGTGGGCACTCGGCAGGAAAGTGGGGCCAGGAGCGCTGACGGGGGACCCGAGAAAAGAATCGGGGCTGCTCTGTGCAAAGCCACTACACAGAGCAGGGAAGCATGACATGTTTGTTATTTTTCAAAATAAATCTGCTTTTAATATTTTAAGTAGAACTATAGGCAAAACCTAATCCATCTCCACTCTATTCTTTAATAAGTACGCCTGTGTGAACGAGGCCTTAGGATCCACGTTGAAGATGAACTTCAGAGATTATCTTGCTGTCTGTAGATTGAACAGAGGCGCATTCGAGCAGCATCCCCCACCATTCAGACCATCTTGTTTTTTGTTCAATGAATATAGGTGTTCTCTGATTTGGAAGAGCTAGAAAGGAAGGCCAGATGATGGAAATATAAACTCAAGATGAAGCCAAACCATCTTAATGTCTCACCAGCAGAAAAGCCTATGCCACTGTAGTAGGCTGCAGATAGACTGTTCTATGCAAAACTGTCAATCTAGCTGCTGTGGTCTGACACACTTCCCTGCCTTAGATCTACACAGGTTTGCACTCAGCAATGCTCCTGATCAGGGAGTGTGAGCACAACTACAGTTTTAAGGCAGGCAGCATTCTAGACCTCTCATTCCCACCGAGCAGAGTGGTCTTTATCTGACGTTTACTATTTGGCACAGACTTCTATTTCTGTGGCTGCTTAAAGTGTTAACAGGATTTTTTTTTTATTAAAATTAACAAATGTTATACCTACTGTCCATTCAAACACTGAGCGCTGTTCAGTCCCTCCTCAGCTCTCTCCTCATTGACTGTCTCATCTAATGAGGAGGAAGAGACCCGGGACAGCTGCTGCTCTCGTGAACATCGCTGGATCAAGATGGGGCTCAGGTAAGTATTAGGGGAGCTGAAGGGGGAACTGCACACAGAAGGGTTTTCACATTCATGCATAGAATGCATGTACTGTTTGTAATGCAAGTACTGTTTGGTTGTATCCTGAGTTTTTAGGTCGACTTGTAACTATTTCACCTGTCCTTTTAACCATTTGGTTTATTCAGTAAGGCGGTGTATCATAGTAAGGTTGAATAAAGACACCAGTCCATCCAGTTCAACCTACAATTGTCCCTATCCCTGTTCATTGTGTAACATACATCGCATACCCACATTGGTCCCTACCCTCAAGGAGCCCACATTCCAAGGTCCCCAACACACATTCATATACTAGGGCCAATTTTTGGACAGAAGCCAATTAACCTACCAGCATGTCTTTGGAGTGTGGGAGGAAACCGGAGTACCCGGAGGAAACCCATGCAAGCACAGGGAGAACATACAAACTCTAGGTGGTGTCATGGTTGGGATTTGAACCAGCGACCCTTTTTACTGCTAGGCGAGAGTGCTAACCACTAACCATGTTGCAGTCAGATAAGTGAAATGTGAGATATAAATGTTTACTAGTAATGAGTGTGGTACATTGCCTTTGCTTTAGGACCCATTCACACTTGCAAAATGGGGGACCATTTGTGATTTCCTATGGGAGACTCAGCTGAAATCCATGCAAAAAGGTGCCCATGGACAATTATCCACAGCTAATAGCTACATGAGAAATTATAGATGCCTTCAGGCTCCCATTGCTTTAAACAGGGCTTCCCCCTGCACCTAATCACATGGATCCCTGCTAAGTTCTCTTGTGGATGATTACAAACTGTCCCATTTGCAAGTGCACCTTGCATTAGGAATCCCTGTTGATTTTGTATTGTAAATACATTATTTAAAGCAACTCTTTACTTTGCCCATCATATATAGGCCCCATATATAGGCCTTTTTTCTGGCACTCGACTCCCTCCCCATCAGCAGAGCAGTGCAGGGAAGTGTCAGTGAGACACTAATGCATTCCAATTTTAGAGTTTCCCACCCCGCACCTGCACTGAGGGGAAGGCACTGTGCCCCCACACATTGTTAAAGATGGGAAACGTTGTTTGGTTCTGTAGCTACAATCGTCAGCTTTTGTGATGGTGAAGAGATTGGGTGCAGTTCTGCTAGGGGGGGGTCCTTGTTTCCAGGAGGAGGAGGACTGTGATTGGCTACTGCTAAAGCCAATCACAGTCCTGCTAGCCCCGCCCACCATCTGGAGGAAGGTGACTCGCTTGGTTGCCACTACCAATCTCAGACAGAAGGGATTTCACTGTGATTGAGAAAACCACAATGGGGTGACAGTTTATGGAATTACTATTTGAGCTTCTGGGAATTTTGTTGAAATTATTCCTGAACCTTTGCGTCACTTACTATTGAACCCCTGTACTCTGTATCCCTTAAAGCCACAGCACAATGAAAATCGCACCCAATTTTGCTGCGGAGCTCAGGAAAATGAGCAGGAGTGGTTCAGACATGGGGCAGATGTGCAGGGGGGTACATCGGTGGGGCAGATGTGCAGGGGGGTACAGCGGTGGGGCAGATGTGCAGGGGGGTACAGCGGTGGGGCAGATGTGCAGGGGGGTACAGCGGTGGGGCAGATGTGCAGGGGGGTACAGCGGTGGGGCAGATGTGCAGGGGGGTACAGCGGTGGGGCAGATGTGCAGGGGGGTACAGCGGTGGGGCAGATGTGCAGGGGGGTACAGCGGTGGTGTATTGGTGGGGCAGGAGAGCGGGGGGGGGGGGTACAGAGGTGAGACAGATGAGAAAGCGGATTACAGTGGTGGGGCAGATGAGAAGGTGATTCAGTAGTGAGACAGAAGAGCATAGGGATGCCGCATTGGAGCAGAAGAGCAGGGGGTTACAGTGGTGGGACAGAAGAGCAGGGGGTTACAGTGGTGGGACAGAAGAGCAGGGGGTTACAGTGGTGGGACAGAAGAGCAGGGGGTTACAGTGGTGGGACAGAAGAGTAGGGGGTTACAGTGGTGGGACAGAAGAGCAGGGGGTTACAGTGGTGGGACAGAAGAGCAGGGGGTTACAGTGGTGGGACAGAAGAGCAGGGGGTTACAGTGGTGGGACAGAAGAGCAGGGGGTTACAGTGGTGGGACAGAAGAGCAGGGGGTTACAGTGGTGGGACAGAAGAGCAGGGGGTTACAGTGGTGGGACAGAAGAGCAGGGGGTTACAGTGGTGGGACAGAAGAGCAGGGGGTTACAGTGGTGGGACAGAAGAGCAGGGGGTTACAGTGGTGGGACAGAAGAGCAGGGGGTTACAGTGGTGGGACAGAAGAGCAGGGGGTTACAGTGGTGGGACAGAAGAGCAGGGGGTTACAGTGGTGGGACAGAAGAGCAGGGGGTTACAGTGGTGGGACAGAAGAGCAGGGGGTTACAGTGGTGGGACAGAAGAGCAGGGGGTTACAGTGGTGGGACAGAAGAGCAGGGGGTTACAGTGGTGGGACAGATGAGCAAGGGGGGTTACAGTGGTGGGACAGATGAGCAAGGGGGGGTACAGTGGTGGGGCACATGGGAAAGGGGGGGTACAGTGGTGGGGCAGATGGGAAAGGGGGGGTACAGTGGTGGGGCAGATGGGAAAGGGGGGGTACAGTGGTGGGGCAGATGGGAAAGGGGGGGTACAGTGGTGGGGCAGATGGGAAAGGGGGGGTACAGTGGTGGGGCAGATGGGAAAGGGGGGGGGTACAGTGGTGGGACAGATGAGGGGGGGGTAGGGGGAGGGGGGTATAGTGATCTGAGTTGTGAAGGTGCATGAATTGGGGCTGATCTGAGGCCGTGAAAGTGCAGGATGTTAATTTCTCACTACTAAAGTAGTTTACAGCATTCACTTTAGAAAAAAAACCTTTTCATGATTGTGAAGTTGACATTTTTATGTTATAAAATCGGCATGCTCAATTTCTTTAAAAACATTTTTCGGCACACTGTGCGCAAAAGGTTGCCTACCCCTGCTCTAGTTAGTAAACAAATCTAAATTTAAAACTATAAATCTACAAATCTAAATTTTAAAACTATAACAAAAATATATATGTGAACCCCACATCAAGATTACATTAGCGTAAGCGCTGCAAAAACTCATGTGCATGCTGAAATTAAAATATACTTTCCCTTTAAGTAAAAGTATCCCTTTTTTAGCCCAAAATAATTTTAGCCTTTTAAGCCACCAGCTGGCAGATGAGCATGGTATGAATGTCACCTACATGGTGACAGACACCGGCACTGGCAGGATTAAAGAAGGGTAGATCTGCTTATAAAGATGCTACCTCTTTATTCTTAGTCAGCTTAAGTGTCCTTCCAAAGCTTTCTAAAATGGGAATTGTATTTTATAAATATGGTTTCAGCCCGTGTGCACGTCCTATCACGTTTTCATATAGCTTGAAGGACCTTTCAATCTGCAGTGTTGGATTGTCGCCTTTCTGTCCCAATTAGAACCTCTTCCTGGCTAGTTTATTAATACAATGAATAGTAATACAATTGACGCCATTGATCAATTTATCTTTGGGGTAATATCAATCCTGACTAAAGGTGAATGCTGGTTGGTTGTCATAGGTTATTGCACTGCACACATCATTTCTGTTCTTTGCTGAATTAGCTAAATTAGTGGTGGCCCTTGGTTTTTCCTTTTCTGATACTTTAATATATTATTGCTTGTCTGTACCTGTGACTTAGACGCAATACTATAATCTGTCAGTTTTGTCTACACACATGGCTAAATATAAAAGGACAAAACATTTGCACATGTTTTATGAAACAATTACAGGGGTTGTAAACCCTCAGGTTTTTTTCACCTTAATGCATTCTATGCATTAGGTGAAAAACCACCTGTGCTGCAGCACTCCCCCTTTTTTCTTACTTGAGCCTGATCGTTCCAGCGGCGGGGACAAGCACAGAAACTCCAGCCACTGTCTGGGGTCCTCATTGGATAGATTGATAGCAACAGGAGCCATTTGCTGCCGCTGCTGTCAATCAAATCCAGTGACATGGGAGTCGGAGGCGTGGCCGAGTCCTGCTGTCTGTGTCCATGGATGCAGCAGCAGGACTGGGGAGCACGCCTGCACAAGTGCCCCAATGGAAACCGGCTCTCCGTGGGGCATTCGAGAAGAGGCGGAGCCAGGAGTGCCGCAGGAGGACCCCAGAAAAGGAGGGTCGGGCCCACTCTGCAAAACCTTTGCACAGAGTAGGTAAGTATGGCATGTTTGTCATTTAAAAAAAAAAAAAAAGCTTTACAATCACTTTTAAAATCTGTTGGCTTACAATGGGTTATCTTTATTTACAATGTACTTTTTTTTACTGAACTCCGGGAGTACAACTATTGCTATACTTCATTGAGGACACTGGACCTTTTGGGTTTCAGATCCTACAGCTGCAGAGTTGACTGCAGCACCTCTGCCCACCCCTCCTCCTTTTGTCCAGTCATGGAAAGCTTTGTGTTATACGAACCCCAAAATACAAAGCCATCTGTGAATGGACAACAGAGGTGAGGAGCGGGCAGTCAAACAGCAGCCGCATCTCTCCTGTCAGATTGCAAGGAGTATAGTGATAGCTGTGTTCCTAGCGCTCAGTAAAACTGTCATTTGAAAATAAGAGATATGTCTACGAGGCAGTACGCACCTCGTTGGACTTAACACATTGTAAACTAGCACATTTTAAATTGTGACTTCTGGAGTAGTTCTGTACCCTGATAAAAAGTGAAAACTTTATGCATCCCACTACTGGTAATGCATATTCCATTAGAAATCACTACATATGTCTGTCACCTTTTTGTAGTGTATTATCTACATGATATATGCAGGTGAAACTACTCAAAAACCAAGGACCACATTGCCCAAGGTACATACACAATTTGCACTTAACACTCAGACACTCTTTTTAGAATTCCAACATGCCTCCATGTGACGTGGCAGTGCGGGTGGATGATTCATGTACTTTTTTTGTAGAACGGTTCATGAGTCTGGAGCACACACAGTGTTTGTTTAAGCGCATCAGGGCTGGAGTGTCCATAGACGCTCCAGCTTCCATGCAGCTGCACTACCTCTCAGGCAGTGCAGAGGTGGGAAGGTTAAGGCCTAATGAGGATTCAGAGACACTCTGTAGATTATAAGGCGGGAGTGGACCTAATGGTGAGCTAGCCTCTCGGCTTTCCCATCAGGCTCCTCCCTCCTGTGGCATCACTGGTTGCTAGGAGGCTTCCTGCAGCTTCCTTAACTGCCAGTGGCAGGGAGACGGTAGCAATATGCCGCTCTGCTACACTATATGTACAGGGACAGGCAAAGGTTAGAACAGTTCTTAAAGCGAAGTTCCACCCAAAAGTGGAACATCCACTGATTTGTCTCCTCACCCCCTCCGGTGCTACATTTGGCACCTTATCTGCCTTTGACAGGTATCCTGTTCCCACTTCCGGGAGTCTGGGCCGCGGCCCATGATGTCACCGCTCGGCTCCCTCCTCCTTCTCCTGCTGCCAGGCCAGTAGGAGAGAGGAGCAGAGCTTTGAGCATTTGCAGTAGGGTTCCTGGCGTGAAGCCTTAAGGCTACACTGCTGGGTTTCCTTACTTGCAATTGTGGTGGCATGCACACGACAGCTGATGGAAACATCAACTGTGGTGCCGACATCGCCAGACTCCAGGACAGGTAAGTGTCCTATTAAAAGCCAGCAGCTGCAGTATGTGTGGCTGCTGGCTTTTAATGTTTGCAGTGGTGGGCGGAAATACTGCTTCAATTGGCTCAAGTTTCGTTTTCTACAAGCTGGAAGTAATATTTAAATTTTGTGTTAATAGCACCACTTTGTAACAAAGGTGCTATTAGAAACTACCTAGACCTTCCACACATGTTGGTCAAGCTACCAAAATCGGTGGTAGGGATTTGTTGAATCTGGCGCAGTTAATTTTAAAGGGCCATAGCACCAGAAAACCCTGACTGTCTATAACTAAACACTTTTTGAGTTATCCAATTTGAAAAGAGATTTGCAGTTTATTGTATCGGATGATGTCCTTAAAAGCCAGAAGGGAGAGGATAGAATATTAAATCATAAGAAAAGAAGTATGGAGGATAAATAGGTCATCTTCCTTAGGTCCACGAGGATAAAACAAAGATTTTGAGTTGTGTTTTTCTTTCTTAGCTTAGTTCTTTAACCACTTCAATACCGGGCCAATTCTGACATTTCTCTCCTACATGTAAAAATCATCATTTTTTTGCTAGAAAATTACATAGAACCCCCAAACATTATATATGTTTTTTTAGCAAAGACCCTAGAGAATACAATGGCGGTTGTTGCAACTTTTTACCTCACACAGTATTTGCGCAGGAATTTTTCGAACGCGTTTTTTTGGGGAAAAAAACTGTTTTGTGTTTAAAAACAAAACAGTAAGGTTAGCCCAATGTTTTTGCATTTTGTGAAAGATGAAGTTACGCCGAGTAAATAGATACCTAACATGTCATGCTTCAAAATTGCACACGCTCGTGGAATGGCGCCAATGTTCGGTACTTAAAAATCCCCATAGGCGACGCTTGAAATTTTTTTTACTGGTTACATGTTTTGAGTTACAGAGGAGGTCTAGGGCCAAAATTATTGCTCTCGCTCCAATGTTCGCGGCGATACCTCACATGTATGGTTTGAACACCGTTTTCATATGTGGGTGGGACTTACGTATGCGTTCGCTTCTGCGTGCGAGCACACGGGGACAGCGTCACTTTAAAATTTTTATTTTTTTTTTATTTTTTTATTGTTAATTATATTTTTTTTTTTATTTTGACACTTTTTTGAAAAAAAAAAAAAAAAAAAAATTGATCACTTTTATTCCTATTACAAGGAATGTAAACATCCCTTGTAATAGCAATATGACATGTCAGGTGCTCTTAATAGTGATCACCACTAGGCTGGGAACCCTGAAATAAAAAAAAAAAATAAAACGATCGCCGCTTCCCAGCCGAAGCGGCGCCGTTTTTTTGAATGGAGAGGCCGGGTGTGACGTCATAACATCGCGCCCGGCCTCCGACGATCATAGAGACTCCGGGGACCATCTGGTCCGCCGGAAATCCCTATGATCTACATCCGGCGCCGGCGGATCCACTTTCCGCCTCACCGATCGTAACGGTGAGTCGGAGCAAGCACCGGAAGGCGGCGGGAGGGGGGGGGACGTCCCCTCTCACCTCCCATAGGAACAATCAAGCGGCGGAATATATATATATATATATATATATATATATATATATATATATATATATATATATATATATATATATATATATATATATATATATACATATACATACATACACACATACACACACACACCCCATCATCATGATTTATTGGAACAGGCCACCTTGTTCTATTGTTCTGTGGTCCAGTTCCGATACTCACTGTGCCATTGTAGGCACTTTTGGCCCTTTTCACGCTGGCGGGCCGATCGGGTCTCCCAGTCCGTTTTTTAAGATGTACCCATTTGGACCCTCCATTCTCCTCTGACAATTTTTTAGAATCTATCTCTTTCTAAAAAATTGTCAGTTCATAATATGATGAGGCTCAGCCAGTCACAAAGCATTCAGTTCAGATGTTATGGACAAAATTGTGTGTTTTTTTTTTTTTTGTTTTTTTTGTTATTGCACTAGTAAATAAATGCATACAGCCTAAGCTGTTGTGAATCAACAAATTTATATTGAGTCAAAAATGCATTCGGAGGTAATGCTTTATTGAAACCTCCTAGTTGCAATGTGTGTATATTGAAGTGCAGAAGAGATCACACAGTTAAAAATGTGAGCCGGCCACTTCCAGGAACATGTAAAACCCTGTGCCTATGTAAGCCAAGGAACATAATGTGCCACTACACTGCAAACCTTGTCATCTCTGTCCTTATACCAATATTTTGTTTTCTAGTGTTTGCACACATTAGTATTCACTTTGTCACTGGACACTTTGTAGATTTTAAAAGTTTAAAAATGTATTTAGTGTACACTTGTAAAACGTTTACTCAGCAGTATTTGTCAAAAGAAGAATATCTGCTACAACTACATATTCTTTACGCCTCTACATACAGCAAAGTGCACAGTAAGGCCCCTTGTACACTGCAGCTTGAAAAAGCTCAGTACAGCTTTTTTTTTTTTTTTTTTTTTCTGAGCTAAAATACCGAAAATTGTAATGTGCCTATGCACACAGGCACATAAACAAGCGCTGTGCATTCTTCAGTAAAAAAAAAAATAGAAAAATTGGTCAGTAATTTACGCCCTCTTAACAACTTTATAGGAAAAAGCTTCAAAATTGGGGCTTGTAACGCTTGTTTAACTACTTAGGCCCAGGAAGGTGGAAAGTAGACACCCCAAGCTATTTAAGGGGCATGTTTAGTATTTTTCAGATCTTTTGTCACAAAGTTTTGAAAATTGAAAAGAAAAAATACATTTTCCTTTCTTTTTTCCAAAACAAATGAGGGCTGCAAAATACTCACCCTGCCTCTTGGCAAATACCTTGGGGTGTCTACTTTCCGAAAAGGGCTTGTTTGGGGGAGGGTTGTGCTATCTTGGAATTTTAGGGCCTCCAAAACTGATAGGGGTAGTAAGGCGTAAAATCACCATTTTACGCCCACTTAGAAATCCTGAAGGCGGTGACTGGTTTTCAGGGGGTCCTGTACGCCGGCTAGGCTCCCAAAGTCTCACACGTGGTATTTCCTTACTCAGAAGCAGCAGAATGTATTTTGGAGTGTAATTTCACAAAGACCTATGCCATGTGTGAGCAATATATCATATAGCGACAACTTTCTGTAAATTAAAAAAAAATTGTCCTGAAACTTGTGGCAAAATCTAAGATATTCCATGGACTCAACATGCATCTCAGCAAATAGCTTGGGGGTGTCTACTTTCCAAAAAGGGGTCATTTGGGGGGGGGGGTTGAACTGTCCTGGCATTTTAGGCCCAACATTAGACGGTTATGTCACACGTCACCCACTCTTCTAACCACTTGAAGACAAAGCCCTATCTGACACTTTTTGTTTACGTGAAAAAATAATTTTTTTTCATTTTCTTTGGGGGGTAAAAAAAAACACTTTTTTAAAAAAATTTTAATGCACAAAACACACTATATTGCTCAAATGTTTGGTAAAATATAAAAGATCTTCTGCCGAGTACATAGATACCAAACACGACCTGCTTTAAAATTACACATACCCGTGCTAGAATTACTGCCCTCAATCTGACGTTCACGGTGATACCTCACATACATGGTGCAATTGCAGTTTACATATGACACAACACCGATGCTTGCGTTCAACTTTGCACGGGAGGGGGGGGGGGTGCTTTTATTTTTACACTGTCCCTTTATACCTTATAATTTTTATTATCACAGGGAATGTAAATGTCCCCTATGATACCAATAGGTAGTGACAGGTACTCCTTTTTTTTTTTTTTTTTTTTTTTTTTGAAAAATGTGGGGTCTTAGATCCTAGATCTCTTCTCAGCCCTTAAAGCATCTGACCACACCAAGATCGGTGTGATAAGATGCTTTCCCAATGACGCGGTTTATATCCGCCGAAACCAAAGTCATGAAATGCATGTCGCTTCTGGTATTTTTAGGCCATAGAGACGATTGGAGCCGTTCTGGTTTCTGATCAGCTCTATGGTTAGCTGATGAAACCACCGGCTGTATTCTCGGGTTCCCCAGTGGGACAGGAGAAAACCATGGAAGATGGCAGAAGGGGGGAACGTTCTCTGCCGCTGCTTGTAAAAGCAGTCTGACAGCTAATTGGCCACTAGGATTGCTTTTAGATGAAAGCCGACTGAAAAAAAAATACCAAGATGATACCTAAACCTGCAGGCATCATTCCGGTATGTGAAAATTTCAAAGAATGACTGCGCTACTAAATAGAATGAAAAAAGCAGCTAACACTACATTAAGACAAATTGTGAAGGAAATGAATCAGAATAAAGTGCAGCGCTAATATTACATGTGTAAACAAACAAACAAAAAATGTGCACATATGCAAACCATAAACACGACTGTGCAAATACAAACTTGGTTGTGCATATAAATGGCATAAATGAATCACCAATAAAGTGCACAGTGCAACAAATTAATTTAGGAAGTCCACATGAAAAATTGGCTTTTAACCCTGTCGGGTAAAAAAACAGAAAAATCAGTCCATATGAATGAATAAACCTGAATCACTGAAGGCTGAAAATAGTTCAAGGTGAGATTGGAAATACGCTCGACTTCTATAGAGGTAGACCACCATCTAATAGGAAATCACCGTATAGTGTGCATCCACCACCAACCAGGGATAATGAATACTCTTACTGGACTGAGTGGACCCTATGCCAGCAGCAAAAAGTCAAACAAGCATGAGAACTGGGAAGGAAATCGCTCGCAGGGGACACCATAGGGGGTCACCTTCCACACCATCTCGTCAGCTGGTAGGACCTTAAATTCAGCCGTTCATAAAAGAAAAAGGCCGCCACATAGTGTAAAACCATAGACTATGGGTTTATTATAAAAGGTAGAACACTTAAATCAATGATAATAATTCAGGCACAGAAATGTGATCACAATCGAATCCAGGGAGAGCAATGACATGGAGCTAGCTCAGTACAACCCAACATGCTTTGTTCACCAGGACATCACCTGGGGTCAGCTGGCGGAACCACCGGCTGCATTCTCGGATTCCCCAGTGGAACAGGAGAGCCAGAGAATACCATGGAAGACGGTGGGAGGGGGGTTGGTTTAACGTTCCCTCCCACTGCTTGTAAAAGCAGTCTAGCGGCTAGTCTAAACTTGATAAAACACAGTAACAATAAAACATTATATTATAGCATAAATCACAGTAACAGTAGAAGGGCATACTTGCAAAGTAAACCTGATAAAGGACAGTAACAATAAAACATTACAGTATAGCATAAAATACAGTAAAAAAGAGCAGAATAGAGAGAACACTAATAAAATGACAACTATTTTTGGCTTTTTTATTTAATATAATTATTTTAACACTTTTATTTGTAACTGAAGATACCAGGTTAGGGTCTCTGAAAATGTGATGACCATCTCATCTTTTGAGACCCTGTGTGATAGTGTGCCCTAGGACTGTGCCGTGCTGTACCCTATGCTAATAGTCCGCTAGTGTGTGGTAGAGATGGAAACAGTCCCCGATGCAGAGACCAGGTTGGACAGGAGGGGCAAAAATAGCGGGTGTCACGCCCATGTCCGCGTTTTCCACAGACGTGACATCTTCTTTGGGGTGATCGTTGGGTAGGGGTACCAGAGAGGACATCCGGAAAATGCCTCTCATGCAGCCGACTCACTGCATTTGGATTGGGAAATTGGGCCACGGCACCCCCTGGATACAGAAGGGCTGTGATCTCTTCCTGGAATATTAGGAAGGATCCAGTTCATCCAGACACTTTGTATAGCACATAAGTGTTGTACAGAGCTAATTGGAATAAGTATACAGACACTTTTTTTTTTTTTTTTGTACCAGCGTCTGGTCTTACAGGCAATTAAGTAAGCGGCCTTGTGCTGAGAGTGGCTGTGTGCTGAGAGCGCCCGTGTATTGTAGGTGCACTAGGAGTAGACGGCTACAAATGGGGTAAGTTACAACTAGCTAATCTTACTCAATTTCCCCATTAGAATAGAGGGTAAAATGTCCAACAGGACTGGTAATGCCACTCAGTGCACATCTTGCACCATGTATGCGTTCCTTGATGAGCCAATCAAGGGCGCATACTGCTGTGTGAGATATGAGCGAATTGTTTCTCTGGAAGCCCAGATCCTGGATCTGGAGAATCAAGTAGCAACACTTAGAAGCATTAGCAACCTGGATAGGAGCTTGAACATTACCCACCAGGTGCTGGCGTGGTCCAGCCTAGAGGAGGTTGGAGTGATGAACTCCAACCTCCTTGAACAGGAACCAGAGGTAAGTAGCTGGGTGATAGAAAGGAGGAGGGGTAGAGGGAAGACTGGCAGGGAGGCCAGTCCTGAGTTGGTGCACCCCAACAAATATGCCAAGTTGCATGATTGGGATATTAGCTCAGGGGTGGCAGAGCTGGAGCAGGTGCCCTACCCTAGCTGCCAGGGGCATGACGGCTCCAGCAAGGGAGGGAGCAGTGATGCAGGTAAGGCCAGACAAGTGCTGGTAGTGGGAGACTCAATTATTAGGAAAGAGAGGTCAATCTGTCAGACCCGGGTTGCCGAAGAGTGTGTTGTTTACTGGACGCTCGGGTTCGGCACATCACGGATCGGGTGGACGGATTATTGGGAGAGGCTGGGGAGGACCCGTGAAAGGAAGGTGGAAATTCCTAAAAAATGATTTCAGGGACTTTGGGAATAGATTGAGGAAAAGGACCTCCAAAGTAGTTTTCTCTGAAATACTACCTGTACCTCGAGCCACACCAGAGAGGCAGCAGGAGCTTAGGAAACTAAACAAGTGGCTGAGGAAAGGGTGCAGGAAAGAGGGGTTTGGGTTCCTGGAGAACTGGGCTGACTTCTCAGTCAGTTATCGGCTCTTTAGTAAGGATGGGCTGCACCTTAATGGGGATGGTACAGCTCTACTGGGAAGTAAGATGGCCACAAAGCTGGAGGGGCTTTTAAACTAGGTGTTGGGGGGGAGGGACCAGTGAAAGCTGACAGGGAGCGGGTGATAGGAGAGTCAGCAGTAGTAATAGCCGTGAAAACACAACCATATCAACTAATCACGGGTAAGTGAGAGGGCAATTCAAATTCAAAAACAATGCCAGGAGAATCTAAGGGGGAAAACATTATGCATTCATACAACAATAGGAGGAGTATACACACATGCTAGAAGTCTAGCTAAAAAAATAGTGGATCAAGAGCTGCTTATACATGAGGGGGATTTAGACTTTGTGGGAATAACTGAAACTTGGTTTGACAGCTCACACTATTGGCTGGCCAATATACAGGGGTATGCCTTGTATCAAAAGGACAGGGAAGGTAGATGAGGGGGAGGGGTGTGTTATTTTTTTTGTTTTTTGTTTTTTTTTTATATGTCAAAAGTGATGTAAGGGTGGTAGAGCGGAGCGACATTATGTATGGGACCAGAGGGTAGGTGGAATCTGTATATCAGTATGGGTAGAACTTCAAAGAGGATGTTAGTGGGAAATTAATAGTGGGGGTATGCTATAGGCCACCCAGCATGAAGGAGGAAGAGGAGCTGGAATTACTATCTCAGTTAGAAATGGCAGGGAAACAGGGTAATGTAATCATAATGGGGGACTTCAATTATCCCGATATCGACTGGGCAGAGGGAACAGCTCACTCACTAAAGGGCTGTCATGTAATGAATGTTTTACAGGACAACTTCATGTCCCAAATGGCATTCCCCAACTAGAAAGAATGCCCTGTTAGATATCAGACTTGGATCATTTGTAAGTAATATCTCAGATGTGGAGATACGCAATAACTTGGGATCTAGCGATCATAGGATGATCGCGTTTACCATAAATCACAGGAAAAGGAGGCATATGGGCAGTACAAAAACACTAAATTTCAAATGAGCCAATTTTCCTGAGCTACGGTCATTGCTACATGACATTAATTGGGACCAAATTCTGGAATCATTGAACACAGAAGAGAAATGGAAATGCTTTAGGGACATGTTAAATAAAGGCATCAAACAGTGCATTCCATTGCATAATATAGTAAAGCAAAATTAGGTCTGGGTGGTTAAACCGTAATGTAAGTAGCCCTCATCAAGGAAAAAAGTATGGCTTTTAAAAAATATAAAGGGAATGGGTCACCACCAGCATTCTTGCACAAGGAATGCAAAAAGGAATGTAAAATCGCAATCAAGGCGGCTAAAAAACATTACGAGAGACACATAGCGGAAGTAAAAATAACCCAAAAAATGATTTTAGATGTATTAACAGTAAAAAGACAAAATCAGAGCACATTGCACACATAAAAGATAAGGATGTTACAGATGACACAAAGAAGGCAACTGTACTAAATTCCTTTTTCTCCACAGTTTTTACACAGGAAAAAGAAGGGTTTACCGACCGTGCCTATAGTGTTCGTGACACAACACATGACATACACACGTGTCTAACTGAGGCCGGAGTCAACGAAAGACTCAATAATCTTAACACAAATAAATCACCAGGACCAGATGGCTTACACCCACGAGTCCTCAGAGAACTCAGTCAAGTTATAGCCAGGCCATTGTTCCTAATTTTTGTGGACAGCATACTGACAGGATTGGTACCAGCTGATTGGAGAAAAGCCAATATGGTACCAATATTCAAAAAAGAGCAGAGACATATTCCTGGGAATTATAGGCCAGTCACCCGAACATCAATAGTGGGTAAATTATTGGAGGGGATGATTAGGGATTATATCCAAAGCTTTACTGAGGAGAAGAATATCATTAGTGGTAATCAGCATGGGTTTATTAAAAGAGGATGTTCCTGCCAGACCAATCTGCTAACATTCTACGAGGAAGTAAGCAGCCATTTGGATAGAGGGATGCCTGTGGATATGGTGTATCTGGACTTTGCAAAATCATTCGATACAATCCCCCATAAACGCTTAATTTACAAGCTGAGGTCCGCAGGCTTGGACCATAGGGTTTGTGCTTGGTTATAAAACTGGTTACAGGGACGGGTCCAAAGGGTTAGTGATACATAAAATATACTCAGACTGGCATGGAGTCGTGAGTGGGGTACCCCAAGGTTCTGTCTTGGGACCAATTCTATTTAACATATTCACAAATGATAGAGTATGGGATAACTAGTTCAGTCTCAGTCTTTGTGGATGACACAAAGATAAGCCGAGTAATAAACTTGCATCAGGACATAGATTTTTAGAGAATTTTGCAGAAAGAACTGAACATAATTAAAGAGTTGGCAGACAAATGGCAAATGATGTTTAATGTGGAGAAATGTAAAATAATGCACTTGGGGTTAAAAAAACATTAATGAAAAATATTCACTAGGTGAACAGCTGGGTGAATCCAGGATGGAGAAGGATCTAGGGGTGCTAATAGATGGCAGATTGAGCAAACGCATGCAGTGCCAAGCTGCAGCTACCAAAGCAGGCAGAACATTGGCATGCATAAAGGGGGATATACTCCAGGGACACAACTATAACTCTGCCACTCTATAAAGCTCTCGTCAGACCTCATCTGGAGTTTTCCATTCAGTTTTGGTCACCAGTTCTCCGAAGGGATGTGCTGGAGCTAGAGAAAGTCTAAAGAAGTGCAACAAAACTTCTAAGGGGACTGGAGGACCTCAATTACGAGGAAAGGCTGCAAATGCAAAATGTATTCTCGCTGGAGAAAAGACACTTAAAAGGGGACATGATAGTGATCTACAAATATCATAATGGGGATCCCAGCATAGGAAATAAACTATTTAGTCCTAGGGAGTGTAAGGCTCGATTCACACCTATGCATGTTACTTTTGAGCGTTTCTGCAGTGTTTTTTGTGGTGCTTGCTGCGTTTTTTGGGCAGCGTTTTTCCAGCGTTTTTGCCTCATTTTGCGTTTTTGCTTTTTTTTTTTTTTTTTTATTATTATTTTACAGTTTTTTTTAGACTGTAGACTTTAGACTATACAGTCTAAAAAAAAAAAAAATAAAAAAAAAAAAGCCAAAAACGCTGTACTTGCGTTTTTGATGCTGGTCCATTGAATTCTATTACATGCAGAACGCTACATTTTGCATGAAAAAAAGTCCCTGACCCTTTCCAAAAACGCAGAGGTACAAAAATGCGTTGATGTGAACATGTTCCATAGGAACCCATGTTAAAAAATTCCCATGCATTTCTGCAAAATGCATCAAAAAATGCGCTAGTGTGAATGGAACCTAAAAGGACACGGGCCACACAATGAGACTGGAGGAGAAGCGATTTCACGCTAAACTGCGTAGGGGGTTGTCACTGTCAGGGCAGTAAGGATGTGGAACAAACTCCCACAATTGGTGGTGGATGCAGGGAGTATGGATATCTTTAAAAGACTCTTAGTTATACATCTTAAAGGACACAACATACAGGGATATGGGAAATCAGCATAGACACTGATACATGCACCTACACAGGTTGAACTGGATGGACTATTGTCTTCTTTCCAGCCTTACCGACTATGTAACTGTGGCCCCATCATGTGCTCGTCGAAGTCCACCCCTCCCATTTTAGGGGCTTGAGGGGCTTCTCAACACCAGGCGCCATAGTAATTTGGACTGCCGTGTCTGCGTGAATGGAAGACAGAACGAAACTCAGGCTCTCTCCCCCAGACTAAGTCGGGCATCTACAAGCTGTTGGGGAAAGCCCAGACGATTAGATCGCACGCTGCCACATGCGCCAATTCCTAATTGATAGAAGTGTCTAAAGTGGCACACTTGTAAAAAAAAATTGTCCTTGTATGAATAATACCCCTTTCTGAACAAGGGTGACACCAAGTCCCAAACAATCTGGCTGCTACACCCTATGTAGTCTGGGCAGTTGGGGGGCTCCACACTCCTATCTTTTTTTTCCCGTAAACCAGAAAACTATAGTTAAAGCCTGTTGCCCTGTCACAGAGCTTATACATCTTGACCCCATATCTGGCACGCTTGCTGGGGAGAAACTGAACACAAGGCAGACAAAATTTAATCAGGGACTCATCAACGCAGACATCTTGATCGGAAATGAACAAGGCTGCGAATTGTTGGTTGAAGTGGTTTACGAGGGGCCGAATTTTGTGGAGCAAATCATATTCAGGGTGACCCCGAGGATGACAGAGTTCATTGTCGTTGAACCATGGCATGGCAGCAGGGAACACGGGCATATGGTGAATTGGGTCAGTGGACCAATATGACCTCACACTTTTTAGTAATTCCCATGCGGAGGGATAGGCCCAGAAAGGTCTTAAATTCGGGAACCGTTATAGGTTTCCAGCCAAATTCTCTGGCAAGGGTCAAATTTTGCCCAGACCTGTCATTCACATGTCTAATACCAGAGCGCCTACTGTCCAATGAAGCTCTGGCATTTTGGGAGTTGGATGACATGGGATGGGCCTTGGTGCCAAGAGGGAGCATGGCTTTGGATTCGTCAGCACAATAAAGCTAGGGATGTTTTTCAAAGTGATTTGTTAGCACAATATTGCTTTAAATATTAAAAATTTACCAAATAGCATTTTTGGTTTGTGGTGTTCAAATGTCTTCCACGGCTTTCTCTGACTTTTATGTCCCACTGGGAAAAAGAAAAAGATGGGGCTGCACACCACCATAGATCCAACATTGATTTATTATGTCAACATGACTGCCACCAAGACATATGACATAGAAGAGGTGACGCGTTACACACTTAACTCGTGCTTCTTCAAAACCAGTGCCTCTTCATGTTGACATAATAAATCAATGTTGGATCTCTGGTGTGCAGCCGCATCTTTTTTTCTTTCCTCTTATGCCCTGTACACACGGTCGGACATTGATCGGACATTCCGACAACAAAATCCATGGATTTTTTCCGACGGATGTTGGCTCAAACTTGTCTTGCATACACACGGTCACACAAAATTGTCTGAAAATCCGATCGTTCTGAACGCGGTGACCTAAAACACGTACGTTGGGACTAAAAACGGGGCAGTAGCCAATAGTTTCATTTCTTCATTTATTCTGAGCATGCGTGGCACGTCGGATTTGTGTACACACGATCGGAATTTCCGACAACGGATTTTGTTGTCGGAAAATTTTATAGCAAGCTCTCAAACTTTGTGTGTCGGAAATTCCTATGGAAAATGTGTGATGGAGCCTACACGCAGTCGGAATCTCCGACAACAAGGTCCTATCACACATTTTCCATCGGAAAATCCGACCGTGTGTACAGGGCAATACTGTGGTGACGAGTCAGGGCTAGCACCCAGCCCATTTGATCCATTAGATTATCATCACCTGGAGCAGCGTTGCCTTTCTTTGGATCCATTTGTAACTAGTTATATCCAAGCAAAGTAGACAATAGGGTAATATATAATGGTTACATGCGGTTAGGGAAAGATATACAGGCCTGGATTCAAATAGTTACCTGTCCCTATCAGCATGTAACTGCTTGATGTGCAGTTATATACACAGCCTGTTATGTTCAGGCTTTCTGGTCGTGGCTGATGGCAGACACCTGTGATCTCTATCTTGTCTGCGCATGCCATACTATGGCCCTAATCAGTGTGTATGAGTTCTTAATGTTTCTAGTTGTAACATTTCCTCCCAAAAAATTGTGTATGTGCATGCAAAGCCAAATGATGCAAATGCTATAAGTAATGTGTTAAAAAGCAATGGTGGAGAGCACATAGCTACAGTCTGAATCATATGTGAACAGAACTATCCCCTACATTCCATAAAATGCAAATGTATTAGGATGAAGGACGAGCTCAGGCATATTCGCAGCTCCACGTGCCTGCACCCCACCAGGAAGCTGACACTCCGCTGCGCTAATCACAGGCAGTGAGACGTTTCCCGATCCGCGGCTGCACAGATTCAGGAAATGGCTCACTCCCTGTGATTAGTGCTGCGGAGTGTCAGCTTCCTGGCGGGCACGTGGAGCTGCAAACACACCTGAGCTCATCCTTAGGACTAGTTCATGCAGTCTAAACTTTTTTACCTGCGATTTTTGAAGTTGGTTACAGTGTCTCTAACGACTTGTCTACCAAGGTGCATTTATAAACCTCATGGTAGACATGTGGTTAAGTCAAGCTCACAGCTGCTTCAGCTATGTCCTAGATATCAGCTTTAAAGCGGTTGTATACCCGCAGATAAAAATTATGAAATATTTACCTTAGAACAGGCATCGGCAGCTGATCCACGGTCGCTGCTGAGGGAGCTGACATTTCCCCTCGGCGTGTCTTCCAGGTTCGTGGCTCTGGTGCTGCGAGTGGCCGGACCTTCACAGCGCATGCGCCGCTGACGGCAGCGGCTGCATGCAAAGTGAATATCTCCTAAACCGTACAGGTGTAGGAGATATTCATTTAACCTACAGGTAAGCCTTACTATAGGCTTACCTGTAGGTAAAAATATAAAAAAAGGGTATACAAAACACTTTAAGAGCCGTTGAAGGACTTTCCGATTAAAGTTGTCAAGCGTCTCTGGAGCTTCCCAATCGCTTTTTTTTTTTTTTTTTTTTTTTTTTTTTTAATATAGTTTAAGAGAGATTCTAGAATTACAATCCAGAGCAGACTGTATACCATAGGACTAGAGCTGCACGATTCTGGCTAAAATGAAAATTGCGATTTTCTTAATGTAATATATAGATATATTATAATAGATAATGTATCAGAATAGTTCAAGTACCAATGCAGTGCTTCATCATACATCAACTTCCAGGTATAGACAACCTTATAACAGAATTCTGTCAATTAGTGGGACTCCTGGGTTGTCCAACCATTGAGCCCATAGTTTTTCAAAGATTTCAGGGCGGGCAGGTACCCCCTGTGCTGGTAACTAAATCGCTCCAATCAGAGTCTCGCCCATATGCTTCTGAACGTGTGGGTGGGTCTGTTGACTTCCAGTGTATTATTATAAGCCTAAGTGCTTCAAACGGGGCCCTTGTAATGGCTTCCCTAGTTATAGTTTGCAATTGTAAGGTACCTAAGATTCTTAAAATGCATTGTTTGGGTGCCAGTTGTTGCCTGGTAACTTTTATAGGGTTCTCAAATGGGTGATCTGTGCAGGAATAGCTGCATTGGAGGGCAGTGGAGACTAGAGATGCACCAAATGGACATTTGGGGGGCGCGATCAAAATTTCAGGATGTACTCGGTTGAAACCAAAAATTACAGTTTTAAAAAAATATATATATTTTTATATACAATTTTATTATATTTAATATCATGAATTTAAATGATTATGAACTTGTCAGCCGTTATTGGTACCTTTTTAGTGCAAGAAAAGCTCAAGAAAAATGCATCCCTTTAAATTCCATCTATGTCTTCACACTGGTCCTTTGCGCTTCCGTTGTGGTATTAAATCTTGCTTGCTGCATTTTTGGTCCTTTTAAAAAAAAAAAAAAAAAAAAAAAAAAAGCGCACCTCCCTGTTAAAAAGCATTGAGAACGCAGCAAGAACACATCAATAACGCACCCATGTTACATTTTTGGTGTGGTGCTTTGCCAGGGGGCCCCTGTCCCCTATCCAGAAAAACAAAATGTGTGAATTCTATTTTAGGCCTGATTCACACCTATGCATTTTGCAGATTTGCAGTAAAAAACACTAATAATGAATAGGTGTGAGTCGGGCCTAAGTTAGATTAGTGAGGCAGCTTCCACTTTGTTTCATGCTTATTGAATATGTAGACTATAGAAGGTGTTCACATGACTATACTGAACACTACTGAATGGTTGTGGTAAATCATTTCAGTGCTACATGTGTTTTTTTTAATCCACCACTTGTAAAGCTTTCCTAAAGTGTATTCATGAATGCTTGGATATTCAATCTTTTTATAAGCTAAGCCTATTTGACATGAATGACTTAGGTGCTGTTTGATATGTTGCAGAGCTCCAGAGACACTACAGATATGTAACAGATATCTGTAAAGCCCAGAAGAACAGACAACCCCCTTGGAGGGCTATATTAGTCTCTCTGAGTTTGAAGAATAGGAATGGGCAAACCTGCAACATGTAATAAATCTAGGTTATTTGTGAACCTGGTTTGTTCAGTGACCAGGTAAAGTAGTCCACTTGGGCCCCTTTCACACTTGTGTGACTTGTCCTGTGACTTGGGACTGCAAAGTCGCATGACAAGTCATACTCCGTGAGTTTCAATGAGTACCGTTCATATCTGTGTGACTTCAAAGTAGTCTCTGCGCTACTTTGGTCCAACTTTGAGGCGACTTGAAGTCCCTAGACCTCAACTTTACACAGACATTGCTTCAAGTCGTGGCAAAATCGCACGACTTTCAGGTCGCACAAGTGTGAAAGGGGCCTAACCTGTTCCCTCTTGCTGCTGCAACAAAGCGGAAGCACGCCAAGGAAGCCAAAGTGGATAATGGCATGAGAATCCCTTCTCTATGGATTGTATTGGCTAATAAAATACTATACTTCTTGATCGTGATAGCTCCAGATAAGGAATCTTACATCTGCCTTATTAAGCTCATGATGTCAGAGTTATAGTTTTTTATAAAGATTTTATATTTTTTCTTTGTGTATATTTATTGTACTTATCGTATTTATTAGTTGGACTTGTGTCTTTTTTTTTTCAACCTGACTAACTATGTAACTATATTTAGAGCATTTGATGTTGCTGATATTGCTTACACAAGTGTAGAAGTACCCATAATTTAGATACTTTTTCCATTTTGTTGTCAAAGGTCAACAATTTTTCCCCTAAACATATTGCTGTGAATTCAACTTCTTTGTGTACTGAGGTTTTGCGCAGTCTGTAATCTTGAATATGGTATTTTGAAATGTTTACTGCCACTGATTATAATTTTGACTATTTATAAGTGAATATCTTTTTAGCTGTTGTATGTTAGTGTTTGTGCCTATGACACCTGTCTATGCAACAGAAGATCATTATTTGTGCTGGCTGACCACATATTTGCAGACATGAAAATTCACCTAGTGTCAGATTTGCAGATATACAAAGTCTCACTGTATTCTTGTGATGCTGCAACTTAAATTGGTTCTAAAGTCAAATCATTTTTTTTACTTGAATGCATTCCCTGCACACAGGACAGACTGAAAGCAGTGGGAGTCATTACCTCCTGCAGTCAGTCATCCCTTGTGAGCAGGGAGGCCACATGGCCAAGCTGTGCTGTGTGTGTCCATAGACGCAAAGCGCCTGGTTTGGGAGCACACCAGCACTGGTGCCCCCATAGCACACAGCTTGCTATAGTGGCACTTGCTGGTAGAAGATGCAGACAGCGCCGGCAGGGGACCGCTAAAGAGGAAAGGGACCGCTCTGCGCAATATTGCTCATATAGAGCAGGTAAGTATAAACCTGTCTGTCTTTTCTCTATTCTTTCTTTCCCTTTAGAACCACTTTAAAGGTGTAGCAAGCATAATAGTTAAAAGCAAAAGCCATGTGGTTTTTCATGATATACTATGTATTCTTTCCTTATTGTCCAACAATCAGTAGGCGAAGTGGAAAAAATATTGCAAGATATCTAAAAACATTTAAGCCATGTACACCTTCAGTTACTATTTTGTACTTGTGTGATGGCTTAACTTTTCAAAACTTTTGTTCTTGAAAGCTCAACTGTATTCTGTTGATGTATCCTCCATGCTCTTGTTAGAGAACAGTTTTCTGAGCCACAGCTGCTGTCGGTACAAGTTGTAATGTATCTCACAATCAGACTGCAGCTTCATCCATCCCATTTTGCTGGTTCTCCTCATTGGGCAGGACTGTACTACAGACGACAGTTACATTGCTGTAGATCCCAGCCATAAAATGTAAACATAAGAACACACAAGCCATCATTTTTTGTTAAATAGGTGCTCTTTAAATGAATCTGTTACTATATGTAAGATGAACATTAATGTTCTATTGTGTGAATTTATTATGTGTACTTTTATGTAGGCTGGGGAGATATGCCTCCTGTCCACTCTAAGGCCGAAAACCCTTGGGGGGAGCCCCCATCTCCGTCTGCTTCAGTTGACAATGGCACTTCTGCATGGGGAAAGCCCTCCAATAGTGGTTCAGGATGGGTGGATGGTGCTGCAGAATCATCTGGAAATTATGGCAGGACAAATGCTCCAGCTGCTGCCCCTTCGCTGTGCAAACCAGGTTTGTAAATAAGAACATTATCTTACTCTATTCCATTTGGGGAGGTTATCTTTTTTTTCCCTAAAGCTGGCTATATGCCTAGATTTCGTTCAGGCTGCGGACGAAATTAAATCCTAACAAATTACTCCATACACGTTACCAGGAGGAACTCTGATTAAAGGAAAAGCTATTTTGGCTATACTTCTCCTGGGGATCACAGGAGTGCAGTTTGTTCTAAATTCCTGTGACGTGTTTTCAGCCGACGTCACTGAGCCGGTCCAGGCTCTGAAAAGATCCCGACCATGTGGACCGGCAGCTGGCTCAGCCTCTCAGCAAGCCTCAGGGAACTTGAGCCAGCCACTCCCGCCCCCTCCACAGTCCAGCACTGCAAGGGCAGAGCAGAGAGCCAGTGATTGACATTCACCGGCTCTCTGCAGCCTAAGGACCAAGTGGTGTAATAAAACTAACCATCGTATGAGATCAATTGACATCAACTAAGATTGTGACAGCAGCACTCACTAAACCACATACAGATAAAAACAATAAACAAAATAATTGTGTTGCGCTATCAAATAAAGTGCTAATACATTAATAATACAACCCATAAGCATAGGGATATTGCATAAAAATCATGTGAAAATCAATTCATCAAGTGTCCAAAGATGATAATTCAATAAAGTACACAGTGCAAAATCAGTCCAAATAAAAAGTGAACAGTGCAAGAAAATTCTTAAAATAAATGTGTATATCGCCCCAATCTTCCTATGTAACCATATTTCACACACCCAGGTGTGCACCCAACTCACAAACTGCTTACCGACAGGTAAGACCTCATACATGGAGGAGACCTGCTGGGAGGGATTGATGGCACACTTCAGGACACAGAATAAGGGCTCCCAGAAAACTCCACAGAAGAAGTTCAGGGGAATGTAGAGATAAGGAGATTGCCTTCCATGCATCCCAGGCCGCCAAATCTGAGATTTTACCTGTCGGTAAGCAGTTTGTGAGTTGGGTGCACACCTGGGTGTGGAGTGGCATATGGCATTTTTCATAGAATCTTTCACTACTGAAAGTGTAAGGGGAGCTCTGAAATTTGGTAGCAGAAAAGATGTCTCCATTCAAAGACGTTCCCTATGTTCTTCTGTTGAAAGCTGTAAAACTTTAGATTTCCGATCATTTTGTCATATTGACAAGGGTCAATGGGTGTGAATCAAAGACACCGACTATAATAAAACCTGATGAAAGTACTAACCCTTCTCCATTTGAAACCAACGACAGGTTTAGTTGACATTCCACTTTGATTTCCTTTTTCTCTTACAGACACTGACCTTCCCTATTCACAGCAACAGGGACTCTTTCAAACCCACCCCAACCATACTTCCCTTTACTTCTCATGAATCGCTCCTCCCTCTGTTACAGCCACAGCAAAATACCTGATGCTTCTGGATATGGGAGAACATGTGACCTCCTCCCATGATGCAATGCTCAGGCCTAGCTGCCAAGATGGTCAGCAGTGGGTGACAATCCTTAGGGTTTCAGGTTTCAGGAAAAAAACTGCTGAGTAAAAGTAAACCTATCACAAATGTCAATAAATTCTTTGAACACAGTAACTACTTTGTATTTGCTTTCTCCCTTGTGAAGACTGGGAGACGTAATATTTTTCCAACCCCTAAATTCAATTTACGTTTTGTTTTTTTTTTTGTTTTTTTTTTTTTTGTTTTTTTAGCTCAAAAATCTATGCAAGAAGGCTGGAGTAGTGGAGGAGAAGAAGTTGGCCTCAGCCAGTGGGATGATGAAGAAAGTGATATGTGGAATAATGCTGCTTCCCAAGATAGTAATTCTTCTTGCAATTCTTGGGGCAATGGCCCCAAGAAAGGACTTTCCAAGGTATCCATATTTAATGAACCTATTACATTCAAACAATACAATAATGCTTGACTCTAGACAGATAGAAAATGCACCATTTTATGTAGCTACAAAGTCATTCAAAGTCATCACTTGAACGGTATGTTTATATACAGCTGGTATAAGTACCTAAGCTTGATATTTATATTGGCTTCTTATAATACCTACATAGCAGCAGTGTGGGAAAGGGAGGGCCAGCAATGTTAGCCAATCAGACTGGATTGGAAAAGTGCTGTCAGAGGAAGAGCTATTTGATGACCTAATTAGTACTGTGCTGCTGCCCCATTGTTTCAATGGGAAGTGACACCACTGCAGTCCTTACATGGAATCTGATGTCACTCAACTAGTTTTTTTTTTTTTTCATTCAGATTTTATTTTTGAAAATAGTTTTTTCCTTTTACATAAAAAAACATATACAAACAAAAGAACTAATAAAAAAAACGAGTTATGCACTCTGGCAGCATTATATGAATCCAAAAAGTGTCGGAACTGAAGTGTTTTTGCAAGTGAAACAATTCCTATTAATGTATTTCAGATTTGTATTTACCTGTTTGACTTTAACTAGTTGAAAGGTTTTATATGTACAGTGGGGATGGAAAGTTTTCAGACCCCCCTTAAATTTTTCACTCTTCGTTATATTGCAGCCATTTGCTAAAATCATTTAGGTTTATTTTTTTTCCTCAATGTACACACAGCACCCCATATTGACAGGAAAACACAGAATTGTTGACATTTTTGCAGTTTTATTAAAAAAAGCAAAACTGAAATATCACATGGTCCTAAGTATTCAGGGGGTCTGAATACTTTCCGTCCCCACTGTATGTATGTATGTGTGTGTGTGTGTGTGTGTGTATATGTATGTATGTATGTATGTGTGTGTGTGTGTGTGTGTGTGTGTGTGTATATATATATATATATATATAGTGTGTGTGTGTGTGTGTGTGTGTGTATATGTGTAACATTGTTTTTACATCAAACTTTGCTTTCATCAAAGAATCCTCCTTTTGCAGCAATTACAGCATTGCACACCTTTGGCATCCGTCCACAACACTTTTTTCCAGTCTTCCTCTGTCCAATGTCTGTGTTCTTTTGCCCATCTTAATCTTTTTCTTTTATTGGCCAGTCTCAGATATGGCTTTTTCTTTGCCACTCTGCCCTGAAGCCCAAAATCCCGCAGCTGCCTCTTCACTGTAGATGTTGACACTGGTGTTTTGCGGGTACTATTTAATGAAGATGCCAGTTGGGGACCTGTGAGGCGTCTGTTTCTCAAACTAGAGACTCTAATGTGCTTATCTTCTTGCTTAGTTGTGCAACGCGGCCTCCCACTTCTTTTTCTACTCTGGTTAGAGCCTGTTTGTGCTGTCCTCTGAAGGGAGTAGTACACACCGTTGTAGGAAATCTTCAATTTCTTTGCAATTTCTCGCATGGAATAGCCTTCATTTCTAAGAACAAGAATAGACTGTCGAGTTTCAGATGAAAGTTCTCTTTTTCTGGCCATTTTGAGCGTTTAATTGACCCCACAAATGTGATGCTCCAGAAACTCAATCTGCTCACAGGAAGGTCAGTTTTGTAGCTTCTGGAAGGAGCTAGACTGTTTTTAGATGTGTGAACATGATTGCACAAGGGTTTGCTAATCATCAATTAGCCTTCTGAGCCAATGAGCAAACACATTGTACCATTAGAACACTGGAGTGATAGTTGCTGGAAATGGGCCTCTATACACCTATGTAGATATTGCACCAAAAACTAGACATTTGCAGTTAGAATAGTCATTTACCACATTAGCAATGTATAGAGTATATTTGTTTAAAGTTAGGACTAGTTTAAAGTTAGCTTCATTTAAAAGTACAGTGCTTTTCCTTCAAAAATAAGGACATTTCAATGTGACCCCAAACTTTTGAACGGTAGTGTATGTATGTGTGTGTGTATGTATGTATATGTGTGTGTGTGTGTATGTGTGTGTGTATATATATATATATATATATATATATATATATATATATATATATATATATATATATATATATATATATATACACACTATGTGTGTAAGTTACATAATATCATAGTAGTAGGACAGTGTCAACCATCACATATAGAAATTCAACATAATTGTCAACCAAATGCTGTTCTGTTGCAGATATTGCTAACTACAAAGAAAGTATAGTAAAATGGTGCAGTAAACTGTCAAGCATGTCCTATAGCTGGAAAAAAATTCAGAGACTATCTCCTGCTTATGTCGAGTGTACGTTCTTATGAGTAGTTATACATGGGTATCCATGAAACCCTTTGCATAAGTATTCTGTAGCTCACCCAGTATCTTTATCTGTGCATGTTAAGATTGCAAATAAAGAATCCTAAATGATTGTAGATGGCCAATTGCGTCTGCAGCCAATTTCATGCATTGACAGCGATATATGAAATTTATTTTATCACTGATGTTCCTCGTGAGACTTATAATTGACAAAAACTATACATTACAAATGTGGATTTACTGGTGCTTTGTTATGAAGTTCGTAATTTTGTTCAATTTTAAAAGTTAGAAGTCTATTTTATGTCGATGAACTTGCTATGCCCACTGTTTTTCTTATGGAAATTGATACATTGCCTTTTCATATGCATTTTTGACATTGTGATTTCCCATAACAGGGCATGAAGACTCCAAACAAGTCTGATGAGGCCTGGATCATGACTCGACTGACTAAACAGCTCACTGACATGGGCTTCCCGGTGAGTTTGTCTGTGAAATGTTTTTGTGTTTTTTTTAATTTTTGGCCTCATTTAGACATCCTAAATCTGCCATGGGTGCAGCAAGTATGCTGCGGTTCCATGCAGCCAGGAACCCAGGTGTCCAGACCAGGGGTAGGCACCCAGGCTGCAAAGATTTATTGATGGGTTCAAAGGAGCCAGGGATGTCTGCAGCTGTAAGCATATATTTGCAGATCCAGCAGTTACCTGTGGTTAGGGACAGATATCCACCCCTGGACAAAATCTGAATCAGTGACTACTTGCATATAGCTTCCAACAGCCCTGGCTACAGCCTGCCTAGAACTTGTGCTGGTTCAGTCCAGAAAACCATAAAAAATGACCATCCACTACTACTGTTGATTTTGCAAAACTTACTGATTTATAGAATAGCTAAGCACAACTGATGCAAACATATCTTACATATCTTGACATTCCTAACTGATTACCCAATAGCAAGACAGTTGTTACAAACAGACTTTTTAATGTTTCATGAACAGAAATATAAAAAAAGGTAACTTGGATTCCCAAGTCCTTATGTCCCTATGGTTGCATGCCAGACACCCATAACCTCAGCTGGGACGTCAGTTGTACCAAACAACCAAAACATATATTGTACTTTCACAACCACATAATGTAGTTATTTTTTTATTATATCTTAAGGCGGGGTTCCACCCAAATGTTGAACAATATCTGTATGTATTCTCTTCCTTGCCTAGATGCTGACATGCCGTTTAAAAAAATTTAAATCGCCGTAATTACCTTTTATTTTTCTATTCTTCTTTGCACTTCCTGGTTCTCCTCCCGTGGGAGTAGGCGTGTTTCTAGCCTCTCCCAGACTCCTGGGAGCTAGTCTCAGGCTTCCCAGGATGCCACTGAGCATGTGCGGGAACGAGCGGTGAATGCTGGGAGCACAGCATTCACCACATCCAGGAAATAAATGCTTGTGGGCTTCAAATGCCCACAATGAAGATGGAAACCGCCTGCAGTGAATAATATAAGTTATTCTTTCTGACTAAATCTGACACAGGTGGACATATTACACACAATATGTGAGTATGTAATGCTGAGAAGAAAAGTTTGTGAATGAACTAAAAAAAGAAAAAAAAACGATAGATAGGTGGACCCCCGCTTTAAATGATAAAATGTGAGAGAACGCAGATACATGTTAAAATTTTATATAAAAAAACAGTGAATTTGAATATGCCACAAAAATGATGATGTGAATATGTCAGAGAATTCTTAAAATCTCACTATGCATCATTTTATGCTTGGCATTAGTAGTTGCTTTAGTCTGTATAATTTGTTCATTTTCTATACACATTTCACACAAGTTAAATGTAATTTCTCAGCAGCTTAAAGGTCCAGCAATATTTTCCTGTAACACTGAACAAGAGTCAATACATTTGCTGCACTCTTACAATTAGTCATGTTGCATGCAGAGATTAAAAAGAGAAAAGGGGGGAATTATGGGATTTTAAATGAAGCACACGACTAAAGAATAAGATGCAATCATGTTTATTGATTCCTGGTAAACAATCGTATAATAATACATTTTGAGATTAAGAAGTCAAAATATACTATAAAGAACTTTCATCTTGATCCCACAGATCTGGACAGCAAAAGTGAGTCTACATAGTATGACTTTGCGTCATGCCCTCCCTGTAGACCACTCTCTTATCAGCATGCTGAGGGCCCCTTTTTCATTGGACCACACAACACCATGTTTAGTATGTCTGGTTGTAATGGATTTGGATGTCACAGCAGTGTTTATATACATTCATGATCAGTAATACTACCTCTGAGTAAATTCTGATAATTTGCCCCATTAAGACTTGCTTGGCGACATATGTCTTTCATACATTTTTTATGTTTATTAATCTGCTTTGCTAGCTATGTTCATCTCTTTTCTATACCAAAAAAACAAAAAAATGTACTGTGACTTCAAGGAATCTTTTGTTTCATGAACAGCAGTATTCCTCTCCACAAGTGAAGCAGCTTTTAACTGATGGGTTCTGGTTTCATAGTTTTCCAAATGTTAACCTACTTTTATCCAACTGTTTTACTAATGACCTGAATATACCTGTTATGCCCAACTCCATCCTCCCAGCCCGCGGCCTCCTGGGACATGTTCCACATCCCAGGTGGCTGCATGTCTATTCAGAAAGCTCAGCATGACTCGCTCATGTGCAGTGGGAAGCCAGCTCTGAAGCTGCTTGCATTCATAGCCCGCTTCCCGCAGACAAAATGACAGTGCCTGGGACCTGAAGACCGGCAAACAATTGGCCCGGGTGAACACATCACTGGATCCCTGGACAGCCAAGTGTCAAAGTCAGCAGCTACATTAATTGTAGCTGCTGACTTTTAATTGTTCCAGAACGGACTGTAGCTCCTCTTTAAAAAATAAGTAAATAAAAACCTTTCTTTTATTACAGAGAGAGCCTGCTGAAGAGGCCTTGAAAAGTAACAATTTGAATCTGGACCAGGCCATGAGTAAGTGTTGTTTTTTTTTAAAAAAAAACGAATACCAGCAGCTATTTGGAATTAAAATGTAATCATGTAATTTAAAAATGTTTCCTTACACTATAAATCTTCGCAAGCTTAGTGGAATACACAAGCAGTGTTATGTTACAAGGCATGCCCTTACATCTAGATGAGATATGAAGTAGTATTTAAAATTATAGTGCTTGATAAACAAAAGAAAAATCTAGGAGCCCCTGTTAGCGTTGTATACTGTGTGGATTTTGTTTTTTCAAGATGTTGGAATAGCAAATTGTCCAGCTAAAATGACATTATTGTCACTCTCTGGTTAAAGCAGAACTCCAGGGAAAGAAAAGAATACCCTTTGCAGTGAGGCTCCCTCGGCAATGTGAAGGTTAAATGCTTGTGTATGCCCTAGGGTACCAGTACTTTTTCTTTCCTTATCCCTCGCTCCCCCGGCAGCCAGCATTTAACCTTTCTCCCTGAAGCTCTGGCTTGTGGGTGGTTCCTTGGTGTCCTCAAATACATTGCAGAGCTGTTTGCCTGCATTGTACTTGATGCCAGAGTCTTCATTCGCTGGAAAGCCTTGGTGCTGCTGTGGCAGCCAATCTTGTAGCATGAAGGGAGCCACATGTATGCCTAGGGTAACAGTACTTTATTTTTTTTTGATGACCAGGATTGCCCTTAATTGAAACAATGGCATGTTACAATTACAGCAAATAACAAGTCAGTACACAGCATCACAATTAGATACAGGTACTTAAACATAGGCTACAAATAATGTAAAACTGGCTTGCGTAGCATACAAGGTACATTAGTAAAGCAGAAAACATAATGAAAAGGCAACCAGGAGACCAGTACTTTTTACTTGCCTTATCCCTCGCTCCCCCAGCACTCCTCCCCCTATCTTGTAGCATGGAGTGAGCCTGCAGAAGTTGGGGACAAGGTTAGTAAAAGGTGTTTTTTTTTTTTTTTTTTTTTTTTTCTAGTACTATAGGCATAAATGGGCATTTTAAGGCTTGCAGTACAAGGGGAGCCCTACTACACGTTCTTTTTTGTTTTCAGAGTTCATCTTTCAAGACTGTGTCTGTACCCAGACATGACTGTCACTAATTGTCATTTTTGTTAGTACTGCCATTGCGGTCTAATGTATCATGGAAATTGCAGTTACATGCCTCCACTGTTAAATTTTTGGCTTCTGTAATCACTGGCAAATCCATATTTGGAATGTTTTAGTGTCTGTTGTATACTCTGTAGGTGCTCTACTGGAAAAGAAGGTGGAAATGGACAAGCGTGGATTGGGAATGGCGGACTACAATGCAGTTGTCGCCAAGCCCTTGAGCTGCCGCCCACCACCGATCTCCAAAGAGTCTTCCATGGACCGCCCCACTTTCTTAGACAAGGTAATAAGGATTATTTATTTCAGGTACTTGTATAGTGCCGTCAATTTAGGCAGCGCTTTACATATACATTGAACATTTTACATCAGTCCCTGCCCTCAAGGAGCTTACAACCTAAGGTCCCTAACTCACATTTGTACATACTAGGGCCAATTTAGACAAGGATCCGATTAACCTACCAGCATGTGTTTAGAGTGTGGGAGGAAACCGGAGTACCCGGAGGAAACCCACGCAGGCACATGGAGAACATGCAAACTCCAGGCAGATGATGTCGTGTTCGGGATTCGAACAAGCGACCCTTTTTGCTGCTAGGTGAAAGTGCTACCCACTACACAACTGTCCTTGACTCTCTTCATCTGTATATACTTTGCATCATTTATTAGGTCGAAGGGTAAATGCAGGCATTTTTCAGGTTTTGCTAGCACTTTAGAATTTGTCATTAAAATAACAAGGCTATTTTAATTCAACACTCTGAATTTCCAGATGCCAGTGAAAACGCATGTGGCAAATGCGAAAATGTTGATTGCACTACAAATGTTTTGCATATAGCCGCGAACACTGGAGTGAGAGCAATATTTCCAGGGCCATCATTCACGGTTATCTCTAAACTGATCACCTATAAAGGCTCTTAAAGCAAAATCTAGGAAAATAATTGGGCTATTTTGTCACAGGCCCTGCATGTTCAAAAAAAGTTACTTACCTGCTCTGTTGCAGTGGATTTGCATAGAGCAGCCTGGATCCTCCACTTTTTGGGGGCCCTCTTTGGTGAGGAGGGGCTGCCTGGGGTATTCATGAGGGCCCTGACCAATCCTCAACAGATGATTTGGCAGGGGGCAGGCCCCCCTCGAATACTCAGGGTCAGCCAGCTGGGGCAGTGGAGTTTGGGTGGAAGATAGAGTGTTATACTGTCAGTGGCCCCTTGAGGGCACCCCTAGTCTAGGGGGGGTGACCTCATGCCTGAGCTCGGATGCGGCAGAGACCCTCTTCATTAAACACAGAGGTGTCCTGACAAGGAGACACGGGAGCAAGAAGAGGACAGCAGGAGAACATTGCCGGGCAAATCTCCAGGGAGGAAGACAGCCAGGAGGGCCGGTGAGTGTCGAGTCAGAGGACTGAAAGACAGCCTGAGAACACTGGGTTGCAGCAGTCTGGGATAGATGCAGAGTCAGTCTTTGAGGACTGTGGGGGTCTTGTCTTAGCCAGGAGGGCTAGTGAAAAGGGCAGCTGCAGCCAGGCGGGGGCTGGCAGTGCCTGAAGAGGTGGTGATGGGATCAGTAGCCACAGGAGTAGGACAGCTGAGCACTGGGACTTCTTTTTGCTACGATACCAAAGGGGCCCGTGGTCCCTACCTGCAAAAGGTGTTTGCTATTGTCTGATCGTGCTCTTGTCAGACCATCCTTACAGTGCCCAGTGGTCCTGGGAGGAGTTCTACAAGCAAGATGTGCTGGAGGTAGGAGAAGTGTATATACAGGCTGTATATAGTTTGTGTCCCTGAAAAGTTCTGTACTTGGTCAAGTTGGCATCCCATAATACCCTCAATCCTATCCAAGTTCAGTGCCCCTAATAAAACACAAAAACACAGCTGCAAGGACTGATTCTTGTCTCCAGCGTGTTGTGGAAAATTCTGTGTGCCTGGCTGGTCAGGGTAGGAGATGCCAACATTTACCAGCGGCTCTTGCGGGGGTAGCGCTACATTTACAAAACAAATTTGGGTTGATTCTATATATATATTTGGGGGAGGGGAGGGTGTTGACTAATCTTCAGGTCTAAAATGTGCATTTTCACATGCAAAAATGGAAAAAAAAGTGCTTTGGCAGATAAGAGGTTTAAGCTCTCATTCATCTCTCTATAAACCTTGATGATAAAATTCAGTTCACATCACAGGCAGTCTTTTTCTGAAGGCCCATTCACACTACTGTGGTGCATTAAGGCAGCTGGTTTGATTGAGTGGACTGTCTAAAGCCTCGTACACATGGTACGATTGTTGGCCAACCGAGCGTCTGATTTTTGTCAAAAGGGCGTTTGCCAGGATCTTGTCTTGCATACGAACGGTACACAATTTTTGTACCACAAACACGAAGGTAGTAACGTACTACGAGGAATTTCAGCTCTTGAGCGCCACCCTTTGGGCCCCTTCTGCTAATTTCGTGTTTGGTGATCATTGATTCAGAGTATGTGTGTTTATACTTTCAACTTTTGTGTGACGGATTTGTGTACTGACCATACGAAAACCAGACGTCAAGCTGTTGTCCTCCGAAAATGTTTCTAGCCTGTCATCCAACATTTGTTGGCCGAAAATTGGACAACAATTGTCAAAAGGAGCGTACTAACGGTAAGATTTTAGGACAACAGTCTGTCAACAGACAATCCCCTGCCAACAATCGAACCGTGTACGAGGCTTAGGGTGCCAAAATTGCACCAAAAAAAATTAATGTATCATTTGCAGCAGCACAGGGCAACACATGGTGCTTCGAGGTGCGCTGCACTACAGCACAAGTGCTCTCAGAAGGTACATTGTGGTACCATTCAGGGTACATTTTTCGCAACACGAAGGAATTAAAGGGCCCTGAAAACAGTTTCTGGCAAGCTGCCAGCCTTCTAATCTAAATTAACTAGAAGGCGTTTCTATGCTATTAAAATACACTGAAATCCTGACTTCAGAGTCTTTGTTGTGATCTTTGAGAATAAGTAAATTCACATTTCGTTCTCATTCACACTGGCAATAACTTGTATGCTTTTATAGGTCATTTCCTAATGCATATAAATGTGTATTGCTTTTAAATGGTATAATTTACACGGTGTGTTTACCTGCATAAAGCCTCGTAAACACTAGTAGTTTTTTTTTTTTTTTTTTTTTTCGTTCAATGCAGCAGGCTGAATGAAAAAAAAAACTGGACAGCTCAGGCCAGAGAAAAAACAGGTGTATAGGCGCTACCACCTTCCCACATAACAGCTCAGGCCAGAGACTCTGTACTAACAATCTGATGTTAGTACAGCGATCTCCCCTGCTGTTCTGTTGTGTTCTGACAGGGCCATTGGCTGAGAGTGCTAATCGGGAGCTGGTTGGCAGACCTTTTTCAGTAATACCCCTTTCGAACCGGTCGATGCCGCTGGACATTCAGCGTGTGTGAAGATGGATATCTCGGTAACGGCAGCAGCTGCTGCCACAACCAAGGTATCCATCTTTAGAGCCGGCGGTTCTGTTTACAATAATGGTGGTCTCTGCGGCGTATTCGCCGCAAGATCACCGTTATCGGCGACGGGAGAGGTGCCACCAATGCGCCCTCCGCCGCTTACCGGAGCCGTCGGCAGCGGCGGAGGCGATCAGGACCTGTCTGTGTTTGTGTATGGAGACGAGTGAGGGGAAGATGGCCCCCACCCGTCTCCATACTATAGCAGGGCGGAAGCCATGTCAAAATGTCACTTCTGCCCATACGTCTTAAAGGCACATTTTTCTGTTGTCATTTTTTTCAAATTACATTTTTTGTTTTTTTTATTGCACTTAAGTCCAAATATGAGCTCTGAGGTCTTTTTGACCCCAGAGGTTACGTCTGCAAGTATCATATAACCCGCCTCCATATATCTGTGTGGGCCTTATCTATACAATTTGATTGTCAACATTGCTGTAACAATTAATCTGTGAATGTGTGATATGTTATGGTTTATACATTGTGTCCTTTATGGGACTTTTTTATAACTTTTTTTGAATAAAACAAAATTTTTTAATATCTGTGTTCATTTCCCTCTGGTACCGTAATAGTCCTAAAATCTCCGAAAGGGGCAGGACCCAATTGGAGAGGTCCCTGTTGTCCCCCCTTTCAATTCTATTTTGCGTGAAAAGTATTGCAATGACCACCATTTTATTCTCTAGGGTGTTAGAAAAAAAAACATATATAATGTTTGGGGGTTCTAAGTAATTTTCTAGCAAAAAAAAAACTGTTTTAAACTTGTAAACACCAAAATCTCAAAACGAGGCTGGTCCTTAAGTGGTTAAAGCTCATTTATTATTTGTTTTATTTAATATTTAAATAGTTTAATGTTCATAGTCTGGGCACAGGTACACTTAAAAGATTGTAAGGATGTGATTAAAGCGGAACTAAACCCTCCTATCCTTTACAGCCAAGGAAGCTGCCATCTTAGCCTCAGTTTTGCAGTTACCATAGTGCTGCGCTTCTGAGCAATTACTACAACGGCCATTTGATGGCTTGATAGTTCAGTTGACTATCTGCACAACAACTTTGACAGTGGTCATTTATATGTATACCTTGAATTTAACTGTTTTGGGAAAATGGATTTAGTTCGTTTTAAAGGGTCCATTCAAGTGGAGCGCAGACATTCATTCCTCATGCAAGGCCGTCTTTTACTGGTGCTGGGCTGCACAGTTGTTGCATTCCCATGTCAACGTCCCATTCATTTCTATGGGAACACACGCTGCACGAGCACAGCTGCTGTGGCCTAGTGTAACATGCTGGTGGGTGCAGGTCCCTGAATGCACCTTGCAGGCAATCGGGGAACCACACCTGCACACACCCGCATGTTATATAAGGCCACAGTGGCTGTGCCCATGCAGCGTGTCACAGTAGAAGTAAAGTGGATGCCAGCACAGGGATGCACGCAACAAATGTGCATCCCCATGCTGGGAAAACACAACCCTGCACAGAAGACACATGTCTGTGTGAATGGGCCCTAACACATAGGTAGACAAATGACTAAGCAAAATTTGAAAATGATCTCTGCAAAGATTGAATTCCTGTTTTCGTTTAACACTTGCTAGATATGTGTGCAGTTGGCAGTTTGTGAATTTTAATGACTGTTGGGGATGTTGTCAGTTCTGTTTTGTACATTTAGCTGTATTTCAGCTACTTGACTTTCTTAAGACCCCTTTCACACTGGGGCGGTCTGCAGGCGATATTGCGCTAAAAATACCGCCTGCAAACCACCCCTAAACAGCCTCCGCTGTTTGTTCAGTGTGAAAGCCCGAGGGCTTTCACACTGAAGCGGTGCGCTGGCAGGACGGTGAAAAAAGTCCTTCAAACCGCTTCTTTGGAGCAGTGAAGGAGCGGTGTATTCACCGCTCCTGCCCATTGAAATCAATGGGACAGCGCGGCTATACCGCGGCAATACCGCGGCTATAGCTGCGCTGTACGAGTGATTTTAACCCTTTTTCGGCCGCCAGCGGGGGTTAAAACCGCACCGCTAGCGGCCGAATACAGCTGCAAGAACAACGGTACAGCAGCGCTAAAAATAGCGCTGTTGTACCGCCGACGCCCCCACCGCCCCAGTGTGAAAGGGTCCTTACAGTTTGATAGGACTTGATGTCTGCTGTCCAGCAGAATCTAGGTTGTGGGGGTGAAGCAGGATTAATGTTCTCCAGAATGAACAGCTGAGCTATAGAGAGACAGACTTCTGGCCATGTGCTTGTCTTCTCCTAAATGTCAGCAAAACTATTAGGTCATGAGAAATCCTTACCATCAGGACTCTGTCTGACTTCCCAGTTTAAAATAACCCTTTGCTTTCCTGAGCAGCCAGCACCGTATCATTATATTTGAAATCGTAAAGACACATTTTAATTTGGTATGGAAAATTCAGCATGTAATCGTTTACATGGGGATGTAGCCGAGCTGGCCAGTGCTGTGTTTTTTTTTTTTTTTTTTTTTTCTACCAACACATGTATGTATGAGGCCATTCTGCTTTCTCAAGTAATGTGCTCCTGAACCAAGCTAGGGATTCTCATACACCCAGTCACAGATAAAACATAGGTCCCATATATGCTGGTCCATTAACACCATTCATCCATTTCATCGTTCATAAAAATTTAAATTTCTTCAATGTAAAGCTGATTATTGAAAAAAAAAAAGTTTTGGATATACAATGCTGTGACAAAGTATTTCTTAATCGTACATCACGGGACACAGAGCCATAGTAGTTACTATGTGGGTTATAGGCCACCTTCAGGTGATGGACGCTGGCACACTCTAAGACAGGAAGTCCACTCCCTATATAACCCCTCCCACTACTGGGAGTACCTCAGTTTTTTCACCAGTGTCTTAGGTGTTGGTCAAGAGTAAAGATGTGCTGAGCTCCACTGGAAGATTCCTTTGCTGGGGCAAGCTATGCAACCGTATCCATTCAAAGTGTCTTTTCTAGGCCGAATTGAATGGTACCTGTGCCTCATGTCCGAAGAAACGAGGTTTTGCCTGTAACACTTCTCCTTTTAGAGAGCTGGGCCCCGGGATCCAGTGATTTGGTGTTTTCAGCCATAAAGTTTTTACTGGCGGGGTGCTTTACAGGTTCAGGAGTGTGGGTTCCCCGAAGGGGCCCCGGTTCCTGAAGTTTTTGTAACGGAGCCCACCGTGAGGGGTGAAGATTGGGTCTGTTGGTTTTACCACAGAAATCCCTGCGGCGGGAAAGGTAAGTGGAGGTTTCTAAGGAATTTTTAAATTATGAAATGTCTCCTTTAAAAAAAAAAAAAAAGTTAATGTTGTCATGCCTAAGAGTCACCACGGGGGGGCTGTATAGAGCACGTACCTTGTCATGCTTTCCTCAAAGATCACGCTGTGCAGCAGAAGCAGCAGGCTTCCCTCCGGCGAGCAGCTCAGACCTCCAGTAAGATTGGGGGGGGGGAGGATTTTCTTCCACTAATCACCCCCCACCTGGACAAAGCTCTCCCTGGATAGGGGGAAGCCAAAACGATCAGCGATGCCGCTCCGTTTCTTTCATCGCCCCTGCACGGCGGCTTGTCACAGGTCTCCTCCTCGCCATGCCCCCCACACACACATATACACACACATGCGCACCGAGCCCATCGGATCAGAGGCCGCTCCGTTTCTTTCATCGCCCCTGCACGGCGGCTTGTCACAAGTCTCCTCCTCGCCAAGCCCCCCCCCACACACACACACACACACACGCACGCGCGCCGATCCCGTCCGATCAGAGGCTCGCGCGGGAAAACCCTCTTTTGAAAATGGGGGGCGCGATGTGACGAAGGGGTGGGGCTTAGCACAGAGTTAGCATGCCACAACGTCCAGCACGGGAGTATGCTTAAAAGCTCCATTTTTGCTGGCTGCAGATGTCGGAGGGACACAAGAGCAAAAAGGGGCATGTAAGAGGTTGGTGACACAGGCATTCCCTTGACACATTTACTAATAGCATGAGGCTGAGCATTAATAGCAGTGGCAGTGGCTGGACTATTGCTCAAGCAGTGGATGCGATTTCTTCTGGTAGTACCTCTGCATTTGTGCGTCTGACTATGGTCAGAAAAGGGGCTAGAAACACCCCAAAAAAGGGCTCAAGAGGGACTCCTTCAAGCTCAAAAAAAGCCTAGAACCATCTATTAAAAAATGGCATCCTCCCCTGAGAGATCTGAAGTGGCTCGTCAAAGTGAGCCATCTGGGCCGTCAGGTGTTGCAACTGTCCCAACACTGCAGCCCCTGTCTGTTACTGAAGAGTTTTTTTTCCTCAACCATATTGGGGTTGGAGCAGAGAATAGCGGCTTTAATCGCATCCCAGAATGGGACTAAGCACGATAGGTCCCCTTCTTTTACCCAGGGCCCTCAAACTGAGGAACAGGGGGCAGGAGATGAATTTATCTCAGGGGACAGGAAGAGGCTGACGACTCCTCTTCTGAGGGGTCAAATGCGGAAGGATCAGGTTCACAATTTGAAAGACTGATAGTACAATCTCTTATTGAATTGGTCTGCTCCACATTCATGCTACCTTTAACTGAGTCGGTCGATAAGCCTACTTCTTGTTTCGGTTCGCTAAAGCCTCCCCAAGCTGTTCATGCTTTTCCTATACATTCATTGCTGGAAAAGCTTATATATTCTGAGTGGGATCACCCAGATAAGCAGTTTTACCCTCCTAAAAAGTTTTCAACACTTTTCTATGGGGGAAAAAATATTACAAAAAAATGGGAAATTCCAGCAATTGACGCTGCCATATCCTCTGTGAAAAAAAGTTTGACTTGACCGGTAGACAATGCTTAAATACTTAATGATCCAATGGATAAGAAGTTGGAACTCCTATTAAACACTTTTTCTCTGGCAGGTTCAGTGACTCAGCCTGTGCTGGCAGCAATTGGTATATGTCAGTCCTTGAGAGACCAGTTTAAACAGGTGCTCAAGATTATTCCTGATCAGCAGGCCCAAGAGTTGGCCGAGCTACCAGGGGCATTATGTTTTGCAATAGACGCTATGAGAGATTCTATATTCCAGGCCTTACGCTTGGGCTGGTGCATATGCCTAGAATACTATGGTTGAAAAATTGGTCAGCTGAAGCGCCATGCAAAAAGCTCCTGGCTAGTTTTCCCTTTCGCTGCGAACGGCTGTTTGGGGGTTATCTGGATAAATACAGCCAAAGAATTTCTAATGGGAAGCGTTCCCTTTTGCCAGTTAGGAAAAGGAGTAAGCGTATTTCATTTAAACGAGCTTCTTCTCCAGTGCCAGGGGCATCAGCCTCCAGGCAGTCTCGATGGCCTCCAATGTCAAGTTCAAGAGATAAACATCAGGGTCAACCCCAGGGACAAAAAAGGTCCTGGGGAAGGAAACCTACAAAACAAAGTACTAAGGCCTCCTTATTAAGGGGCGCCCCCGCTCGCTCGAGTGGGGGGAAGACTTCTGCAGTTCTCAAGGATCTGGCAGGAAGAGTGTCGAGACAAATGGGTGGCTTCCTCAATAACTCTAGGGTACAAACTAGAGTTCTGAGAGTCCCCGTTTCCTCGTTTTCTTAGATCAAACGTTCCCAGGGATCCAGGGAAAAAAAGTCTTTTAAGCATTGGACCATCTTTTGTCTCAAAAGGTGATATTGGTGGTCCCCATGGAAGAGCAGAGATTGGGGTTTTATTCAAACCTTTTCACGGTACCAAAACCAAATGGGCATGTCAGACCCATTCTAGATCTCAAAGATCTAAACCGGTTTTTGAATATCCGCTCTTTACGCATGGAGTCAATCCGATCAGTAGTCTCCATTCTACAAGGTGAAGAACTTCTAGCGTCAATCAACATCAAGGATGCTTACCTCCATGTACCTATTTTTCCCACTCACCAGAAATATCTATGCTTCGAGATGAGAAAATCTTCATTTTCAGTTTGCAGCTCTGCCTTTCGGTCTAGCTACTGCACCTCGAGTGTTTACAAAGGTCCTGGCTCCTCCTCTAGCCAGATTAAGGGCTCAAGATATAACAATTCTAGCTTACTTAGATGATCTGCTTTTGATAGACCAGTCGGTAGCCCGCTTAGACCAGAGTTTGGTCACCACAGTCAGCTACCTGGAATACCTAGGTTGGATTCTCAACCTAGAAAAATCTTCCTTAAAACCAAGGAGATTGGAATACCTGGGTCTGATCATAGATACAGCTCAGAAGAGGGTGTTCTTGCCCCAGGCAAAGATCAGTGCCATAAGGGAACTGGTTCAGGTGGTCAAGGCAAAGAAGAATCCTATTCCATTTTGCATGAGATTGTTGGGAAAGATGGTGGCTTCATTCGAGACCATTGCTTATGCTCAATTTCATTCAAGACTACTGCAAAAAAGTATTTTATCGGCTTGGAACAAGAAGGTCTAAGCTCTAGACTTCCCAATGCGTTTGTCTCCAAAGGTGTGCAAAAGCCTCATTTGGTGGTTGATAGCCAAGAATCTGCAGAAAGGAAAATCCTTCCTACCAGTTACCTGGAAGGTGGTAACAGATGCCAGCCTTTTGGGTTGGGGAGCAGTCCTGGAAAAAGCGACTGTCCAAGGGAAATGGTCCAGATCAGAAATGACCTTGCCCATCAATATTCTAGAGCTTCGGGCAGCACGCCTGGCCCTGAGGGCCTGAACGTTAAGCCTACGGAATTGTCCTGTCGGGATCCAATCTGACAAAGCCACAGCAGTGGTCTATATCAATCACCAAGGGGGCACGAGGCGTCGCATGGCCCAGAGAGAGGTGAATCATATCCTATTGGCAGTCTTCGTTCCAGGAATAGAGAATTGGCAGGCTTGAGTCGCCAGCAGTTGTTCCCAGGAGAATGGTCTCTTCACCCCGACATTTTTCTGACAATACGTCAAAAATTGGGAATTCCGAACGTGGATCTGCTTGCGTCCAGGTTCAACAAAAAGATTGACAACTTTGTGTCAAGAACAAAAGATCCGCTGGCATGCGGAACAGATGCCTTGGTATTCCCGTGGAATCCGTTTTCACTGATTTATGCATTCCTTCCTGTTCTGCTGCTTCCACGACTTCTTTGCAGGATCAAGCAGGAAGGGAAGTTGTTGATTCTTGTGGCCCATCAGATCTTGGTATGCAGAAGATTGTAAAGATGGCGGTAGGGGTCCCATGGACCTTACCGCCACGTCCAGACCTTCTCTCGCAAAGGCCGGTATTCCATCCTACCTTACAGACGCTAAATTTAACAGTTTGGCTATTGAGACCAACATTCTGAAGAAGCTTGGGCTGTCAGGTTCAGTGGTGTCTACCTTGGTTAATGCAAGGAAGCCGGCCTCCAGAGTCATATACAATGGGGACGGAAATTATTCAGACCCCCTTAAATTTTTCACTCTGTTATATTGCAGCCATTTGCTAAAATCATTTAAGTTCATTTTTTTTCCTCAATGTACACACAGCACCCCATATTGACAGAAAAACACAGAATTGTTGACATTTTTGCAGATTTATTAAAAAAGGAAAAACTGAACTATCACATGGTCCTAAGTATTCAGATCCTTTGCTCCGTATTTAGTAGAAGCACCCTTTTGATACAGCCATGAGTCTTTTTGGGAAAGATGCAACAAGTTTTTCACACCTGGATTTGGGGATCCTCTGCCATTCCTCCTTGCAGATCCTCTCCAGTTCTGTCAGGTTGGATGGTAAACGTTGGTGGACAGCCATTTTTAGGTGTCTACAGAGATGCTCTATTGGGTTTAAGTCAAGGCTCTGGCTGGGCCATTCACGAACAGTCATGGAGTGGTTGTGAAGCCACTCCTTCGTTATTTTAGCTGTGTGCTTGGGGTCATTGTCTTGTTGGAAGGTAAACCTTCGGCCCAGTCTGAGGTCCTAAGTACTCTGGAGAAGGTTTTCGTCCAGGATATCCCTGTACTTGGCCGCATTCATCTTTCCCTCGATTGCAACCAGTCGTCCTGTCCCTGCAGCTGAAAAACACAGCATGGTGCAGTCACCACCATGCTTCACTGTTGGGACTGTATTAGACAGGTGATGAGCAGTGCCTGGTTTTCTCCACACATACCACTTAGAATTAAGGCCAAAAAGTTCTATCTTGGTCTCATCAGACCAAAGAATCTTATTTCTCACCATCTTGGAGTCCTTCAGGTGTGTTTTTAGCAAACTCCATGAGGGCTTTCATGTGTTCTTCGGGCCATTCTGCCATAAAGCCCCGACTGGTGGAGGGCTGCAGTGATGGTTGACTTTCTACAACTTTCTCCCATCTCCCTACTGCATCTCTGGAGCTCAGCCACAGTGGTCTTTGGGTTCTTCTATACCTCTCACCAAGGCTCTTCTCCCCCGATAGCTCAGTTTGGCCGGACGGCCAGCTCTAGGGAAGGTTCTGGTCGTCCCAAACATCTTCCATTTAAGGATTATGGAGGCCACTGTGCTCCTAGGAACCTTAAGTGCAGCAGAAATTTTTTTGTAACCTCGGCCAAATCTGTGCCTTGCCACAATTCTGTCTCTGAGCTCTTCGGGCAGTGCCTTTGACCTCATGATTCTCATTTTGCTCTGGCATGCACTGTGAGCTGTAAGGTCTTATATAGACAGGTGTGTGGCTTTCCTAATCAAGTCCAGTCAGTATAATCCAACACAGCTGGACTCAAATGAAGGTGTAGAACCATCTCAAGGATGATCAGAAGAAATGGACAGCACCCGAAAGACTTTCCCAAAAAGACTCATGGCTGTATCAAAAGGGTGCTTCTACTAAATACTGAGCAAAGGGTCTGAATACTTAGGACCATGTGATAGTTCAGTTTTTCCTTTTTTAATAAATCTGCAAAAATGTCAACAATTCTGTGCTTTTCTGTCAATATGGGGTGCTGTGTGTACATTAATGAAGGAAAAAAATGAACTTAAATGATTTTGGCAAATGGTAGCAATATAACAAAGAGTGCACAATTTAAGGGAGTATGAATACTTTCCGTCCCCACTGTATTATAGTCTGGAAGGCATGTGTCTCCTGGTGTTAATCCAGGGGTTGGCACCCCAGGAAATATGTCATAGGTAGAATCCTTGACTTTCTACAGATGGGGTTAGAAATTAAGCTGGCCTTGAGTACTAATCAAAGGCCAGGTTTCGGCCTTGTCGGTATTATTTCAACGACTACTTGCTTCGCATTCTTTGGGTTGTAGCTTTATTCAGGGGGGTAACGCAGCTTAATCCTCCGGTTAGTTCACCCCTGAACCCTTGGGACTTGAATTTAGTTCTGTCAGTATTACAGAAACAGCCTTTTGAGCCGATATGACATGACATGACATATTCCCTTGGTCCTCCTGACAAGGAGACTAGTTTTTTTGGTAGCCATATCTTCTGCAAGAAGAGTATCAGAGTTGGCTGCTCTTTCTTGTAAAGAGCCATATTTAATTATTCACAAGGATAAGGTTGTATTGCGTCGTCATCCTAATTTTTCTACCGATGGTAGTATTAGGTTTTCATTTAAATCAGGATATTGTTCTGCCTTCATTTTTCCCAGAACCCTGTTCTGCGGAAGAAAAATCACTACATTCTCTTGATGTCGTGAGAGCTGTCAAAGTCTACTTTTTTTTGCATATTTGTCACACTTAAATGACTCTGATCATCAAACAAATTTTTATTAGTACACAAAGATAACCTGAGTAAATACAAACTGCAGTTTTTAAATGATGGTTTTATTTATTAAGGCAAAAAAGCTGTCCAAACCTGCCTGGCTGTATGTGAAAAAGTAATTGCCCCCTAAACCTAATAACTGGTTGTGCCACCCTTGGCGGCAACAACTGCAATCAAGCATTTGCGATAACTGGCAATGAGTCTTTTACATAGCTGTGGAGCAATTTTGGCCCACTCTTCTTTGCAGAATTGTTTTAATTCAGCCACATTGAGGGGTTTCCAGCATGAACGGCCTGTGTAAGGTCATGATACAGCATCTCAATTGGATTCAAGTCTGGGCTTTGACTAGGCCACTCTAAAACCTAAATTTTGCTTTGAACCATTTGGAGGTGGACTTGCTTTTGTGTTTTGGATCATTGTCCTGCTGCATAACCCAAATGCACTTGAGCTTGAGGTCACGAACTGATGGCCAGACATTCTCCTTTAGGATTTTCTGGTAGAGCTCATAATTCATGGTTCCATCAATTATGGTAAGTCGTCCAGGTCTTGAAGCTGCAAAGCAGCCCCAGACCACACTATCACCACCATGTCTGACTGTTGATATGATCTTGTTACAAAATGTTGTATTAGTTTTATGCCAGATGTAACGGGACGCACACCTTCCAAAAAGTAACATTTTTGTCTCATCAGTCCACAAAATATTTGCCTGAAAGTCTTGGGGATAATCAAAATGTTTTTTGGTAAATGTGAGATGATCCTTTGTGTTCTTTTTGGTCAGCAGTGGCTTTGGCCTTGGAACTCTACCATGGATGCCATTTTGCCCAGTCTGTCTTATTGTTGAATCATGAGCACTGATCTTACCTGAGGCAAGTGAGGCCTGCATTTCTTTAGATGATGTTCTGGGTTCTTTTATGACCTCCTGGATGAGTCTTCGTCATGCTCTTGCAGTAATTTTTGTAGGCTGGCCAATCATGGGAAGGTTGATCACTGTTCCAAGTTATCTCCATTTGTGGATAATGGCTCTCCCTGTGGTTCACTGGAGTTCCAAAGCCTTCGAAATGGCTTTGAAACACTTCCTAGACCGATAAATGTTTGTTTCTAATCTGTTCTTGTTTTTTTTTTTTTTTGTTTTTTTGTTTTTTTTAGATTGTGGCATGATGTGTGGCTTTTTGTGATCTGTTAGCTTGCGTCACTTTGTCAGACAGCTTCTATTTATGAGATTTCTTGATTCAACAAGTCTGTCAGTAATCAGACCTGGGTGTGGCAAGTGAAATTTAACTTTCCAATTTCCAAAAAATTGTGGTTAATCAGAGTTCATCCATGATTCAGCATGGGGGGGGGGGGGGCGCAATTACTTTTTCACATAGGGCCAGGCAGGTTTGAACAGCTTTTTTCCCTTAATAAATGAAATAATAATTTAAAACTGCATCTTGGATTTTTATTTACTCTGGTTATCTTTGTGTAATATTAAAATTTGTTTGATCTGAATCATTTAGGGGTAAGAAATATGCAAAATAAAAAAATAAATCAGGAAGGGGGCACTGTAGTTAAACCAATCAATTAATTTAACAATTTGCTAAAAGTTTTTTTACATTTAAGGCATGCTGTGAATGATAGCAGAGTTGCTTGTGCAGCACCCTGGCAACTGCAGATCACACAGAGGTTAAGATGGCAGCTTCCTTGGCAGTAAATGATTAGTTTAGTTCCACTTTAATTTGGTACATGATTATTCTTTATACTTGTTTATATACTGTATAATAGGGGAGTAACATTTCAGACCTCAATTTGTAAAAAGGTCTGGGCCTTTTAAAGGGTAGTATTACATATTGTATATGCCCTGCTCCTCCAGAAATTATGGTTTCAACTATCCTTAGTGAGTTTTCAAGTCTGTAACATGCATTTGAAAAAAAAATGACAAAACTGGTTTGGAAATTTTAAGGTGCAAAATGGAAAGTAGGGCCCAGCAGCAGAAGCCTTAGCCTCGGTTCACACCAGAGGCGGCACGACTTGCAGGTCGCCTCACCGAGGCGACCTGCACACGACTGCCGGGGCGACTTGCAAAACGACTTCTGTATAGAAGTCTATGCAAGTCGCCCCCAAAGTCGTACAGGAACCTTTTTCTAAGTCGGGAGACGCGCGTCGCTCCGATTAGAACGGTTCCATTGTACTGAACGGGACGCTACTTGTCAGGCGACCTAGGTCGCCTGACAAGTCGTCCCAGTGTGAACCGAGGCTTAAGATAGCCTGTAGACACAATTAAACAATTATCTGTCAAAATCTGTAGGCCACCATTGTCAACTTTCTTCCAAAATTCCTGATTTTAATAGCTTGTTCCAGATCAGTGACTCAAAGTGAAGGCTATGACTCCTTCTAATGGGCTAGTAGAATTTTCAGAAGGCATCATAATGACAGCCTGTAAATATTTAATGGCAGGTATTCTTTAAGATCTATCTATCCTGCTACTTTACTTTCTCGGCTTGCGTTTTTGCCTCCTGCCTCTGGTGCTGTTAATGTGCTGACCACAGCTCACGCTCTTTTTTTTCAATCAGGATGGCGGCCTAGTGGAAGAGCCCACTACTTCACCATTTTTGCCTTCACCAAGCCTGAAGCTCCCCCATCCCAACAGTGCACTCCCTAATCAAGCCCTTGGTGGCATGACACCAGGCCTAAACATGCAGAACTTGAATTCCTCTAGACAGGTAAGAGACTAGGAGAAATGCTTGTCAAAGTGCAATAAGCAAAACACCAGTTTTCTAGCATGTTTATTATTTGAATGGATTTTTTTGTACAGTATGGGCACTTATACACTGCCCTGCTGAGGTTTAGCCGCAGCACAGTATACCTGTGGTTTCCCAAAGAATTCTATTATGTCCCACGGTTTTTTTTTTTTTTTTTTCTGTTTTCTTAAAGCGAGTCAAAGATACAGCATGCAGGACTTTGTGCTTTCAGAAAATGCACTAAAAACAGGGGACATACTATAAGTCTATGGGAAATCGTGGGTAACCCGCAGGAGAAACGCAAGTACATTGTACTGCAGTTTAGCTGCAGCAGGGCAGTGTGTAAGTACCCCAAAAATCGGAATACAATGGTATTTATTACATTTTATTGAAATAACGAAGATTAACTTCTAGGAAGACTTGTAGGGTTAAAGAAAGTTTAGCCACTTATCTGCGGTTTAGTAATAGTTTAGTTGTTCTAGTCATTGCAACGGAAATAGCGAAGCAACATTCAGACTTACATTTGTACAAAGGCCTGGTCCTCCGAAGGGAAGCATTTTAGGAGGTCACAGGCTGGCCCTTGAGCCTTTTTTTTTTTTTTTTCTTGCATCTTTCTTTTGTATGTATTCAGGGAGAAAAATATATTTGGGGACGTAAGATTTCAGAGCAGAAGAATGTCTAGGGAGATGCATAATAGAAATCCAGACTTGATAACAATATTTCCTTCACACAGATACAGAGTGGCAATCTGGGTATGTTTGGCAATAGTGGAGCAGCACAAGCCAGGTCCATGCAACAGCCACAGCAGCCACCAGTGCAACCTCTCAACTCATCCCAGCCTAGTCTTCGTGCTCAAGTGCCTCAGTTTTTATCCCCTCAGGTAGGTCTCTGGATCTGTTCTATGCTAAATGGTTTGGCATGTTTACAATGAAAAGGTATGAAGTCTGTAACACAGAATTGTAGAATTTGCTGGAGTCTCATAGGAAGACTTTATGCATTGTTGTGAGGACCAAAAATAACTCTCTCCAAAAAAAGAGGATTCATGGGCAATTCCATTTTACTTGGCAGTCTTGTACAATAATTCCCCTACCACCAAGGGATTTAGTTACTAAAAAAATAAAACATTGGGAGAAAATTAAATGAAAAGTGCTAGTGAACAATAAAAGCTGAACACAATAGAAACTGTTAGCTCTCATTCGTGTTTCATTTGTGTAGTTATACCTGACAAAGGATTTATACTACTGCCTTTCCAGTCCTGAAATTTACACCACCGACACACAACCCTATCTCACATAGTTATATAGTTAGCCAGGTTGAGAAAAGACACATCCATCTAATTCAACCAATAGTAGAAAAAAAAATGAAGAAACCGAAGACCTATTTTTTTTTTTTTTTCCGTTTTTTTTTTGGGGGGGGGGGGGTTTCTTTATCGTACATCATGGGACACAGAGCCTTAAGTATTTACTTAATGGGTTATAGGCCACCTTCAGGTGATGGACACTGGTTATACCTGTTTTTTCGCCAGTGTCTAAGGTGTTGGTCATGAGTGAAGATGTGCTCTGAGGAGCTCCAGGTGGGATCCATGCTGGATTTAAATAGCCTCCATAAAGACTAGATCCATCCAAAGTGCCACTAAGGCCTAAAAGGATGGTACCTGGGGCCTCGTGTCCGAAGCACAAGGTTTTGCCTGTAACGCCTCTTTGTAGGGCTGGACCCCAGGAACCCCCAGGGCTTTGGTCTTGCTGCATTACCTAGCTTTCCTGGTGGGGTGCTTTACAGGTCCAAGGGAGTTGGAACCTCAATATTTGGGGACCCGGTCCTTGAAGGTTTGATAAATGCAGCCTGCCGTGATGGTTGAAGGTTGGATTGTCTGTTAATTCAGCAAATCCTGCAGCGGGTGATAAGGTAAGGGAAGAAACTTTGGTATTAAACACCTATGTATTCCTCCATTAGGGAAAAAGTGTTGTCATGCCTTAATTCTCCACTAGAAGGGAGTCTATGCATACACCTTACTGTGTTTTCTTCACTTTAAAGCTCAGTCTGTGGTCGCAGCAGCGTGTGCAGGGAGACTTTAATAAAAAGTAAAAGAAATCTGCAATATTTTCTTTCTCCCCCCTGAAAGGACCACAGGGTTAGGGGGACATCAGCGCTGTTCCACCCCCTACATTATTCCCCCACCCCTGCCGCGGGGGTTCCGCTGGTACTGCTAATTTTATTACTGTTGGTTGATTTTACTGTTGGTGCCTGCTGCTGGACGAGTCTCTGCCTCCCCCCCCCCCCCCCATATGTTGGGTCTGTGGACCCGAAAACACAGCGCATGTGTGTGGGAACATTTTTAAATGTTAAAAAAAAAAAAATTGGAGGGGCGGGGCCTAAGCACGGTGCCGTGAACGTCCACGAGGACACACGGGAGGCTAAAACAAATAAAACTACAGCTATGACGCACTCTCCTCAGCTGACAAGGAGGAAACAAGCAGCCTGCAACACAGGGACACAGGAGCTGTGGGACACGTGAGGGTTGCAAACTGGCATTCCTGATACAGGAAGGACATCTTTTTCCCAGTACTAGGCTGAACTTTATAGCGGCTTTAAATGTCACAACTATATTAAGCGATTAAGTGCAATATGTATAGTGCCTCTGTTTTTTGTACTTGGGACTATGCCTACCAAAAAGACACCTCAAAAACCAAAAAAGTAAAGGTTTCACCCCCAGGCATTAGGATCTCGAGTCACATTTCCATGCTGTCATCCTCACCTGAATTACCAGTTATGGCAAGCCAGGGTGAGCCATTGGAACAAATTGATAGTGCAACTGCCTCTCACCTCAGCCCCTGTATGCGTGACTGAAGATGTCCTTTCCGCCTCCCTGCAGGGTCTGGAAGGAAGATTAGCAGCTTTAATCGAATCCTCTATTCAAATGGATAGGAAGCATGCTAGATTCCTTGGGTTCCTTAAAACCTTCTCAGCCTTTGCATGCGTTTCCTGCACATGCATTACTGGAACAGTTTATTTTTGCTGAAGGATCACCCGGACAAGCATTTTCTCCCTCCTAAGAGATTTTCAATTCTCTATCCCCTGGTGGAGAAATTCTCCAAAAAATGGAAAGTACCAGCAGTTGACGCTGCGATTTCCAGTGTGAATAAAGGCCTAACTTGTCCTGTAGACAATGCACAAATGCTTAAGGATCCAACAGATAAAAAGTTGGAATCCCTGTTAAAATCTACTTTTTTTTTTTTTTTTTGGCAGGTGCCGTTACTCAGCCTGCAGTCGCTGCAATAGGTGTCTGTCAATCACTAAAGGACCAATTTAAACAGGCCCTTAGAGAGATTCCTGCACAACAAGCTCGGGAATTGGCTGAACTGCCAAAAGCATTATGCTTTGCCATAGATGCAATTAAAGATTCTATTCACCAGGCGTCCCGCCTTACGCTTATGCTTGTGCATATGCGTAGAATACTGTGATTAAAAAATTGGTCAGCTGAAGCACCATGTAAAAACCTCCTAACTGGGTTCCCTTTTCATAGGGAGCGACTATTTCGAGGAGACTTGGACAAATATATCCAAACAATTTCTAATGGGAAAAGTACTCTTTTGCCACTCAAAAGAAAGTATAGTCATTTAAACGGGCTCTTTCCCCTGTGCCAGGGGCCTCTGCCTCTAGGGAGTGGCGATGGCCTCCGCCGTCTGACTCTAGAGGAAAACCTCTGGTTTGGACCCAGGCTCAAAAGAAGTCCTGGGGTTGGAAACCTGCAAAGCATAATCCTAAAGCCTCATCATGAAGAGACAAGCCGCCTCACCAAGGTCGGGGGAAGACTTCTGCAGTTTTCAGAAGTCTGGAAAGAGGAAATTCAGGACAGGTGGGTCATCTCCACGGTAACGCTGGGGTACAAGCTGGAATTTCAGGACTTTCCACCATCTCGCTTCCTGAGGTCAAGCGTTCCCAAAGATCCTGAGAAAAGACAATCTCTGTTTCAGGCACTAGACCGATTAATATCTCAAGGGGTGATCATACAGATCCCCACAAAAGCGCAAGGTCAGGGGTTTTATTCAAATCTTTTTATGGTACCAAAACCAAATGGGGATGTCAGACCCATTCTAGATCTAAAAAATCTAAATCCAGTTCCTGAAGATCCGCTCTTTTCGCATGGAGACGATCAGGTTAGTAGCTTAGTATCGTCTGCAAATACAGAGATTGAACTGTTTATCCCATCCTCCAGATCGTTTATAAACAAATTAAATAGGATTGGTCCCAGCACAGAACCCTGGGGAACCCCACTACCCACCCCTGACCATTCTGAGTACTCCCCATTTATCACCACCCTCTGAACACGCCCTTGTAGCCAGTTTTCAATCCAGGTACTCACCCTATGGTCCATGCCAACGGACCCTATTTTGTACAGTAAACGTTTATGGGGAACTGTGTCAAATGCTTTTGCAAAATCCAGATACACCACGTCTACGGGCCTTCCTTTATCTAGATGGCAACTCACCTCCTCATAGAAGGTTAATAGATTGAAACGATTCTTCATGAATCCATGCTGATTACTGCTAATGATATCGTTCTTATTACTAAAATCTTGTATATAGTCCCTTATCATCCCCTCCAAGATTTTACATACTATTGATGTTAGGCTAACTGGTCTGTAATTCCCAGGGATGTTTTTTGGGCCCTTTTTAAATATTGGTGCTACATTGGCTTTTCTCCAATCAGCTGGTACCATTCCAGTCAATAGACTGTCTGTAAAAATTAGGAACAACGGTCTGGCAATCACCTGACTGAGTTCCCTAAGTACCCTCGGATGCAAGCCATCTGGTCCCGGTGATTTATTAATGTTAAGTTTCTCAAGTCTAATTTTAATTCCGTCCTCTGTTAACCATGGAGGTGCTTCCTGTGTTGTGTCATGAGGATAAACACTGCAGTTTTGGTTACTGAAGCCCCCCGATTCACTCGTGAAGACTGAGAAGAGTAAATTCAATACCTTTGCCATCTCCCCATCCTTTGTAACCAGATGTCCTTCCTCGTTCTTTATGGGGCCAATATGGTCTGTCCTCCCTTTTTACATACTTAAAGAATTTCTTGGGATTTTTTTTTGCTCTCCTCCGCTATGTGTCTTTCATGTTCTATCTTAGCCATCCTAATTGCACCCTTACATTTCTTATTGCATTCTTTATAAAGTCTGAATGCTGAGGATGATCCCTTGATTTTTTGAAGGCCTTCTCCTTTGCTTTTATATGCATTTTTACATTGGAGTTAAGCCATCCAGGATTTTTGTTCGCTCTTTTAAATTTATTACCCAATGGGATACAATTGGCAGGTGGACTACTTGAGTCGCCAGCAGTTATTCCCAGGGGAATGGCCTCTTCACCCCGACATATTTCGGGCTGTTTGCCAAAGATGGGGGACTCGGACATAGATCTTCTAGCATTCAGGTTCAACATGAAGTTAGTCAACTTTGTGGCCAGAGCAAGGGATCCATTCGCATGCGGAACGGATGTGTTGGTGACCCCGTGGGATCAGTTCTCACTGATCTATGCATTCCCTCCTAATCAGTTGCTGACTCGACTTCTTTGCAGGATCAAGCTGGAAAGAAAGCCGGTAATTCTGGTGGCACCAGCATGGCCCAGAAGGTCATGGCATGCAGAAATTGTAAAGATGGCAGTGGAGGGCCCATGGTCCCTCCCACTACGGCCAGATCTGCTCTCACAGGGACAGATATTCCATCCTTTCTTAGGGTCTCTAAATTTAACAGCTTGGCTATTGAAACCCACATTCTGAAGAAACGTGGGCTTTCCGGGTCAGTTATCTCTACCCTGATTAATGCAAGGAAGCCAGCTTCCAGAACTATATATTATAGGGTCTGGAGGGCTTTCCTGGTGTGAATCCAAGGATTGGCACCCTCGGAGATGTATCATAGGCAGGATTCTTGCCTTTCCACAATTAGGGGTAGAAATGAAATTGGCCTTGAGTACTATTAAAGCCCAAGTCTCAGCTTTATCGGTCTTATTTCAAAGACCACTTGCTACACATTCTTTAGTCTGGGGTTTTATACAAGGGGTGACGCAGCTTAATCCGCCTGTCAAACCTCCCCTTGAGACTTGAACTTAGTTTTGTCTGTGTTGCAAAAACAGCCATTTGTACCGATACAGCATATTCCCCTAGTCCTTCTGACAAGGAAGCTGGTATTTTTGGTTGCTATATCCTCAGCAAGGAGGGTTTCGGAATTGGCTGCTCTTTCTTGTGAAGAGCCATATTTGATTTTTCATGAGGATATATATAGTGGTGTTACGCCCTCGTCCAGGTTTTTTTACCAAAAGTGGTCTCAGGTTTCCACCTGAACCAAGATATTGTCCTGCCATCGTTTTTTCCAAAACCATGTTCCAGGGAAGAAAAGTCACTACATTGTCTTGATGTGGTGAGAGCAGTGAAAACCTATTTAAAGGCAACTGCTCAGATTCGTAAGACTGATGTCTTATTTATTCTGCCAGAGTGTCCTAAGAAAGGACAGGCAGCATTGAAATCCACTGTCGCTAAGTGGATTCGGCAAGTGATAATTCAAACTTATGATTTAAGGGGTAAGATTCCCCCTTTTCAAGTTAAGGCGCACTCTACCAGGGCGGTTAGTGCTTCTTGGGCAGTGCGTCATCAAGCCTCCATGGCTCAGATCTGTAAGGCCGCAACTTGGTCTTCAGTGCATACATTCACAAAATTTTATTAGCTGGATGTAAGGAGGTGTGAGGATATCGCCTTTGGGCGCAGTGTGCTGCGGGCAGCAGTATAGGCCCTCAAGTCTGGGGGTACCCTCCAGGTTGTGTCTCCCGTCCCATTAGATAATTACTTAAGGCTCTGTGTCCCATGATGTACGATAAAGAAAATAGGATTTTTTGAAACAGCTTACCTGTAAAATCATTTTCTTGGAGTACATCCATGGGACACAGGTCCCTCTCCTCTTTTTTGGGATTTAAGTATATTGCTTTGCTACAAAACTGATGTGCTCCTGGAAGGAGGGGGGGTTATATAAGGAGTGAACTTCCTGGATTGGGTATAACCAGTGTCCATCACCTGAAGGTGGCCTATAACCCATTAAGTAATTACTTAAGGCTCTGTGTCCCATGATGTACTCCCAGAAAGGGATTTTTACAAGTAAGCTGTTATAAAAATCCTATTTTTTTCTGCTGCAGTTAATAGGTTTTTAGGTCAGATCTATATTTTGCCAAATATGATAAAAAAAAATTTAAAAAAAATGTACTCACTACATTTTCATTGGTATATGTGCAAGTACACCTCCTAAAGATGTCAAACATTTTTAGGTATTCATTTTTATATGGCCCTAGTCCCTCTGACTCCAGTTCAGTAGTAAAAACTTTATAAATGGTACCCATCTACCACAGTAAAATGCTACCCATCTGCTGGCTGCATGTACTGGTACAATACACATTACAAAAGTTAACCACCAGCTTCTGAAATAAATTGTAATCGGTGGACAGCCAACTCAAGGCAAGGAAGGTGGATGTTTATTTTCCCTTTCATTCATTGAAGGACACTGCACATCCTCATGAGGAATGGGTTTTAAGACGCCACTCGCAGGATGCCAGGTGCAACTAAAGCTAAAAGTGGGCAAACCCTCCCCATCTGCAGCACAGCTCAGTTTTTTAACTAGCGTAAGGATCTTTGTCTCCTTTTTATGTTTTCAGTACTTTTGTCCTGTTAGAGAGGATTTTTATTTTATTTCCAGTCGAGGAATTCTTGTCTTCAATCAACTGCAGTGCTGGATGACAGGCCGGATATACAGATTCAGCTAGTCTTCCAGCACTACCATCGAGCACTTGCAGTTCCCTGCTCTAGTGGGGTTGGCTGTGACATCTCTGCCCTTTGCAGAGTGCCCGCAGGGTCTTGACATGTACGACAGCCTTTAAGGGGCCAGGTGCTCCTGGTCAGCTAAGTCTTCCCCCTCCCCTGCCTACTTGAATAGCTTCCCAGCAATGGTATAAGTGGGGTATGTGTGCCATTGTGGGAGCAGGAGAACTTGTAACAGCTTCTGAGAAACAGAGCTCCCTCTTGTACTGCAGGTGGACTGTCTAGTGATCTTGCAGCCACAAATTTAACTGTGGGCATATGCCCTTTGTAAATTTTCCTTTGGAAATGATATCTCCTGGAACTGGCAAGAGTGGTCCTTATCCCGCCAACCAGCGTAAGGGGCTAGCCAGTGGACGCGGTTGGCTGGAACATGTGGTGGTGCATTTGTCCGTTGAGCAGACCCAGTCCCTGGGTTGCAGTGCTGAGTGCTCTGGTTACTGAATGCACCTCTGACAGCACCCACCCTGTCTTTCTATCTGTGTCTGTTCTATTACTGGTGGCTACTAACTGAGCTGTGTTGCAGACGAGGGATTTGGCTACCTTTTTGGGTGTACTTTTAGTTTTAGTTGCATCTAGCGTCTTGCTCCTGCAGGAGTTATGAAGATCTGCAGTGTTCTTCAATGAATACAGAAAAGGAGAGTGAGTATGATGTGTACAAAAATCAAATCTTTTTAAACTACTCACCTTTCACCTTTTTGTAGTGCTTTTTGTGTTAATAAAAGGCTATTTTAACCAGTTTCACTTTGCTGGGGAGAAGTTGGGACAACAAGGTTTTTGAACAAAATTTTAAACAACCGTGGTTTACGTGCACCTTGCTATTTTAAGCTCTAAACACCAAGGTACCATGCACAACCACAAAAAAGAGCAACAGATGGTAAGAACTTGTACTGTGCTGGTGATCCTCTTTATAGCTAGCTTTAATCTCTTCAGCCCCAGCCAAATAACACAGCTGCTGTTCAGCAGGCACAATACTGCTACCTGCAAACCAGCAACTTTCTCAGTCTACAGCTAAAAATCCTGTGAAAGCAAGAACTTAAAGGATAATTTAACTTTTTTTAAAAAAACAATAAATGCACTTTTTTTTTGCATGTAAAAAAAATGGTGCATTTATTTTTTGTTGCAGGAGCCTGTAAAGCATTGTACCAGCGATCAACAGATCTCTGGTGCCATGCAGGTCTCTTGCAGATCTGTCATTGTATCGGTTTACTTGTACCTTATACAAGTAAGCCTATACATTCTGACAGGAAGACTCAATTACAGTTGTGCCCATAAGTTTACATACCCTGGCAGAATTTGTAATTTCTTGACCATTTTTCAGAGAATTTGAATGATAACACAAAAACATTTTCTTTCACTCATGGTTAGTGTTTGGCTGAAGCCATTTATTATCAATCAACTGTGTTTTTACTCTTTTTAAATACAGAAACTACCCAAATGACCCTGATCAAAAGTTTGCATACCCTGGTGATTTTGGCCTGATAACATGCACACAAAGGGGTTTGAATGGCTATTAAAGGTAACCATCCTCACCTGTGTTCTGTTTGCTTGTAATTAGTGTGTGTGCATAAAAGGTCGATGCGTTTCTGGACTCCTGACAGACCCGCATCTTGCATCCAGTGCTGCACTGACGTTTATGGATTCTGAGTCATGGGGAAAGCAAAAGAATCGTCCAAGGATTTGCGGGAAAAGATAGTTAAACTGTATAAAACAGGAAAGGGATATAACTATATCCAAGGAATTGAGAATGCTAATCAGCAGTGTTCAGACTCTAATCAAGAAGTGGAAAATGCTGCGGAAATCTAATGATGAATTTGCTGCTTTGATATAGGGAAAGGGTTTTCTTTTTTTATTCTTGTATAAGAAATTGATTTTGCCATCTGCCAAAGCAGTATTCTATTAACTGAATTAGACTTTATACATTTCTTTTTAAAATTTAAGAGTATTTTGGATTGATTTTATTTAATTGTACATAATATAAACATTGAAAAGTACGGGAAAAAAAGTGGAAAATGAGGGGTTCTTTTAAAACCAAACCACGGTCAGGTAGACCAACTAAAATTTCAGCCACAAATGCCAGGAAAATTGTTCGGGATGCAAAAAAAAAACCCCACAAATAACTTCAGGTGTAATACAGGACTCTCTGAAAACATGTGGTGTGGCTGTTTCAAGATACACAATAAGGAGACACTTGAAGTTAGATAGGCTGCATGGTCAAGTCGCCAGAAGAAATGCCACAAAGTATCCTGCTTACAATATACCAAACAGAACAGAGACAAGCCCCAAACCTTCTGGCACAAAGTCATTTGGAGTGATGAGACCAAAATTGAGCTTTTGGGCCACAACCATAAACGCTGCATTTGGAGAGAAGTCAACAAGGCCTATGGTGAAAGGTACCGAGGTGGATCGCTGATGTTTTGGGGATGTGTGAGCTACAAAGGCACAGGACATTTGGTCAAAATTGTTGGCAAGATGAATGCAGTATGTTATCAAAAAATACTGTAGGAACATTTGCATCAGCCAGGAAGCTGCGCATGGCACGTACTTGGACGTTCCAGCATGACAATGATTCAAAACACAGGGCCAAGTCGAACTGTCATTGGCTACAGGAGAATAAAGTGAAGGTTCTGGAGTGGCCATCTGTCTCCTGACCTAAATATCATTGAGCCACTCTGGGGAGATCTCAAATGTGCAGTTCATACAAGACAGCCCAAGAATTTACAGGAACTGGAGGCTTTTTACCAAGAGGAATGGGCAGCTCTACCATCTGAGAAGATAAAGCCTCATCCACAAATACCACAAAATACTTCAAGCTGTCATTGATGTTAAAGGGGGCAATACACTGTATTAACCGCTTCCCTACCCGGCCATAGACAAATGACGTCCACAGATGGGATCTCCCATCCTGGGTGGACGTCATATGACGGCCTCGGGTTCCCGGCCGCCTAGGGGGCGTGCGCCTGCCGCGTTGCTGGGGACCCGGTGCGTGTGCCGGCGGCCGCGATGTCCGCCTGGCACCCGCGATTGCCCGTTAACCGGGCCAGACCGTGGATCTGTGTGTTTTTCCTGTCAGTTCAGAGGAGAGCGATCTGTGTTCCCAGAACAGCTAAACACTGATCGGTCTCCTCCCCTTGTGCGTCCCCTCCCCCTACAGTTAGAAGCATTCCCTAGGAAACACATTTAACCCCTCCCCGCCCCCTAGTGGTTAACCCCTTCACTGCCTGTCACATTTACACAGTAATCAATGCAATTTTATAGCATTGATCGCTGTATAAATGTGAATGGTCCCAAAAATGTGTCAAGTGTCCGATGTGTCCACCATAATGTCACAGTCACGAAAAAAAAATCTCTGATCGCCGCTATTACTAGTAAAAAAAAAAAAAAAATAATAATAATTTTTTTTAAAAAATGCCATAAATCTATCCCGTATTTTATAGACGCTATAACTTTTGCGCAAACCAATCAATATACGCTTATTGCGATTTTTTTTTTTTTTACCAAAAATATGTAGAAGAATACGTATCGGCCGAAACTGAGGAAAAAATTTATTATAGCAAAAAGTAAAAAAATTGTGTTTTTTTTCAAAATCGTCGCTCTTCTTTTGTTTATAGCGCAAAAAATAAAAACCGCAGAGGTGATCAAATACCACCAAAAGAAAGCTCTATTTGTGGGGAAAAAAGGACGTCAATTTTGTTTGGGTACAACGTCGCACGACCGCGCAATTGTCGTTTAAAGTGCGACAGCGCTGAAAACTAAAAATTGGTCTGGGAAGGAAGGGGGTGAAAATCCCCGGTATTGAACCAGTTAAGAACTGGGGTATGTCAACTTTTGATCGGGGTAATTTGGGTAGTTTCTGTTGCGATTATGATTTAAAGAGTAAACACAGTTGATTGATAATAAATGGCTTCAGCCAAACAAACCATGAGTGAAAGGAAAAGGTTTTGTGTTATTTATATTCTCTGAAAAATGGCCAAGAAATCATAAATTCTGCCAGGGTATGTAAAGTTATGAGCACAACTGTAACTACCATGGCACTCACAGTGCCATGGTAGTTCATTGAAAACTTCAAGCCGATGGCTGCAAAGGCTGCCGGACCACAAAGGCTGTAGATTTCCATTCACAGAGGGTTGTGAATGAGTGACGTGGCTGGGTGGGCAGAGCCCTGGGCCGGCCGTGTCTTTTTGAATTGTGACAGCAGACACAGGGAGAAGATTCCCAGTCTGCTGTCAGAGCAGGGATCAGGGGCTTTTCTGCATTGGGCTAGGCATGCCCACACCCCCCAAACGCACGTGAAAATGCCCAAGTCTGTAAATAAGTTGTTTAGGCACCAAGCAATGTATGAAGCGTCATTCGCCCTTGCAGTGACATACATGTGTTTTGTATGTGCATATAGTACATTTCTAAAATGCATATAAATACATACATTTATTTTTAAATGGTATAATTCACACTGCATTTAGGTGCATCCAGTTTGGCTGCATTTAGATAAAATAGAATTCTGTGGGTCCATATTCAGATTAGATACGTTGAACATAAACGCATGTGTATGCAAGTACATCTTAACGCAGAAGAAGATGACCTGGGAAACAGTTTTATACTTCCAGGATAATTTCTCCTCCATTTAAATAAACTAACTGGAGGAGGCTAAAGTGAATGTAGCCTTATAGAAGGTTGCGGGGAGAGTGAGCATCTCTGATACATACCCATAACCTTGTATGTATAGGTACTGTAATATCAGCCCTTTTTTCCACAAAATATGGTAACATGTTGCGTGTCTAACAGACCTCAACACACATTTAAAATAACTGAAACTTTTGTTGTCCAGTGTACTGAGTGGAGGGCAGGGTTTAGGAGTGCATGTTGTACAGAGTGCACGGTCCAGGACTGCATTTCACAGAGAGTGCAACACTCTGGGGTGCCTAATGCAGAGGTCAGGAGTGTATATTGCACAGGGTCCAGGACTGCATAGTGCAGATATCTGAGGTGCATAATGCAGAGGTCAGGAGTGCATATTGCATAGAGTGCAGGGTCCAGGACTGCATTTCAGAGAGTGCAAAGATCTGGGGTGCAAAATGCAGAGTGTGCAGAGGTCAGGAGTGTATATTGCACAGCGGTCCAGCACTGCATATTGCAGACAGTGCAAAGATCTGGGGTGTATAATGCAGAGAGTGCAGAGGTCAGGAGTGCATATTGCACAGAGTGCAGGGGTCCGCCATCCGTAATGGTCAAACCACTTTACAGAGTACAATCAAATTCCCCCCTTTTCCCAGTACAAACTCCTCAAAGCCTATATGCCCCACAGTACAGATCTCCCTCAACATCCCCTACCCACACTTGCACACAGCACAGATCCTTCAGTCCAGACATCCCTCTCGAGTACAGACCCCTCAGTCCTCAGTACAAACACCCCCTTTCCCCAGCAGAGATGCCCACCCTTCCCTCAAGTACAGACCTCTCAGTGCAGTCTCTCCTCCCTCACCAGACCAGATGCAGTGGCATTCCTCTCCTGGGCTCTGTCATATGACCAGAGTAGGGAGGAATGCTTCCTGTGGCTATGAACTGCCACTATCGAGAGCCGCAAGTGGCAACTCTCTGGGGTTGCTGTGGCTGCCATAGCAACCCAAGAGTCAGCTTTTGGTGTGAACCACACCCCCCTCAGTACACCACCTAATTTAATAACCTGGGCAGTATGTGGTTATGTGAGGTCTTTCATCAAGTCTCTCTCTCTGTCATTTTGATACTTGTTTGGACAGTCACGTAATACACTTCTGGTTTCTTGCTCTATTGTAGGTTCAAGCACAGCTTTTGCAGTTTGCAGCAAAAAACATTGGTCTCAACCCTGCACTATTAACCTCGCCAATTAATCCTCAGCATATGACCATGTTGAACCAGCTATATCAGCTGCAGTTGGTAAGTAGCAACTATCGCAATCTTTAAGTAGACCTTTACTACAACCGGTCTGTTGCCCATGGTCAGATTATAGCTGTATTTAGAATATACATGTGAAGGTCTGATAATACACACCCAGCCGATATGGGGTTGATTTACTAAAGCTGGAGAGTGCAAAATCTGGTGCAGCTGTACATGGTAGCCAATCAGCTTCTAACTTCAGCTTGTTCAATTCAGCTTGGACAAAAAACCTGAACGCTGATTGGTTTCTATGCAGAGCTGCATGCGGATTTTGCACTCCCCAATTTTAGTAAATCCACCCCAATGTTTCCTTTTCCCAGTTTGCATAAAGTTGAGCTTACAATCTGTATTACAGTTCCTCTAGTTGTGCATAGCCTTCAGCCCCGGTTCACACAGGGGCGACTTGTCAGGTGACTTAGCCGCCTGACAAGTCGCATCCCGTTCTGTACAATTGAACCGTTCTAATAGGAGTGACGCAAGTCGCTCCGACTTAGAAAAAGGTTCCTGTAGTATTTTTGGGGCGACCTAAAATGATGCTTCAGATAAAACTGAAATGTTATGAAAACAAATGAAATTGTGTGGTTGTGTTGACAGCAGATTCCCTTCTCGCATTAGGTCATATCAGTTGATGAGCCTCTATAGCCTTCCAGCTACAGCTAAACTGAAATGCATGGTTAAAATTATTGTAATTACATGCCTAAAAAAAAAAAAAAAAAAATTGTATTTTAGGTAAACCATTTTAAGCGATGAGATTAATGTTAAATGGCCAGTTAAATGTTTTCATTACCCAATTTATCACTTGTTACATATTGGTGCAGTCTCGCTTTAATGGTTTCATTGTCTTCAGTCTGTCTGACCCACTTCTACTCGCACCTGCAGGCGTATCAGCGTTTACAACTCCAGCAGCAGATGTTACAGGCTCAGCGTAATGTTTCCGGACCCATGAGGCAACAGGAGCAGCAAGTAGGTCAAACCTGCTTATCTGGCATACACAGCTCTGTCCATACTCAAGTGTTAATGTAGATAGCCTACAACACAGTACAGAAGGCAATGTATAATGTGTGATAGCCTGACAAATGCACTTGCTCTGTATATGAAATGTCTTGTCTTGTATACCTTTTATGTAATATAAAAATTGGGTATCTAAATATATGAGCAAATGAAAAGAACATATATATTTTTTTCTGTGATATTTTCCTGTCTTCTTCTTTTTTTTTTTTTTTTTATGTAAAATTGGAATTTGTTATTTTGGTACAGTGTACAAAATCTCTTTATGGATTGATTGACAGTTTACAGTAAGTAGTTAGATCTGTAAGAAAGCAGAGGAAGCAATCTGTAGAAGCCGATAAAAACATTGGTTTTTAAGCACAAATATTCTTTCTTTTTCCATTCTGCCTTTAGAAATTCCAGAATTTGTTACTCCAGACAGTTGCTGTTTTTATAATTATATACCTATAGGGTTTTTATTTCGAACACCAGGCAGATATTTAAAACATTTAATTTATTTAGTCATTAAAAGTTATTGTGTTTTATTTTTAGGTAGTTATCAGCTTCCTGTAGTTCTCTGTTTAGCAGCACAGAATGAAAACGAGGGGGTGTCAGCATTCTGATTCTAGCAGGGCTCCATTTCAGAAGGCACACGCACAGGAGGAGACCACATCAGTGTGGTACTGCTTCTTGGCTAGTGCTAGGCTGAGGTGGGCCTGTATTGCTTAATTTCAGTTCCGTCTTTAGGGAGTTTCAGGGCTTGGCTGTACTGTCTGACAGGGGTGTCCGGTCCTTAAAGTTGTCTAAACAAACTACAAGTCCTTCAGTAGATAAAATACATATTTAACTTGTATTTTAAGTTAATTTAATTTAGCTTTCTGCTTGGTGTTCAGCTTCAAATATTTCTTAACAAATATAAAAATGACATGCCTTTAAATATTTGCATTGCCACATATCCTTATTTTCTTCTTAAAGCGGAACTTCACCCAAAAGGAGAAGTTCCGCTTGTTTGCGTACCCCACTGCGACATTTGCCAATATTTGGGAGGGAGGAGCAGATATCTGGTTTTGACAGGTACCCACTCCCACATCCGGTAAGATATCGCCACGGCAATTTGTGCAGAAGTTTGGCCCCCCCCACACTGCCTCCTGCGACACATCACAGGTCATAGACTGTGGGACCATTCACAAAGCGCAGCATGGCTCATGCATGCACAGTAGGAAACCGGCTGTGAAGCTGAAAGGCTTCACTGCTGGTTTCCCTGACCTAAGATGCCGAGCCTGCACCCGAAACAGATTGAAGAATCAGCTCGAGTGAGGACATCGCTGGATCCCTGGACATGTAAGTGTCCTTATTTTTAAAGTCAGTATTTGTAGCTGCTAACTTAAATTTTTTGGGGAGACTGGAGCTCCTCTTTAAGGCCGAACTTTAGGCAAACCATTAAATATATAAAATACCTATATTTGGGCTGTCTTAACCTGCTAAAAGGTTTGTATTTCTGCTCATCCAGTTCTGAGATTTGCACAGCCGAATCTTACAGGGCAAGAGACTTGTGTTTTTCTTTGCTGCTACCTCTTATAAATGATGTCCCTACTAAGGATGAGCCGAACACCACCCCCCCCAGTTCGGTACGCACCAGAACATCTAAACAGGCGAAACATTCAAAAGAACACCGTTAAAGTCTATGGGACACGAACATGAAAAATCAAAAGTGCTTATTTTAAAGGCTTATATGCAAGTTATTCTCATAAAAAGTGTTTTCTTTATTTTTTTTTTTTTTTGGGAGCAGTGATTTTAATAATGCCTAAAGTGAAACAATAAAATTGAAATATTCCTTTAAGTATTGTGCAGGGGGGGGGGGGTCTATAGTATGCCTGTGAAGTGGCGCAGTTTTCCCGAGTTTAGAACAGTACCACAGCAAAATTACATTTCTAAAGGAAAAAAGTCATTTAAAACTGATCGCAGCTTTAATGAATTGTTGGGTCTCGGCAATATAAAAAAATTGAAAAAAATGACATGGGTTCCCCCCAGTCCATTACCAGGCCCTTTGGGTCTGGTATGAATATTAAGGGGAACCCTGTACTAAAATAAAAAAAAAAAATGGCGTAAGGGTCCCCTCAAAATCCATACTAGACCCTTATCCGAGCACGCAACCTGGCAGGCTGCAGGAAAAGAGGGGGGGGACGAGAGAGCGCTCCCCCACCCTCCTGAACCGTACCAGGCCACATGCCCTCAACATAGGGAGGGTGCTTTGGGGTAGCCCGGTGGTTAGGGGGGGTCTGCGGGCAGGGGGCTTATCGGAATCTAGAAGCCCCCTTTAACAAGGGGACTCCCAGATCCCCCCCCCCCCCCCCCATGTGAATTGGTAACTGGGTACATTGTACCCCCACCATTTCACAAAAAAGTGTCAAAAATGGTAAAAAAGACGATACGGCTTGTAACAAGTCCTTTTTTTTTTTTTTTTAACAAATAAAAATGTCCAGTGATGTAAATCCACGCTGCCCGACAAACCGAAAAAGGAAAAAAAAAAAGCCGCAACAGTTCCGCCTCCATGGGAGGCTCCCGCTGAGTGACACTGCTTCTCGATGACAGCTGTTATATAGCTGATGGCGGAGCCACCCGGTGATGTAAACAGGTGACCCCGCCCCCCAAAGCACCCTCCCCATGTTGAGGGCATGTGGCCTGGTACGTTTTTTAATTTTGGCGCAGGGTTCCCCTTAAAATCCACGCAATTTTTTTTTCGGGGTTCCCCTTAATATTCATACGAGACCCAAAGGGCCTGGTAATGGACTGGGGGGGGGGGGGCATGCCGTTTTTTTTTAATGAGTTTTATCTATATTGCATCTTTATCTATATTTAAAGGAATATTTCATTTTTATTGTTTCACTTTAAGCATTATTAAAATCACTGCTCCCGAAAAACGTCCGTTTTTAAAAACTTTTTTTGCATTGATACATGTCCCCTGGGGCAGGACCCAGGTCCTCAAACACTTTTTTTATGGCAATAACTTGCAAATAAGCATTTAAAATGAGCACTTTTTTGTTTTTTTATGTTAGTGTCCCATAGACTTTAACGGTGCTCTACGGCTTTCAAATTTGCCCCGACCATCGCATATTGTTCGGTGTTTGCTGAACAACCAAAGTTCGGCCTGAACTTATGCTCAGGCCGAACCGTTCGCCCATCCCTAGTCCCTACCAGCCTGTGACTTTGCAGTAAATGGAAAAGTAGCATACGGATACTAATCTCTGTCACACTTGTGCTGCTTTTTGCCTCTCCTGTCTGGGCCCTGCTGTATATGGGATTGCAAAAGGCTAGTAACTGGTCAAATTCAGATGCTTACAGTGCTCGCACTAAAGAAAAAAATGTAGTGATGTATTCATTTCAGAGATGCAATCATTTCTGTCTATTCTATTTGCCTGAAGTTCAGCCCTAAATTACCCTTAAAACAGTCTGTCAGAATTCCAACATTTCTGCTTTTTTTTTTTTCCCCCCCTCTGCAGGTTGCACGTACAATCAATAACATGCAGCAGCAGATACAGCAACATCAGCGCCAGCTGGCCCAGGCTCTGCTTTTGAAGCAACAGACTGCCCCTCAACATCCACCAATGCATCCTCCTGCAGGCAAGTCAGCTCTGGACAGCTTCTCACCCCATAACCCAGGTCCAAGCCTGACTGACCTGCACACCAAAGAACAGCAGTCTTCTTCAAATACTTACTCTCCTTACCCAATTGGTATGTTCTAAGCTGTCAAGTAAAACTTGCTTTTAATAATAATAACCATGGTATTTTTAATAAACTTTACTATAGTATAGCTATATAAATAAATCCTGTAATCCAGTTGCTATGGCCAGCACAATTTTTTCCTACATTTTTTTAATTTGCTTAAACACAGATCTAATGCTTTGAGCTTGATATGAAAAAATGTTGTCGGTATTCAATTTTTAAACCACAATATAAATCGGACATAAATTGTGTAAATCTGTAACACGATTGGTGAGTAAAGTCCAATTTAAAAAAAGGTGTCCATTTTAAAGCGTCTTCAGGAAAATGAAAAAATTAACAAAAGGAAAAACAAGTAATTGAAACTTTATAATTCACCGCAGTAAAAACACACCTCCAGAAACTGTTTATCTTCTGTTCTCCAAGACAAAATAAAACACTGTGCAACAATTGCCTTCCACACGGTATGTGCCAAAATAACCCACCAGAAATGTATAACTTTAAGCGTAATCAAGTCTCAAATGGCATGTCTTTTAAACACAAGAGAAAAAATGGCCTAAGACCCAGCCTAATTGCTAAAGGTGAATATGAGTATCAATAAGGCTTGCCTGCTGCCCACTCAAATTTAAACACCTGTATGCATCATCAACCCCAGTAGTGAACGGTAATGATATCACCGGGCATGGGGTGATTGTCCTCTAAACTAAACAAACATCAAACAAACAAAGGGCAGAAAAGAATTCCGCAAAGCAGTTCTTCAACAAGGACCAGCTGACGTTGTTATTTACAAATCTTTATTAGTTATCCAAAATTAAGCAAAAAAAAAAAATAGAAAAAAGCACGAATAACTCCTCCACAGCAGATTACACCTACCTACAACATATGATTAAAAATAAGACTGACGTCTTAGGGGGACTTAGGTGGCCTAATGCATACATCTCACACAATCCTACAGACAAAGATCATAGAACCGGGTCAGATGCATATTAGTCCAGAAAAGCTCAAAATAAAACGGACATAGTTAAGACATCAATGGGCTTATGGTTGAAGCAATTGCCTGCATAAGTTGGTGTTTAGAGATAGACCAAAAGTCCACTTACAAGTGTTATTCCCAGCCGAGCATATGCACAGTACGGCACAGATGATTACAGGAATAGAGTAAATAATCTGAAGAGTCAAGTATCCACAGTGCGATTAAATGTCACTAATTCTGATGGGATGATTCCCAAATAATAGAGTATACTGTCAGCTCACCATTAAGAAGTCTTGTAATAGTTGATTCTCACTCCTCCAGACTCCCGTCTGTTCGCGGTCTCCTCACTCCGAAGGAATACACGCTGAAAGACACTGCACTCACATCTGTGTTGATTGGTTCTAACTCACAGCGTACGGTGAGCGGCAAAGTTCATGTCCTCAGACCAAGCAGTGTTCAGGGGCTGTATGGAGCGTAGTATGGAGAGCAGTATCCAGAGTCAGTGGATAAGGAGGATCACGTCAGAATCACTTCAGACTATGCGGCTGCTGGCAATAGCGTGATATGGGAATATGTGGAGATGGTTCAAGGTATAGGTGGACAACCAGGGGTCCCTGTCACCGATAGCACGCTGGCACGATGGTTACGCGTTTCACCTGATCCAGGCTTCCTCAGAGCATGCTGATTATCCACTGACTCTGGATACTGCTCTCCATACAGCCCCTGAACACTGCTTGGTCTGAGGACATGAACTTTGCCGCTCACCGTACGCTGTGAGTTAGAACCAATCAACACAGATGTGAGTGCAGTGTCTTTCAGCGTGTATTCCTTCGAAATGAGGAGACCGTGAACAGACGGGAGTCTAGAGGAGTGAGAATCAACTATTACAAGACTTCTTTAAGGTGAGCTGACAGTATACTCTATTATTTGGGAATCATCCCATCAGAATTAGTGACATTTAATCGCACTGTGGATACTTGAATCTTCAGATTATTTACTCTATTCCTGTAATCATCTGTGCCGTACTGTGCATATGCTCGGCTGGGAATAACACTTGTAAGTGGACTTTTGGTCTATCTCTAAACACCAACTTATGCAGGCAATTGCTTCAACCATAAGCCCATTGATGTCTTAACTATGTCCGTTTTATTTTGAGCTTTTCTGGACTAATTAATATGCATCTGACCCAGGTCTATGATCTTTGTCTTCTAGGTGTGTGTGAGATGATTGTGTGAGATGTATGCATTAGGCTTGGCGGCCACCTAAGTCCCCCTAAGACGTCAGTCTTATTTTTAATCATATGTTGTAGGTAGGTGTTATCTGCTGTGGAGGAGTTATTCGTGCACAATTGCTTTTTTCTATTTTTGCTTAATTTTGGATAACTAATAAAGATTTGTAAATAACAACGTCAGCTGGTCCTTGTTGAACTGCTTTGCGGAATTCTTTTCTGCCCTTTTTGTCAAATGGCATGTCCTTTTCCAAGCAAACCTTCCATATATATCTCTACACATTACTCCAATTATCCATATTCTCCAGGTCAAAAGATAAAAGAAAACTCCCAATAGTGTAATATAGTTTAAGACCTTTATTAAAAGGTTAAAGCAACTAAATTGCACTCAAACGCATAAATTAGTGTCCATATTCCACCAAATCGCTCTTAGCTAGCGTGTTCTTCATCCTCATTCTGCTCTATGCTGTCAGACATGTACACACAAGTGCAATATGGTATAAATATATAAAGCCTTCGTGCTACTAAGATGTGTTCCGAGTGATCTCTTATAAAAATAAAGCTTAATATAAAAGTTAATAAATGAAAAATTAAATAACCAAAGTGCGTGCCGTGCAATAAAGTGCAATCAAATAAAGAAAGCTGTCTGCAGCAGTATCTTCCAGTGTATCACAATCCACTCACGATAAATAAGTCCTATAGTGATCCCGCGCTACAGCAGTAATGTGCAAAAATTAATCAATAGGTAAAATATACAAACACTGTGTAAATATAATTCAGTATATTGGAATAATAAAAGTGCAAAAGTGATAAGTCTATAAATTGATAAATCAATCCCGGGGCATAAGATTCAGTATGATCTCTTAATTATATATTCTTATAATGAATGTCCAAAAAAAGGAAATTGTGAAAAAATAAGTTTGAGTAAATGGCTCAGTAGACAGGGGAGAGGCTTAAATTCCAAAAATGAGCTCACAGAACCCTCACCTTCATATCTTGATATATCAGCATATGATAATGGGTGGGGGTCGATTCCGTTATTCCAACTTCTACCACCAGGGGGTCCTCCATTTCATTAAATGTAAGACCTAGATAATTTGAAGTGTCAGCATAAACCATATACAGGAATCTATTCCGCTGTATTAATATCCACCACCAGGGGGTCCTGCGTTCCACCGAGTATGTAACCTGAATAGGTACTCCACATCCTCATGTAATCTCGTGCCCTCGGGAGGGGGGGAAGAGAAATGGGTAAGGATGGGAGAGAAAAAGCTCCAATAGTGTAGTATATTAAAGATATATAGATTTTATTCAGAAGATAAAGCTGGACTCTTACATTAAAAATTCAAAAAACAGGCATAAAACAGCTGATATGGCGTCTGGACGCCGTTCTCACATCACTTCCGGTATACTTCAATCTCCAGCCAGTCCCTACGCGTTAGGTCATCACGTGACTTCATCAGGGGATCAGTGCAATATGGCTAACAACAAGAAGGCTGCTCCAAGAGCCACTACAACTCAGCCCCAAGGTGATAAGCAACAAAGGAGCACCCACACTTTTTTGCAAGTTGGGGGACGTCAATTGTGTTTTTTTTTTTTTTTTTTTTTTTTTTTTTTTTTTTCCGGCCAACTGGGCTCAGGACATTTTTAATCTTCAGTCCTGGACATGGTGTCTCAGGGATATAGACTTGAATTTTAGAGAATCCATTAATTTCAGGTATTTTATTTTAAAACCATTTACGATCACAACAGGGCGTTCAACCCATTCTAGACCTGAAGGTTCTCAACACCTTCTTGCAGGTCCAAAAGATTCAGCTGGAATTTACCCAATCTGTAATTGCAACAATGAGAATTTCTGACATCAATAGATATCAAAGATGCGTATTGTGCGTTTACATTTTTCACCATCATTTGTGTTTGCTGCAATTGCCAGTAGGTGAGCAGAACTTCAAGTTTGTGGCCTGTCCACGGCCTCCAAGTCTTCACCAAAGTGCTTTCGCCAATCCTTGTGTTTCTGTGCTTTCAGGGAATCCATATTCTTGGATATCTGGACGATATCCTCCTGAAAGAGCACTCAGTCCAGCCCCTGGTGGCCCATGTCCAGCGGATCATAGACACTTCAGCGCCTCAGGTGAATCCTTAACCGTTTGAAATCTGTTGGATCCAACCCTCTATTTGGAGTACCTGAGCCTAGTCTTAGACATGGCCTAAGGCCAGGTGTTTCTTCCCCAGGAATAGGTATTGGTCTTCCAGGGTCATGCCTAGATTTTGGGCTCCAAAAAGCTTTCATCGGCTGAATTTTGCATGAGGATACTGGGCTTCATGGTGGCCTTCTTCATGGAGATGTTTGCTCAATTTCACTCCAGGCATCTGCAATTCAGTTAGTCAAGCATTGGGGTATATGCCACATTCAATAACTCCTGCAGGCAGCATCATCATCAGCTTTCACATTGGAAGCGCTAAGATATAAAGGATCCTCTGCAGATTCCTAATAGCCAGCAGTGGAACAGCATCAGTCTCCAGTACCAATCAATAGGAGCGATATGTGCCATATAAGAAAACAAGGAGGCAGATAGTGAAGTCTGTAAAACCAATCCTCAATTTATTAAAAATAAGGGGGTACTCTCAAACGAAAGATGCATGTAAATCAAAAATAGACCGTGGTAGTGGCGTTGTAGCGCCCTCACACCACCTGATACATTTCAGCCTATTGGCCACTTTTGACGATAGCCAGTAGGCTGGAATGCATCAGGTGATGATGTGAAGATGCTACCACTACCGCGGTCTTTTTATTTACATGCTTGTATTCATCTTTCATTTGTGAATACCCCCTTATTTTCAGTAAATTGAGGATTGGGTTTACAGACTTCACTATGTGCCTCCTTGTTTTCTTTTTTGGCACATATCCCTTCTATTGCTTGGTACTGGAGTCTGATGCTGTTCCACTACTGGCTATTAGGAATTTGCAGAGGATCCTTTATAACTTAGCGCTTCCAATGTGAAAGCTGATGATGATGATGCTGCCTGCAGGAGTTATTGAATGTGGCATATACCCCAATGCTTGACTAACTGAATTGCAGATGCCTGGAGTGAAATTGAGCAAACATCTCCATGAAGAAGGCCTTTATCTTCTCAGATGGTAAAGCTGCCCATTCCTCATTTATCTCCTACCTTCAGCGCTGCATTTGGACTTTTTATTTTTTTATATTGCAATCACTATATTTATGTCAGCTGCTTGCATGTTATTAATTGATCATCATCCTAGTGCGGATATTGTCCCTTGTTTTACATGTCTGCAGTTCGGTGTATTGACTTCATGAGACAAACTTCATCGCTCTCTGGACCAGTTCATGCGCTTGTGTTCCTAGGCCAGGCTATCTCTGACCTAGTGGTTGACCAACCCTGTGCTGGAATCAGAAAACCTTTCAGCTGTTAACCTGGCAGTTTCTCATGAAAGATGCAAGCCTGTCGGGCTTAGGAGCAGTACTAGGGACAAAAATGGCCCAAGGGATGTGGCTGTTGAGGCAATCCACACGGCCATTAATGCTTTCAAGTAAAGGGCCATTAACCAAACAGCTTCAGGGGCGACTGATGAGAGCTCAGTCACACAACACCATAGCTATGGCTTACAGTATATCAATAATCGGGGCGGCAACAGACGTTGCACACCCTTTCAGAAAGTGGACCTAATTCCTGCTTGTGAAGACACATTCCAGCCTTGTTCACTTTCCCAGATTAGACAATTGGCAGGTGGACTTCCTCAGTTGTCAACATCTAGACATGGGGAAATGGTCTGTTCACCCCAATGTTTTCAAGAGCATCTACCACCCTTTGGGGATGTCAGATGTAGATAAATTGTCACCCTGCTTCAACAATATGGATACGTTTGTGACTAGGTTGTTATTCAAAATCCATAATGGAGGCTCAAAATGGAGGACATTCCCATGATTTTTGTTGCACCAAATTGGCCAAGAAGGGCTTGGTACTGTGGTGGGGGCACTTCCAGGCTGTCCCAACCTACTGTCTTCCAGACTGGTCTACCATCCTGCTTCAAGGTCACTGGCTTTAATGGCTTGGCTGTTTATTTCCAAGTTCTGAGCGATTGGGCTCTCAGAAAGTTTCACCCTAGCTGATACTCTTTGGGACTTATTCTGTGCTGGATCAAACTTTGGCCTTGAATGCCCTGAAGGGTAAAGCTTTGTCCTTGGCCATTCTCCCTCCGAGAGACCTGTGGCTGCTTATTTGCTGGTAAAGGCCTTTTTTGCTCTCCATTTCTGCACATACTTTGCCCTAATTTGGGCCTGTGGACTCCACAGAAGCCTTCCTTTAAGCCTTTTCAGTATATTCCCTTTGCCAACCTCACTCATAAGGAAGTATTTCTCATGGTACTCACATAAACGATATGTCTATTAGAACGGTCAGCTTTATCTTGTATATAACCCTTCCTTTATCTTGATCGATACAAGGTTGTTTTGAGTCTTTGGGTCTCCTTTTGTACATAAGGTGGTTTCTCTCCACCTTATTTGTGACATCTTCCTGCCCTCTTTGTCCAAAGCGATATCTCCACACCTTAGATTTAGTACACGTAGTACAAGTTTATCTCTCTACCACTGCTTTCATCTGATCCTTGAATTCTCTGTACTGTCTGCAGGCCTTCGCAAAGTGTGTCCTGCATTTCGTTCCACCACCTCTAGGTATATTAGACCGTTTCCTGTCTATTTTTGGCTTTAGTGCATTTAAAATGTCTGGTACACGTACGGCGCAAGTAAAATCAGTCAGAGCTCCTGCTGAGCATGCTTGGTCACCATGTGCGCTGGCAAAACAAGCATTGTCAAAATTGGAGGTCTACAATGTTAGCCCATGCAGTTCTCAGCACAGGTTTTCTTTAAGTTCCCGTTACAAAGTTAGCGTGCCATAAAATCTACATGGGGTTTAATATAATATTAGTAAAGAACAAATCCCAGTTATTCTCAGTCTTTATCTAATCAGACAATATTTTCATTTTAAGCCGAACCATTTTTTTCTGCACTAACTGAATATATAAATGTTGCATTGAAGAGGAAGATGTGTGACTGCTTAGAAATTCGATTAAAAAACTGTGTGCACCATATCTCAGCATTGTCAAGCAACTCACCCTTATTTTAATACATAAAATAGGAAAAAGTATGTACTATGTAGTTAGGTTTTAAAGCATAACTGTATACATCCTTTCCGTACAGGTCCTGGAATAAATCCTGCTATGAATGTAAGCAGCATGGACATGGCTGGGGGTTTGTCAGTGAAGGATACATCCCAGTCTCAGTCTCGTCTGCCACAGTGGACTCATCCCAACTCCATGGATAGCCTGGCAAATTCTGCTTCTCTTGATCACAGTCCTGGCAAGTCAAGTAAGTTATAATTTGTACCCTTAGGGGTAACGTTCTTTCTCCTGTGTATGCCAAAACCTAAAGTTTTTAGAGTTCATTTTTTTTTTTCTTCATAACAACATCATTTTACTCTGCCCCATCCACCCCAGCTGTGTCAATGTCTTTTTCACATCATACTGCTATACATTTTCAGCAGTTTTTATATGCCTTTTTTTTACATTAATTTACATATATTTTGCTGCAGCTGCTCTTCCTGGGGGTCTTGGCATTGGCCCTCCTGCAAAGCCCAATATAGATGACTCCTACAATCGGTACGATCTTCTCCCAAACAGTGACTCTCCAACGAGTCCTCCCGTTCCCGACAGCTGGTCACGTGCCAAAACTGAGAACGACAAAATCTCCAATGGGTCCAGTATCAACTGGCCTCCTGGTTAGTGTTTTCTTGATGTTTTCTTAGTAATAGTTCATATGATTTACTTTCATCTGGTGTTTTGTTTTTGTTTTTTTTGGGGGGGTTTTTTTTGTTGTTTTTTTTTGTTTCTTATCGCTCATTATATAATGAAAGCTTACACTTCAGGGTTGATTGACTCATTGTTGTGTACCTGACTTAGAATTTCACCCAGGAGTGCCTTGGAAAGGACTGCAAAACATTGACCCTGAGAATGATCCTGATGTGACCCCAGGAAGTGTTCCTACTGGGCCCACCATTAATACCACAATCCAGGATGTCAACCGTTATCTGCTCAAAAGTGGAGGTAACCAGATTAAGACCAGATATATTTCTGTTTTCTTTATCTTTTTCAGCATTATTGTAATTTCAAGTTTCATAACTCTGGGTGACAGAGGTTTATAAATTGTTTGATTTTATTGGCCTAGCTCATTTTGCACTTTTAGGGCCAGTTCACACCATAGAAACGTAGTCCGGATGCATTCTTGATGCTTTTCTGCATGCACGTTTTTGATGCCGTCCAGTGTATTTTTTAACACCTCTTTCTTCTTAACCTTAAATAAGGACGTGTGTTCCAGTGCATGTTTGGTGCGTTCCAATACAGTCCAATTCAGGAAAAATGCAGCATGTTCTATTTTTTTTTTTTTCTGTAACTCACTGCAACTGGAAGCAATGATGTGAACTATGCCATTGAAAACCATATAACCTACTTATAAAAAAAATAAAATGCACTGGACTGCATGTGGTGTGAACTGGCCCTTAAACAACAAATTAAAGTGGCAAAATGAAAAGATTCTCATACAGAGGACAGAATGGCACTTTTGACCATTATTGGTATGTAATGTGGTCAGTATTTCAAAGTTTTTCCGGACTTGTGTGTGTAAACTAGAGATTTAATACATTGAATAGTCAGCTGCCAGGTAAAGTATTCTAAACAAACTATATTGGCTGGTTTAGCATAGAGCTTTTATTTCATATACTGTTTTGTGTGTGTGTGTGTGTGTGTGTGTGTGTGTGTATATACTACTTTAATGTGACATTTATAAAATAAATTTTGTTTTAATTTCTAGCTAAACTGTCTGATATAAAGTCCACTTGGTCATCCAGCCCTATCTCCCACACTCAAGCATCGTTATCTCACGAGTTGTGGAAGGTACCAAGAAACACTACAGCCCCGACCAGGCCACCACCTGGGCTAACCAATGCCAAACCCTCCTCTGCCTGGGGCTCAAATCAACTGGGCTGGACCAGCTCCTATTCAACAGGTATGACTATGTATTTCTTACTGCTTATATAAAACCACCACCAAGGGTATCTCACATTAGCTACCTATTAAAATTCTAATATTCTGTTCCTCTGGGTTCTTACTGCTGTATACTATCTTTTCAGGTTCCACCTGGAGCACAGACAGTTCAGGAAGAACAAGTAGTTGGCTGGTCCTGCGTAACCTCACTCCACAGGTAGTGGGAATATTTGTAGAATATACCTTCCTAAAGTGAACCTGTGCTTTTTCTATACAGGTCAAAACCACAGTTTCACCTAAATACAGATCACAGCGCAAGCTTTTACTTGCCTTCCCTTCACTACCCTGTCAATCCTGCCAGCAGCTCTGTGCAAATTCCAAGCTGGCACTTGGGGCTTGCACAGAGCGAATAACTGTCCCACCATCATCTGTCCACTCTGTGTGCCTGAGAGACCAGTGGCTAGTCATACTGAAGGGAGCGGGCTAAGTCACATGCTCCCTCATACCCAGAAATACCAGGTGTTACTCTTCACTCCCAGCAACTTAATCAAAAGAGCAAGTACCAAAGGGGAAGGTGAGTATGTGCTGTATGGGTAAGGAGCATGGGCAAAGCACAGATTCACTGTGCTTTAGGATCATTTTTTTTTTCAGTTTAGTATTTTTAAAGTGTTCAAGCATGTCTGTTTAGCTAGTAAATTACTATTTATTGGTTATTCTCCTGCCTCAGCTTATATTTATATTGGGTAAAGGGTGTAAATCATGACCGGGCATTATTTTAAATCGCCCTAGTGTGCCCAGTGTAGAATGTAGTTCAATAGAAAAGATCTCCTGTTTAAACGTTTAGAATTTCTTTGCAGTAGGTACTTTTTTTAAGGAGAAGTATATTTTGGCTGTACTTCTCCTGTAGGTCACAGGAGTGCAATTTGTTCTGCACTCCTGTGACCCGTTTTCGGCTGACAGTCCACTATCGGCTGACATCACTCAGCCTGTCCAGACTTGAGAAATATCCTGAAAGTATGGTCAGGATCCACCCAGATGCCTGGGCCAACACCTGGCTCAGCCTCACGGCGATCCACTGGGAGCCTGAGCCAGCCCTCAGGCCCACCCCCCTCCCTCCCCAGCCCAGCACTCCTTTGAGTGCTGAAGGAAGTCCATACTTCTCTTTCAATATACCTAATGCCAAATACGTACAGGTCCTTCTGTTTTGCTTTCGTCTTTTTAAGGATTCTTGCGGTAAAAGCCAAGGAAGCTTAGACTTCTGTTGTGCATCAATGCATTTACTAAACAGAAAAGGTGCACATACCACTAAACAAAACACAATTCCATTCACAACTCTGCCCCTAGCTACATCACCAATCTTGTCTTCAGATATCACCCAAATCGTATTCTCCGCTCTTCTCAAGACCTCCTTCTCTCAAGCTCTCACGTCTCCTCTCATGCTCGTCTCCAGGATTTCTCCAGAGCCTCTCCCATCCTATGGAACTCGCTACCTCCACCTGTCTGGCTATCCCCTACTCTTGCTACCTTCAGACGATCCCTGAAAACTCATCTCTTCAGGAAAGCTTATCACGTCTCTAACTAACTAATCTTTTACCACTTTCATCAGCTCATTCCTCAGTTACAACCTTTTTGTACCACCTGCCCCACCCTATTAGATTGTAAGCTCTTCTGAGCAGGTCCCTCTTAATCCTCTTGTATTTTATTGTATTATAACTGTATTGTCTCCCTTTTATATTGTAAAGCACTGCGTAAACCGTTGGCGCTATATAAATCCTGTATAATAATAATTCATAGTTACCGTGTTTCCTCGAAAATAAGACTTAGTGTGATTTTCGGGGAGGGCTGCAATATAAGCCCTACCCCAAAAATAAGCCCTAGTTTTAAAGCTTCTGTAAAATGCTGGAATCCACTCTATTACAGTATTGTATCATGTAAACTGTGTATGTTTCTGTAGTATAATTGTGTTAAATACCTTCTCATAGCACCGCTCGGTCCTCAGCTGATCTCCCGCTGCTCTCCTCCTCTTCTCCCAGCTGCCAGCGGGGGATATCGGCAACCCTCCCTCTGCAGTGCTCGGAACGGGGAAGAGAGCTTCGGCGGATCACGGAAGTGCCATAAGAAGGTATTTAACACAATTAAATTAGGGATATACACAGTTTACATGATATAATACTGTAATAGAGTGGATTATAGCATTTTACAAGCACATTTACTCGGTTCCACTGGGGATGACAGGCGGGGGGGGAGGTGGTACATGACATAAGACCTACCCCAAAAATAAGCCCTACTGTGTCTTTTGTTGCCAAAATTAATATAAGACCTGGGCTTCTTTTCGGGGAAACACGGTACAAAATATGCCAACATGCACAAGCCAATTATCCTTTCCAACAAAATATGCATGTACAATAAGTAAATAAACAGTTACTCAACTTCTTATGATGGAGATGGAATTAAGATGGAGTCTTCATGGTTCTTTGCTCAAGATTCCTGCTCAAAACTTCCCCAAAGCCCTCCAGTTTCCAGCACATGTCTTCATTCTTTGTGTTTCAAACCAACTCTCTCCCATGTCTGTTCAAAAGCTCCTCCCCCATACTGCCTTTTCCTTTGCTTCCCTCCTAAACCAGACTGACTGGTTTATTTGCATATCAATGGGGAGAGCCTAGCTTTTTAAAGCGGAATTCCACCCGCAAAGTTTTTTGGTTTTTTTCTAAAAGTCAGCAGCTACAAATACTGTAGCTGCTGACTTTTAATAAGGACACTTACCTGTCCAGGGAACCCCGAGATGTCAGCCCCCCCCAAGGCCGATCCGTCCATCGAATCGGGTGCAGGTGCCGCCATTGTAACTAAGGGAAACTGGCAGTGGAGCCTTCAGGCTTCACAGCCAGTTTCCAATTGTGAATGCGCAAGTCGCACGCCGCTTTCTGAATAGCCCCGTCATCTTCTGGGACACACACAGGTCCCAGAAGGCAGCAGGGGGGAAGGAGGAGGGGCAGAGCCAGAAGAGGAAATGATGTACCTCGCCTTTTTACTACTAAGGTAAGAAAAACTAGAAACTGCATATCCAAAAACGAGTGGTGGAGGGGTTGGTCTTTCGTTTAAGACCAAGTACTAAAGTTGAGTGGAACTCCGCTTTAAGACCGCATATTATTTTAAATAATCTGACTATGCAATCTAACAAGTACATTTTTTATAAGATCACTTTCTGTGCTCTCTATTACCTGAAAAAGCAGCCAAATACTTACCTGTAACCCAGAGTAGTCTGCTTCCCTATCTGACTAGTCCACTGTTTCCTCACTGCTTCTCTGCACATTCAAAGCTGCCAGAACAGCCAATCCCCTTTTTTTCGCACAGATCGTTCCCCTGGCTGTGGTGGAGAGGCGTAGGTAGCTGGAAAGCAGTAGGCCAGGCTAATCCAGAGGGAGACCACTGTGGATAACAGGTAAGTATTTGGTTGCTCTTAGCTTTTTTTTTTTTGATTGGCAGCATGGTACTCAGGCATACCTAAAGTCAGCTGAACGCCAGGCACAAAAACATTCATAAACACCTCAGTAACTACTAATGATATAAATCCCCTTTGTGTGCTGAATGTTTTGGCACACAGACATTACCTGGTAAAAGTACTGATCGTGTTATCATTGTGCAGCACATAGCCTGTACAAAGAGCAGAACTGTGGGTGGATGAGTGAAACTACAGGTTGGGGGTGAGCCGTATTAATACAAGATTGGTTGATCTGCACATGAAAAGAGTATTGTCCTGTCATTATTAGAGGCAGGGACGGCCTGTGCATTGTGGGTGCACAGGCGCTGTCCCCCCATCCATGCGCCCAGCCCCTTTAAGGAAGGATTCCAATGGCGGGTGCGGGAGGGGGTGGTACTGTTACCCGATTGGCCAAAGCGCCGGGGCATCCTATAGGATGCCTGACGCTTAGGAAGAGGTGGCACAGAGCTGACATCCACCGCTGCTCTGGTGGACTCAGGACTGGCGGTAAGTGCCGGTCCTGACCACCTGCGGGGGTTGGGGACGTCAGAGCCGCAAGGGGGTTCGACAAGTGGCTGCATATGATGGGCACTGTGAGGCTGCATATGATGGGCACTGTGAGGCTGCATATGATGGGCACAGTGAGGCTGCAATTGATGCTTGTTTCTTTCTGGATTGCTACTCAAAGATTCAAGTAGGAATAAACATCACGGCTCTTGTATATGGACAATAATTGTTTAGCCCAAGTTTCTGCTTTAGGGTCTATTTTAACTTGCAATAAAGCTCCATTAGAAATATGCAACCCCCCCCCCCCATTCAGTCACTTCTCTCATTCATGTATTACAATGTTTTTATTCTGACCTGTATTCAACAGATTGATGGCTCCACTTTAAGAACGCTGTGTCTTCAGCATGGTCCGCTGATAACATTCCATCTGAACCTTACTCAAGGCAATGCGGTGGTCAGGTACAGCTCAAAGGAGGAGGCTGCCAAGGCACAGAAGTCTCTACATATGTAAGTTATTATATGATATATCTATGTATCTCTTTCATTGAAATTTCTTTATTTATCTTGCCTAGTGAATCATTATGCATTTGGTGTTTTGCACAGTTTTTTGTTACTATTTTTTGGTGGGAAGGGGGGGCCAGGGTCTTATGTTTTACTCTTTGCTGTAAATTTTTACCTAATCAACATTAGGTAAAAATTTACAAAGAGTAAAACATTTTAAAGAAAAAATATTTTCCTTTAAAATTTTGCATCAGTGGTTGTCCATTTTCATTAAAATGCACCTCAGCTTATTTTTTATTCAGAATGTATAAATTGCTTTTCATGCTCTGCTTACTTTTATTTTTCCTTTCGTATAGGTGTGTCCTGGGCAACACTACTATTCTGGCAGAATTTGCTGGCGAAGAAGAAGTAAACCGTTTCTTGGCACAAGGGCAGCCTATGCCCCCCACTTCCAGTTGGCAGTCTAACACTGGGAATAGTCAGCCCCGGATGGGTGGCAACGGGGGCTCACACACTTTGGTTCGCAATGATGCTGCTCACTGGAATCCTCCTTGTTTGAGTGCCAAGGGAGGCAATGATCTTCTGTGGGGAGGAGTCCCACAGTATTCCAGCAGCTTGTGGGGCCCACCTGGATCAGATGATGCCAGAATGATTCGCAGTCCAACACCTCTCAATACTCTGCTACCAGGAGATTTGCTGAGCGGGGAATCTATGTGAAAGAAAATTGGACATTGGTCCTTTAAATTTATTCATCAGCACTAAATGAAAAACTTCAAGACAAATAATATCCAATCTTTCCAGTCCATGATCTGTGAGGAATTCAACTTCTTCAGGCCCCATGTCTTCTCTCCATGCAGTATCTTTTCCTGGTCATCCTCCCTACTGCACCCTTGAGAACTGTTCCAAGTAACAGTATGGGATTGTGGGAGGGATGGGAAAGGAAGGGTTGAGGAGAGAGGCGAAGAGTCACTTAGTAGATGTGGTCAAGCTGTTTTTTTTATGTTTTTAAAGTGTTCAAAGAGTTTAAAAAAAAAAAGAAAAAAAAATGATCAACGCTGCTTCTGCTGGGACTAGAACGCAAGGGCACTTTCATTTGACAGAAATGAAGAGGGTTAGTTTGGGGGCAAGGGGAATAGGATGGGAGTAACAAAAAGCCTATTTTGAAATAAGCCTTGGACTTATATGCACATCAAACAGAGCCCATCAAATCGGGAGCAGCAGCAAGCTCTGCGTTTTCCGGCAGTTCTGTATACGCACTTAGGTGGATTAGTATTGATACAGAAACGAAGGAAGGATGGCTCTAGTTTGATTACCCCTTGGATCTGCCTATGCACATAACTTTTTTTCCAGAGCATCTGCTCCTGTCATCGTTCCTTCTTCTTTTTTTTCTATTTTTTTTTTTCTTTTGCTTTTTTTGCTACCTATTCTAAATATCTGGATCCCTGCAAAACACTCAGAAGAATCATATCAGCTGTTAGATATACTTGAAAACAGCAGATTTACACCTTATAATGGGATTTTTTTTCGGGAATTCGGCTTGTATCAAACACTGATTGTCCAAGTTTTATGCAATTGCTGAAAGACACATCAAATTGTATCCATAGAGAAGAGGCAGAATTCTAAAAAAATGGGTGCACAGAAAAATTAATACCGAAAAAGTCTTTCCTTTTTCTAATAACTGCTTTATGCCTTTACAACCGTCTAAAATCCATCCCTGTGTGCACATACACAGAAACAGACATTTCTCTTACTTTAAAGTACCTTACTTCCTTTTTACTACATTTTTGTCCTTTTTAACTTTGCACTGAAATTTTAACTCCTCATCCAGACCTTGCAGTTAACCCAACTGAATAGAAAATTGAAAGAAATGTATGAAGAGAGGAAGTGCTAACACGTATCTATGTTTACTCAAGGACTTATTTGTGAAGAAAAAAAAAAAACATTTACCTTGTGCTTATGTCTGAAGAAAAAAAAAAAAAAAAAAAAACTTACAAATGTTTGTCTACTTTTCCATTGATTCATCATTGGGAAGTAATGCATATTACTGGAGACTTGCATCTATTTGTGGTAGCTTGCTGTAGCTCATGGACTATAAAAGCTGGGCAGTCGCCACAAGCAGAACCCATAAAGCAACACTGCATCTTATGCAGGTTTTGAACTGCATCTAATAGCAGATGCCAGTCTTGGCTCTAACCTGTTTACAAAACTTTTTATTTCGAAATCTTCTGTTTTTCTGCTTTTCTCCAAAAATAAGTAAAATGAAAAAGTAAAAAAAAAAAAAAAAAAAACAGCAAAACTATAAAAAACTGAAAAAAAAAAATCTTCCATCGAAATAAAAAAAAAAAAAAATCTATTTTCAAATTTTAAATAGAAATTCCTTTACACCTCGGGGAAAGTACCAGTGTTTTATTAAAGAATAACTTTAGCCATTGTTGTGCAACATTTTAATTTTTTTTCCCTTTTTTTATATTTTACATTTTTTGTCAAACATTTCTTTTCATCGATAAGCGAAAATTAAAAAATATTTTTTTTTTTTTTTTTAGTCACAACCTTGCACATCGTGGATATCTTTCTCAGGAAAATTTGACATTTCCAGAGGAGTAGAACACCACACAACCATTTCATTGTATTTTTATGAAAAATTAAAAAAAAAAAAACAAATAAAAAAATAAACTGAAAAGAGATTATCCAGGCACTGAAAACTTAAGGGGGAAGAACTGAAAACATAACAGAGGAAGACAAACTATTCCTGTTTGTAGCAGTTAAATATTTACCAAATAATGGACTTGAAATGTTTCAAGAGTGCTTTATATGTTATACAAAAAAAATGAAAAAAAAAAAGAAATATTGCTTTATGTTGAAACACAAACCGTGATTTTCCTGGGTCTCTGTTAAGGAAATAAAATAGAACAAGATACCTTCCCGCAAGCTGATGGGATAAACATTGTTCAGACAGACATCGCCTGTAACTTCAAAGAATTTGTATATTGCCTGTTCCTTCTTGACTCTTTGGGGGTGCATCCTGCTCTTACTGAAATAAGAGGGCAGGATAGACTTGAAAGGGGGGGGATAGGTATTGAAGTTTTATCATGTGTGGGTTGGATCTATGCTTCAGCTGGTGTCGGACCTCTCTGCTAGAATGGCCCATGAATTGTTCTGCCTTGTGGGTTGTTGCAGCAGGGATGGTTTTAAATGCCTTCAGTACCAGCTGGGCCTCAATCCATTGAGGTACTGGAGCAGTTTTTTTTGGATCCTGATCTATGCACAAGCCAAGTCTGAGACAGGAGCTACAATTCGCTGTGGTTTATTTGGGTTTTTGAAATGAGAATGATTTTATTTTTTTTCTTTTACAACTATAGAATGCCCTTTTCTCGCTCTTCTGGCAAAGCAGACAGGGGGAATTACTTCAGACAGTACGACCTGTGTATTTGAACTCCAGTTTCTGTGTGTTGCGGGGAAGGGGTCTTTTAATCAATAATATTTTATGTGTTATTTCATAATGCTACCTCTGTCTGCCATATACTGCCCTTGGTTGGGCAGGAAAACAGACTGTGACATGGGAGGGCACAGCCCCTCTTTCATCTTCAGAGTTAGAATTTGTCTGTTACAGGCACTGGGACAATCCTTAATATTTGGGCACCCCAAGTGGGTCATTGGTTTTGTGTTTAGTTTAAATTTTATTTTATTTTTTAAACTTGGCTGTCTGAGTGACCAGTAACACATGTGCATTATGTTGCTGATACTTCTAGCACATAGCTGTGCGCTTTTTTTTTTTTTTTTTTTTTTTGCTTTTCTCTTTTTTTGCACGCCAGATGGAGGAACAGTTATAAATGGTTTACAAACACAATAAGAGTAGAGACTGATGAAGTTTCTTTCTGTGAAGAATGTTGTTTTCATTCACTTCTTTTGGATGCAAAATTGTCCCAAAGATATATATATATATAAAAAAGAAAAAAAAAAAAAAAGAAAACAATTCTGCTCAAATTTTTGCCCTTTAACTCTTTAGCTACAAAAAAGGGTTAGTTGTTAATACACATGTTCTACTGTACAGGGCAGGCAGTAAGATGTAAGCACACTAGGGGCTGTGCACCATACTGATTGTGTAGGAGCAAATGCAAAAACGTGACATCAACCTGCAGTTCCTCTATAATCTGCAAATGTCTGCAGGAATTCTTTAGGAAGAACAGTAAACTAGTTTTTTTTTTTTTTCCCCCCAATGCTCTACTCTGGTAAGAGCAGGTGTTGTAAAGCTATCCATTTTTCTGGCAGAGTGTTCTACAAGAGTGTTCTTCCAGTCCTTGGTGGCTGCTGACAGTGCTCATGTTTCAGATCTCTTTACAGAAACATGACAATGCTGGCCATGCAGGTAACAACAAACAATCGCAGACTTGATTGTTTACATTTTTTCTTTTTTTCGTTTCAAAAAAGATTGCGAGACGCAATAAAGACCAGTTTGGTTTAGATTGATTTTCCACAGAGGCCGAATGTGTTTATTAAAAAGAAAAAAAAATTGGTTTCTTGAATAAATAGCCAAACAAGAGGGCTCTTATACCTCTTTTGAATTTTTGATTTGAATAGCTATTGTGTTGAGTGTATGGCCATCATAAATGAGCTTCTTTATCTGTTACATATTATCAAAACTACTTTTTGGAAGATGAGCATTGTCACCTGCCAGGGAATGGATTGAAAAACACCGACCTACAACTTTGCTATTTGCCTCCTGACAGGAGAGATGTTAAATAGCACTTTGTCATGTAGTGTGAGGAGTAAAAAAAATAAAAGAATGCAAAAATGCCACTTCACAGCAATTCCCCCTTCAGAAGAGTACATGGTTTGACACCTTCAGATGCTCATAGAGCCTTATATGATACTTCTTGCTGAGTGGGGGAGAGGTCTGTGTGCAGTCAACATATGAACATTTCTTCCATGTGAAAAGATTTCTTAAAAAAAAAAAAAATATATATATATATATATATATATATATATATATATATATATATATATATATATATATATATATATATATATATATTATTGAAGGACACAGGCATCTCTCCAAATATGCTATTGAATAAAATGTGTTTTTGTGGTGTGTGTTTTTTTTTATTTTTATTATGTTGGCATTTTACGATGTCTGAAACTAAAATTTAAGGACAAGAAAATGTTGTGGCTTATGTTTTTTTTTTTCTCTCCTAGAATGTGTTTGTTAATGAATTGCACCAAAAGATGCTTTGAAAATGTTAAAGCTTCTTAAAACTTAATAAACTGCGGTTTTGTTTGTATTTGGCTGTTGGAAGATAATGTGCTGTGCTATAGAGCGTATTAGGAGCCTTGTGATCAGTTTACAGGAAATCGGTCAACCTGGATATGTGCAATGTGAGATGATGGGATATGTTGGGGCTATAAATACAAAGCATTGAAGATTATCCAAGTGATAATAAGGCTCGTTTCACAAATTTTAAGACATCTATAGGTTGCCATTTTTATTGATCTGTAGTGAGATTTTTTTTTTTTTAAATAACTAAAAGAGCAATTTGTCTACCCCTCATTATTGTTGGTAATTATTGCTTGTCCTGACACTTCACAAATTTTCTACATAGGGTGCTGCGCCCCACCTATCACTAGCCCAATTTCCAATCAAGAGTACCCTTTGTGTTAGCAAAGTCACTGATACTAACTGCTTATACATCTACACAGACTTTGAACACATGGAACTGCCACCCAGCAATTAAGTGGAATGCACTATTCACTCAACATAGCATACAAATGTTTATAGCATACTGCATTGGTACAGTACCTCTTTTTTCTTGTAGTACTACAAATCCTCTTTGTCCTGATTCAAGTGTTTGCACCGTGTAACTCTGCCCAGGTACGTTTGTGCTAGCGCCCCTTAGTAGCAGGCATACCACAGCTTAATTCATTACGGAGCCAGGCCATACACGGTTCAAATCTTAGCTGGCTCTGCAGGAACCGGCAAAGATTCGAACTGTGTATGGGCAGGCTGAATGTACCAAGGTGATTGCTCAACGTGGGTACAATCAGCATGCCGGGTTTTACCTGCGATTATCGCTTGTGGCGGCTATAGTTGCTAGCAATCCCCCCCCCCCCCCCCCCCCCCACCAGTCTGTGGTTGCAGGAAAGAAATTCGCTCCTAGGCTTGCAGAGTCATATTCCACAGGATTGAGGGAGAGAACCCAGTGAGGGATGCTGTACAGAAAAAGGCTGTGTGGCACCAGACAAAGCCACAAGTGAGCAGTGCTGGAACAGAGAGGAAGGCACTTAACACAGCAGACTGCGCTAAGGGTTATGGCCCTTATGCCCTGTACACACGGGCGGACTTTTTGGCATCAAAGGTCCGACGGTCTTTTCTTTTTCAAATCTAAAGTCCGTCTGATTTTCGACAGAAAAAGTTAGCTGAAGGTCTGATGAAGCCCACACACGGTCGGATTGTCCGACGGATTCATTCCGTCGGACCAGTCCGGTCGAAAAGTCAGCCCGTGTTTGTACATGGCATAAGCTGACCCCTTTTACAAATTTGAGAGTATACAAGCTATTATCTTGACCCACGATCTTCCATACTTTGACAGTAAGATAAGGTATGGGGTTGCGTAGCAAGTCAAAGTGATTAGTGTGACAGTGAAGCGATAAATATGCAATGGTGTAAAACCATATCAAAATAATCCCATTAAAATTATTTAAAGTGCAAATGTTAATAGTGAATTTGGTGAAATCATATATAGGCTTAAAAAAAAGTCAAAAGAAGAAAAAGTTCTGCGCTAGGTACCAAATTAGAAAATAATAATATTAATGAAAAAAACATGAAGAAAATCCTGCAGCTAAACACTATAACCCCAATACGAGGGCACATAAAAAAATGTATCAAAAAGAGTGGTGCAGCGCTGGATTAGTAACAAAGTGAATAAATGTGTGGTTATGCACATATAAAATTAATTTGGCCAAAAAATATTATTTAAAGCATTAAATTAACCTATAATAATAAAAAAGACCCACAAGTGATAATAGCTAGTGAGAAAACTATACCATACAAAGCGTGTAGGTGATGAAAAACACAAATACAAATGTATAAAACAAAGTTCATAAATGAAATGATTTTGAAGAAATAAATCCGCAGATAAGTCAATGTAGAGTTCGAGGTTGTGTGATCCACCGCTAAAACAGCCTGCCCCAGATGATAAAAATTGGAGGCTTACCATAGAGCCTGCGACCGCCCTTATTCAGGGGGGTCAAAACCGGCTTAGTAGTGGAGGGTAGACTCCTAGGGATGTCCCACACTAGATTCCATGGGTTGTCCTGCCGGTCTCCTTCTCAGGCAGCTAATCAGCAGTAACCAGGGCACCAATGCAGGGGAAATGTTCCCAGGGACGCTTCCAGTCCTTCAGCTGGGCGGATAATATGAAGTTGATCGGTCGGTGGGACGCCGTGCTGCTCCTCTGCTGACTCTCTGTCAATGAGCGGCTGATCTGTCAGCATAGCTTTTGGAGGACTAGCTTTTTTAAAAAGGTGTATCAAGTTAGAGCAGCCTCCATGTTATTGCGTTGACTGGTTTTCTTTAATGAGAAGAGAGGGGGGAGTATAGTGGATCTTGGAGAGAGAGAGACGGATGGGTGGGAAACAAAACCATAGGTAAAGGTGATTATGATTAAAAAAATCCAATGGTTGGGGGTAGCTTGGACCCTGGAAAGTTCAGTTCAGGCTTGAATGGGTTAGGAACAAGTCAGGATCTGTCAGCCGCTCATTGACGGAGAGTCAGCAGAGGAGCAGCACGGCGTCCCACAGACCGATCAACGTCATATTATCCGCCCAGCTGAAGGACTGGAAGCGTCCCTGGGAACATTTCCCCTGCATTGGTGCCCTGGTTACTGCTGATTAGCTGCCTGAGAAGGAGACCAGCAGGACAACCCATGGAATCTAGTGTGGGACATCCCTAGGAGTCTACCCTCCACTACTAAGCCTGTTTTGACCCCCCTGAATAAGGGCAGTCGCAGGCTCTATGGTAAGCCTCCAATTGTTATCATCTGGTGGCAGGCTGTTTTAGCGGTGGATCACACAACCTCGAACTCTACATTGACTTATCTACGGATTTATTTCTTCAAAATCATTTCATTTATGAACTTTGTTTTATACATTTGTATTTGTACCTACACGCTTTGTATGGTATAGTTTTCTCACTAGCTATTATCACTTGTGGGTCTTTTTTATTATTATAGGTTAATTTAATGCTTATAAAATTAATTTGGCCAAAAAATATTATTTAATGTGCATAACCACACATTTATTCACTTTGTTACTAATCCAGCGCTGCACCACTCTTTTTGATAAATTAAAAAAAAGTCAGAATTCCGTGCTCACCTCAAAAGGCTCATATAAGCCTTTAACTACTATGTACAATGGGCTTCCAAGGTACTCTCAACAATCTCCACTTCCAGTAGATCAACACCCAGAATAATATGGTACTGGTCCCTTTCAACCTTCAACATATCAGCTCAGCTACATGTTAGAATAAAGCAAATATGCCTCCCATTGGGTAAAATGATATAAAACAATCCTTTATTATAAGGAAGACTTACATTTAAAACAGCACTTGTAGTGTATTGAATACTCAGCATAGCTTTGTGTGTCGCATCACTTCGGGTCACAAAGACCCCTTCGTGTTGCGTCACGTGACTTCATCAGGGGACAGGATTGGTTGTTCTGATCTGCATTTATGTCCCATGCACAGGAAATGTCAGCGGCAATTTTGTACCCGCATTCATATCGTCAGTCGGCCATTTTATATTCTTATACAAATTTATTGTGTACTTTCATATGAATATTGTCCTGATCGACACTAGTTTCAATAGGCCATTTAAACCTCAATCGTGATGTTCATAGCTGAGGTGTGTGTTCATAATATATGCATATAGAAAATAAAGAGACACATGAATGTTTGAGATAAAAAATGATTTTTTATATATATATATACACAAACTATATCTCCAAAAGTCACTATTAAACAATTCAAATCAAAGTCTACATTTAGGCCCTCAGGGGTCAGAGTTTTTATAAAATCAAGCGAAAAAGAATCAAGATGACCCCCCCCCCCCCCCCCCCCCCGGGCCTAAATGTAGATTTTAATTTTAATAGTTTTTAGTGACATTTGAGCATTTTGAGATTCTATTTGAGTCATTTTGTCACCATGAGATTTTTTATATATATATATATATATATATATATATATATAATTTTATTATTATTATTTAATTTTTTATTTTTTTTATTCCAATTTTTTGCTTTCTATATGCAAACATTATAAACCCACACCTCAGCTATGGACATTAGGATTGATGTTTAATTTGCCTATTGAAACCAGTGGCAATCAGGACAATATTTATATGAAAGTACCCAATAAATTTGTGTATTTACATGTGGAACATCACTCCTGCGATGGCAGGCGTACTGCATCCTTCTCGCCAAATATAGTAATTTATATGATTCCGTTTTAATCTTTCAGCAAAGAGATCATTTTACATCCAGTTAATGCCATCAACAACAAACTGATTACTCTAGTCCTCTAGTGAACAAATTACTGCCATGTGTCCCATCGAAAATGGGGCTCCAACAAAAAGGCCGCCGACACATTTCCTGTGCATGGGACATAAATACAGATCAGAACAACCAATCTGGTTCTCCTATAGAAGTCACGTGATATAACGTAACGCATAGGGCCCCCGTGACTGGAAATGATGCGAGACACCATGCTATGGTGAGTATTCAATACACTAATAAACGGTTGTTTTATACAATTTTACCCAATGGGAGGCATATTTGCTTTATTATAACATATGGCTGAGCTGATATATTGGAGGTTCAAAGGGACAACAGGTGTCTTTAAACACCTGGGATAATATGGTACCGGTTCCTTTCTCTACTGGAAGTGGAGATTGCTGGAGTACCTTGGAAGCCCATTGGCCATAGTATTCAAAGGCTTATATGAGCCTTTTAAGAGGTGAGAGTTCTGTGAGAGCGGAAGTTTGCACAGAGGTGGATGTGCACTATTTTGAGCATATAAGAATACACGTTGATATTATCTGATTAGAACAAGGTGTTTGACAGATATCACATTTTGGAATTTGGACTTTTTTTTTCAGCCTATGTATGATTTCACCTAATTTACTATTAACATTTGCACTTTAATACATTTTTAAGTGTGATTATTTTGAAATTGTTTTACACCATTGCATATTTATGCCTTCACTGTCACATTATTCACTTTGACTTGCTATTGTGAGACTGCACAACCCTATATCTTGTATTACTCTCAATACATTGTGAGAACACAACGGGCTGCAGCAACCTATACACTTATTTATGATTTTCATTGATCATGTTCACATTACACAATTGATTTATTCCATTCACAGCGCAGAGGTTCACACCGTTGATTTTTCTTCCATACTTTTGAGTTTCTGACTGAACAAGTATGTATAGTAAGCACAGGTTCACACGATTTGACAGGTCAAATTGCAAGTCGCACCCTATTGTCAGCAATAGAACTGTTTAAATTTGTGTGATGCTGACTTTGCGGTGCCGCACTGATTTTTCCGATTTCTGGTGTGACTTGCATAGACATCTGTGCATGAAGTCCCACAGATGTCAGCCAAGTCACACTGACATGCGGCTTTGAAATCATGTGATTTCAAGTGAAGTTGTGCAAATTCAAAGCCGCATTCAGTGTGAAACAGGGTTAAATTGGGAAAGTCAAGCCAGGGACTGGAAGTACTGAAAAAGAGAGGGTCAGCATAGCTTTTGGAGGACTAGCTTTTTTTTTTTTTTTTAAAAAGGTGTATCAAGTTAGAGCAGCCTCCATGTTATTGCGTTGACTGGTTTTCTTTAATGAGAAGAGAGGGGGGAGTATAGTGTATCTTGGAGAGAGAGAGAGACGGATGGGTGGGAAACAAAACCATAGGTAAAGGTGATTATGATAAAAAAAATCCAGTGGTTGGGGGTAGCTTGGACCCTGGAAAGTTCAGTTCAGGCTTGAATGGGTTAGGAAAAATTAGATGGTTTAAAGATGTATATCACGCTCTAGAGGTGCAGCCAGCTGTGGAAGAGGAAGCGGCTCTGTAGATATATAATGTGGAAAACAGTGGCGCTTATCTGAGTTCAGTATATTAACTGGTTCAGATCTGCGCTATAGCCGAATAACGGCTACGTCGTGGACCTGCTTTGCCGGGAGTATGTCTATTGCTGTTCTCCCGTGCCCGAGTGGCCTGTGCGCGCCCCCTGTGATCGAGCCTGAGACTCGCTGGATCACAGATCGGAGTAAGGGGTCGATCACAACCCTTACCACGTGATCAGCTGTCAGCCAATGACAGCTGATCATGTGATGTAAACGGCTATTTTTTCTCCTCGCGCAAAAAGCCGATTACCGGCGGCTGTGAGAAGGACATCATCCCGATCACAGTGGTGCCGCCAGCTCATCTGTGCTCACCTCTGCCACCTGCAAGTGCCACCTAGCAGTACACAACACTGCCGTCTACCAGTGCCCACCAGCGCCACCCATCAGCGCCCACAGTGTCACCTGTCCGTGCCCATAATCTGTGCCTCATCAACAGTGCTGTCCATCAGTGCTATCTATCAGTGCCATCTTGTCAGTGGCCATCAGTACTGCCTTATCTGTCCCCATCAGTGCCCCCTCATCAGCGCATATCAATGAAGGAGAAAAATTACCTGTTTGCAAAAATTTATAACTAAACTATGAAACAAGATTTTTTTCAAAATTTTCCATTTTTTTTGTTTAGCAAAAAAATTAAAAAATGAAAACCCTAGCTGTGATTAAATACCACCAAAAGAAAGCTCTATTTGTGAGAAAAAAATGATAAAAATTTCATTTGGGTAGAGTGTTGTATGACCGCGCAATTGCCATTCAAAGTGCATCAGCGCTGAAAGCTGAAAATTGGTCTGGGCAGGAGGGGGGTTTAAGTGCCCAGTAAGCAAGTGGTTAAAATGATTAATGATGAATTTATTAAGATAAAAAATTAAAATAAGTGTTAACTCACAGGGTAAGTGTTAAAATGGTTCGGAGCATGCATGCTCCTTCAGGCTCAAAATAGAGGGTCAGCATAGCTTTTGGAGGACTAGCTTTTTTTTAAAAGGTGTATCAAGTTAGAGCAGCCTCCATGTTATTGCGTTGACTGGTTTTCTTTCATGAGAAGAGAGGGGGGAGTATAGTGGATCTCGGAGAGAGAGACGGATGGGTGGGAAACAAAACCATAGGTACAGGTGATTATGATAAAAAAAATCCAGTGGTTGGGGGTAGCTTGGACCCTGGAAAGTTCAGTTCAGGCTTGAATGGGTTAGGAACAAGTTTGATGGTATAAAGATGTATATCGCGCTCTAGAGGTGCAGCCAGCTGTGGAAGAGGAAGTTGCTCTGTAGATATATAATGTGGAAAACAGCGGCGCTTATCTGATGGCCACTGACAAGATGGCACTGATAGATGGCGCTGATGGACAGCACTGTTGATGAGGCACAGATTGTGGGCACGGACAGGTGACACTGTGGGCACTGATGGGTGGCACTGGTAGGCGGCAGTGTTGTGTATTGCTAGGTGGCACTTGCAGGCGGCAGAGGTGAGCACAGATGAGCTGGCAGCACCACTGTGATCGGGATGATGTCCCTCTCACAGCCGCCAGTAAGCGGCTTTTTGCGCGAGGAGCACGCATGCTTCCAACACGCGCCTGCTGGTCCTACATCCAGTGACGCCGCGGCCAACGGGGAGATGACTGCCAGCTTGACTTGGAGCGTTGGAAATCCCTGCAGCTAGCGAGACAGCAGCAGCAGCACCCCACGCCGCCGGCTATCTGGATCAAAACTACACAGCAAGCCCCCCCCGTTGTGACTAGCCATTTTAACCCTTACCCTGTGAGTCAATTCTTATTTTAATTTTTATGTTAGTAAATTCATCATTTATCATTTTAATATACTGCACTAAGATGAGCACTGCTGTTCTCCACATTAGGTTTCCTTTAATGCCTATTAAAAAAAATTGATCCATAGGTTGGGTTTCAATATTTTCAGACTTAAAACCTAGTCTATGACATATTTTATGGCCTGCCACCTTCAAACACAGTGCCCTGTGGAAAGCCAACATTCAGTATGCAAACAGTGGTTCTGATAAAGCCAGGCATATAGGGTGCGATTTTCTTTCTTGCAACCTCAGTTTGTAGGAAAGAAAATCTCTTGATTCCCTCCCACGGAGCTATTGTGTTCTGGGGGGGGGGGGGGGGTGCACAGATGCCTTGAATTGCAACTTTTATTATTACCTTAGGTGACCAGGGGGATGGAGGTGGTTGTATAGGGAGGTTTAGGCTGGGCTTAGGCCTGCATTTTTCTGGTTATATACAAAATAGTTGTGATTCAACACTTGCAGGAACAGGTCCTGGTTTCATTTTTAGTTTGCAAAATTTGCATAATAATGTGACCCAAAGTTTTGCAGAAACTCCAAAACTTGCTTCACAAGACAGAGAAACCATGAAGTACAATCTGGGCAAAACCTGTAACTAAAAAACATATTACTTCTCCTACTTAGGCTGACAATGGATGTAAGAATTGTTTCTATGATTCAGCCCTTTATGGTCAAATTAGGGAATGTTTGTTTCCTCTTTAGTCTTAAAGAAGAGCTGCAGTCTAGGAAAAAAAAAAAAGTCAGCAGCTACAAACACTGTAGCTGCTGCCGTAATGGAAGGATGCTTACCTGTCCAGGGATCCCATGATGTCGGCACCCTGAGCCGCTTCTGGTGCATGTGACGGCATTGTAAGTAAAGGAAGATGCGCAAGTCGCGCTGCGCTTAATGAATGGTTCCGCCATCTTTGGGGACCTATGTGTGTACCAGAAGGAGGCGGGGCGGAGGGGCTGGAAATGTCATAGACTGGCGATGTTACCCCTAATGGGGGCGGATACCTGTTAAACCTAGCTACCCGCCAAATGTGGCATGGGAGGGTGCAAACAAGCAGAGCTTCTCCTTTGGGTGGAGTTCAGCTTTGTTGACCATAAATGAGTACTTTGACTTTTGTTGAACTAAAAACAAGAAAAACAATCCGGTCACACTGTTCGAAATGTGGGTGGTCCCTGTTGAACTGCCTGAATTTCGATCCGTCTCTTGAATGCTTTTTTGAAGTGGGCAATGATTAGCAACCGTTTTTTACTTCCTTTAGTTGCCCTGGTAACTATTCCAGCTGGGACTGAAAGAGAAAGGATGTGTGAGGTCCAGCCTGCTGTTCAAATAGATAATGGAATAGAAAATCAGTGGATTTTTGAATAAGTTATTCAGGGTTGTCACACCTTTTAGGAATTGTCCCTGTGTGTCAGTTAAAGGAAAAGTTTACCTTCTGAAAATATATATTAGTGCAGGCAAAAAAAAGTGCATTTATCGTTTTTGGTTAGCAGATTACGCATGCAATGCCAAGCTCCTGCAGGCTTTCAAGATCGTTGGCTGCCCGTACATCCAATACAGCAGGCAGTTACTTGAGAGGAAGATCAATGGATTACAAGAGTGCTTACCAGTATCCCCGCAGTTCGTTGATAACTACAAGCCATCAGCCACAACGGCTAACTGTAATTGTAGTCTATTCATTCACAGGAAACTGAATGAATTACGTGGCCATGTAGGAGGCGTGCTGTTTTTTAAATTGTGACAGCGGGTGCAGGGAGATTCCTCGCCTGCTGTCACGGGGTAGAAGAGAAGGAATGCTACCTCCTAAATACGGGTGTAACATGTTCAGAAAGGTGAACTTAGCATTTAGTCCTTGGAACCAAAGGACTGGCAAGAAATTTTGGACTGCAACTGCAAATTGTTATTATTATTATTATACAGGATTTATATAGCGCCAACAGTTTGCGCAGCGAACAAAAAGGATAAATGGCGCAAGAACACACATCAAGCTTGAATGAAATAATTCACATTAACATAAAAAGTCCAGGATAAAACAGGGAATGTGACTAAAAACCTGAATATGCAAGATCAAAATAGTAAAAATATATAAGGACTCTGCCACAACCGTCCAGAGAATGAAAATAATAGTCAATAAAAAATATATGTATATATAATAGTCAATGAAAATATGTAGATCACAGAAATCTGATCCTATACACCAGCGGCAGCTCACTTGAGAGTGGAAGCAAACAACTCTGAAAGATAATGTAAGAAAAAGGCAAGAAGCGCCAATCTAAGTGCAGTATCATAAGAAATTTAATTAGGTTATATAAAAACAACAGCCAAATGGCTACTCACAAAGAAAGGTTTAATAAAAGCAAGGACAAGTGGTGGGTCCAGGGACGTCCTCCTCAGATGTTGTAAAAGTGCATAGTGCAGGTTCACGTGGAGGCGCTGTCAACGCTGTGATGTACGGGTGGTCCGTGAGGTCTCTGCTGTGGGTGCTGGACTGCAAAGAAGATGGAAGTGTCCGCAAGGAGAGCCGGCATCTACCAGGACATGAGGAGCCAGGACCGTTGCAGTAGACCGGAACCGGATGGAGACAGGCGTGGAACGCAAACACTGATCCAGGAACCAAAGGGCGGAAGTGACGTGTGGACGTGTCAGATGACGCGAAAATTCAGATCTACTAGATCTGAAGAAAATGCGGAAGCATTGAAACGCGTCATCTGACAAGTCCACACGTCACTTCCGCCCTTTGGTTCCTGGATCAGTGTTTGCGTTCCACGCCTGTCTCCATCCGGTTCCGGTCTACTGCAACGGTCCTGGCTCCTCATGTCCTGGTAGATGTCGGCTCTCCTTGCGGACACTTCCATCTTTTTTGACAAACAGAGTATTGGTAACTGTAAGCGCAAACACACAAGTCCATATATAACAGGAGATATAAAGGGCTGGGCAACTTAGTCCATAGGGGACAGGCTGGAAGTTCAAGGATTAAGTGGTAACCGGTAATGTAATGGTTAAAGTAGGCTGGTAGGCTAGGCGGCTGCTGTTTCCTCAGAGAGCTGGCTCTGTGATGGATGAGAGAGGGGTAGAGAAGGAAGCGCCACCTGAGTGTAGTATTAACAAATGATGTTTAATGACACCAGGTAAAAACACACTTACAGGATAAAAACATATAAAAGGCTCATCTGTATGAGTATGTGGTCCTCAGTGTTCCCTCTGATCCTGTGGTGGTGACGCTGCAGGGATGCTGGGCTGCAGAAGGTGGATTACCAGCCGGGAGCTCCTTCTGTGGCCATCAGGAAGAGACTAGGGGCCGGCGTGGAGCGCGCGTGAAGCGTGCATGACGTCACAGGTCCTCCGTCTGCTTCTGGGTTCGGTATCCAGGGGAGGGATCGTCCAGGGAGGAGGGCTAGCAGAGAGGTTGAGAGAAGGCTACGCGCTCGGAGCCACTGATCCTTCAATAGGCCTCTTGAAGGATCAGTGGCTCCGAGCGCGTAGCCTTCTCTCAACCTCTCTGCTAGCCCTCCTCCCTGGACGATCCCTCCCCTGGATACCGAACCCAGAAGCAGACGGAGGACCTGTGACGTCATGCACGCTTCACGCGCGCTCCACGCCGGCCCCTAGTCTCTTCCTGATGGCCACAGAAGGAGCTCCCGGCTGGTAATCCACCTTCTGCAGCCCAGCATCCCTGCAGCGTCACCACCACAGGATCAGAGGGAACACTGAGGACCACATACTCATACAGATGAGCCTTTTATATGTTTTTATCCTGTAAGTGTGTTTTTACCTGGTGTCATTAAACATCATTTGTTAATACTACACTCAGGTGGCGCTTCCTTCTCTACCCCTCTCACTTCCATCTTTTTTGCAGTCCAGCACCCACAGCAGAGACCTCATGGACCACCCGTACATCACAGCGTTGACAGCGCCTCCACGTGAACCTGCACTATGCACTTTTACAACATCTGAGGAGGACGTCCCTGGACCCACCACTTGTCCTTGCTTTTATTAACCCTTTCTTTGTGAGTAGCCATTTGGCTGTTGTTTTTATATAACCTAATTAAATTTCTTATGATACTGCACTTAGATTGGCGCTTCTTGCCTTTTTTTTTTAGTTTGCGCAGCGCTTTACAACATGAGGGCAGACAGTACACTTACAATACAAATCAATACAGGAGGGATCAGAGGGCCTTTCTCATTAGAGTTTACAATCTAGAAAGGAGGGTCAAGTGGAAACAAAAGGTAATCACTTTAGGGGATGAGCTGATGGAAAAAATGAAAATACAGTTGTTAGATGTGGGTAGGGTAGGCTTCTTTGAAGAGAAGGGTTTTCAGGGATCGTCTAAAAGCTAATAGAGTAGGAGATAAGCAGAGAGATTGCGGTAGGGCATTCCATAGGATTGGAGAGGCTTTGGAAAAGTCCTGGAGGCGAGCGTGGGAGGAGGTGACGAGGGAGCTAGAGAGTGGGAGGTCTTGAGAGGAACGAAGAGAATGAGTAGGTTGGTATTTAGAGACTAAGCTAGTGATGTAGCTGGGGGCGAAATTGTGGATGGCTTTGTACGTAATTGTTAGAATTTTGAATTTAATTCTTTGACCGAGCGGAAGCCAGTGCAGGGATTGACAGAGAGGAGTGGCAGACACGGAACGATTGGTAAGGTGGGTGAGTCTGGTAGCTGCATTCATAACGGATTGTAGAGGTGATAGACTATGTAGAGGTAAATAGTTCTAGAAATGTATTGGCTCTTGAAAACAGGTGGTTCTGTGCACTTGGCTATCGATTGTTAGCCCCCCCCACCCACTTGCTTTAGAAGTTGTGCCACACCCAACACAATGATGCATATCTGATGGACTGGAAAAATCCATCCTATCACTTTTTCAGAGGGGAAAAAAAACTCTTGCTATGCACATCTTTACATCAACCACAATAACTGTCAGAGCTTGTAAGACTCCTATGTTGAACCTTTCTAACAGTGTATCATAGTTCACTCATATGTTGGGTGTAACAGGTTCAGCATGCACCCCCGCACCCCCGCACCCCCCACCTGATAGCAGGTGGAGGATCTTCCCCCCCCTGCACCTGCTATCACTACTTGAAAGCAGTGAGGCCGTATTGGGTGCCACCTACACAGCCTCATCATTATTTACAGTTTCCTGTGAATGAATAAAATACAAGTGCTGTAATCCATTGCAGCCGACGCCTAGTAGTTCTCAATGAACTGCAAGGGTGCTGGTGAGCACTCTCATAGTTCATTGAACTTCCTGCCCTCATTTAACTGCCTGCCCATATCAGTGGTATGGGCAAACCGCTATCCTGAGAGTCAGCAGGAGCCTGGCATTGCACCTGCGTTCTGATGATCGCGGGTGCAATGCTCTGCAGGCTCCTTAGACAAAAAATTATTTGCATTTATTTTTTTATTCAAAAGGTAAACTTATCTTAAATTCTTGGTTCTGTTTGCCATTTGATTTAGTATGGTGCTACATTGGATTTACTGAAAGACGTAACAGATGCATAAATTAAAGATATAAAGCTCAGGGAGTGTGGGTCATCAAAAGCAACTATGTTTGGGGGGGGGTTCTGCACTGTACATAACACACTCTTGAACCCAGCACTCTTTACGTAGTGGCCCCCTAATGCAACAGGCCCTTTGAGGGCAACCATGCTGTTGATGCGGCCCACAGTGACATTTCATAGTTTAAGGCAGGGGTGCCAAACTAAATGTTTCTTTAATCGTACATCACGGGACACAGAGCCATAGTAATTACTATGTGGGTTATAGTCCACCTTCAGGTGCTGGACACTAGCACACCATAAACAGGAAGTTGCCTCCCTATATAACCCCTCCCACTACTGGGAGTATCTCAGTTTTTTCGCCAGTGTCTAAGGTGTTGGTCACGAGTGAAGATGTGCTGTGCTGAGCTCCACTGGAGCAATCCTTGCTGGGGCTAGCCATGCAGCCAGATCCATTCAAAGTGTCTTTTAGGCTGAATTGAATGTTACCCTGGTTTTGCCTGCAAACGCTTCTCTTTTTAGAGAGCTGGACCCCGGGATCCAGTACTTTTGGTATTAAGGCCATAAAGTTTTACTGGCGGTGGTGCGATTACAGGTCCAGGATTGTGAGTTTCCCTGAGGGTCCCCAGCTCCTGAAGGTTTGTTAATGGAACCCACTGTGAAGGGTGAAGATACTGTCTGTTGGTTTTACCACAGAAAACCCTGCGCCGGGAAAGGTAAGTGGAGTTTTCTAAGAAATTTTTGAATTTTCTTATGAATGTCTCCTTTAATTTAGTGAATGTTGTCATGTCTGTGTCACCACTGGGGGCTGTATAGAGCACATACCTTCTCACGCTTCCTCAGAGAGCTCACGTTGTGTCCGGTACAGCAGCTTCCTTTCCACCAGCCAGCAGCAGACCTCTGGTAAGTCTGGGGGGGGGTTTCCTCTCCACCAGACGCCCCCCACCTGTGCTGTTTTCTCCCCCTCTTCATGAGGAAGAAGCGCCAGGAGAAAAGAAAAAATACTAACAGCACGCCGCCCTACTCGGCGGCTTCCAGGCTCCCTCTTCGCCATTTTTCCCCCTCACTGTACGATCCCGTGGGATCAGAGGCCTGCGCTTGTGCGGGAATGCACTTTTTTTTAAAAAAAGAGGAGGGGGCCGTAGGCGATGGAGGGGGGCAGGACTTAGAGCAGCGTTGGCATCCAACGTCCAGCGCGGGAGAGTGTGTTTTTTTAAAAGCACCATTGTTACTGCTGCAAACTGCAGAGGGACACGAGAGCAAGAGGGGCATGAAAGAGGTTTGGTGACACAGGCATTCCTTTTGACACATTTACTATTGCATCAGGCTGAGCATTAATAGCAGCGGCAGTGGCTGACTATTGCTCAAGCAATGGATGTGATTTCTTCTGGTAGTATCTCTGCTTTTTGCATCAGGCTATGTTCAGAAGGGGGGTTGAAACACCCCCAAAAAAGGAACTAAAAGGTTCTCCCTCAAGCTCTGGAAAGCCTACTCTACAAATGGCATCCTCCCCTGAGAGGGGGGGGGGCTGGTCAGAGTAAGCGTTGGGGCCATGAAATGTTTGCAACTGTTTTCAACACTGCAGCCCCTGTTCATTTTACCCTTTTTCTTCAGCCATGGTAGGTTTTAAAAAAAAAAAAAAGTTTAGCGATTTTAACTGCATCCCAGTGTGGTCAAGATGCGACAGGTTCTCTTCCATTTTCCTAGGACCCTCAGACTGAGGAACTAGGGGCAGGAGAAGACGAATTCCCTCAGGGGACCGTGGTGAGGCTGATGACTCCTCTTCTGAGGTGTCAAATGCGGGAGAGTCAGCTTTCACAATCTGTAAGATTGATGTTACAATTTCTTGCTGAATGATCCGCTCCACATTTATGTACCCTTAACTGAGTGTTTGGGTTCGTTAAAGCCTCCTCAAAGCTGTGCATGCTTTTTCCTGTCCATTTTTTGTTGGAAACGTTTTTTGTATCTGGAGGATCACCCAGATAAGCATTATTTTCCTTTCTAAAAAGTTTTCACACTTTATCCTATGGTAGAGAAAATTCACTAAGTAGGGTATACCAGCAGTTAACGCTACTACATTCTTTGTGAGTAAGTTTGACTTGTCCGGCAGACAATACTCAAATACTTAGGAATCCAATGCATAAAAAGGTTGGAATTCCTATTAGAAATTACTGCGCTGACAGTAATTAGTTAGTCGTTGAGAGACCAGTTTAAACAGGTGTTCAAGGTTATCCTGCTCAGCAGGTCCAGGAGGCAGCTTTATGTTTGCAATAGTTGCTATGACAGATTCTATCCTTTAGGCCTTGCACCCTCTGCTAAGCGTCATGCAAGAAGCTCCTGGCTAGTCTTCCTTTTTGCGGTGAAACAGCTATTCGAAGGATGTTTTGGATAATATATCCAAAGAATTTCTAGTAAAAGAAAAATACCCCCTTTGCCATTTAAGGGAAGGAGTAAATGTATTTTTATTTCAAAGCTCCTTCTTCTGTGCCAGGGGCATCAGCCTCCAGGCGGTCACAATGGCTTCCGCCATCAGGTTCAAAGGGTAATCCTCAGAGTTAACCCCAGGGACAAAAGAGGTCTTGGGGAGGAGGCCTACAAGATACTGTAGCCTCCTTATGAGGAGGTTTCCCCACTTGCTCAATAGGGAGAATTCTTCTGCAGTTCTCAGGGATCTGACAGAAAGTGTCAAGACGAACGGGGGACTTCCTCAATAGCTCCAAGGTACAAACTGGAGTTCCAAGAGTTTCCGTCTGCTCGTTTTCTCAGATCATACGTTCCTAAGGATCCAGAGAAAAATAAATCTTTCTCTCAAGCATTGGACCATCTTTTGGCAAAAGGTGTTTATGATGGCCCCCATGTAAGAGCAGAGATTGGGGTTTGGTTAAATCCAAATGGACATTCTGGATCTCAAAAATCTAAAATTAAATTCCTGAATATAATCTCTATTTTTTTGCATGAAGTCAATCCAATCTGTTATCACCATCCTACAAGGAGGAGAATTCTGGCGTCAATCGACGTCAAAGATGCATATCTCCATATACCTTGTTCACCAGTAATATCTACTTTCAAAGTGGAAAATCTTAATTTTTAGTGTGTAGCTCTGCTTTCCGATCTAGCTGCTGCACCTCGAATACAAAGGTTCTGGCTCCTCTTCTAGCCAGATTGAGGGCCCAAGGTGTAACGATTATGGTTTACCTAGTCGATCTGTTCTTGATACAAGGCGGTAGCCCGCTTAGACCAAAGTATGGTCACCACCTTCGACTACCTGGAATATCTAGGTTGGATTCTCACCCTAGAGTCCTTGACTTTTCTGCAGATGGGGTGAGAAATAAAGCTGACCTTGAGTGCTTTCTAAGGACAGGTCTCAGCCTTATCGCTATTATTTCAATGACCACTTGCTTCACATTCTTTGGTTCATAACTTTATTCAGGGGGTAACATGGCTTAATCTCCGGTTAGGTAACCCCTGAATTTAGTTTTGTCGGCATTACAAAACAGCCTTTTTTTTTTTTGGGCCAATACAACATATTCCCTTGGTCCTTTATTGACAAGGAAACTATTTTTTCTGGTAATCATATCTGCTGCAACAAGGGTATCAGTATTGTCTGCTCTTTCTTGTAAAGAGCCATATTTTTATAGTATAGTATTGAGTCCTCAGCCTAACTTTTTACCAAAGGTAGTATAAGGTTTTTATCTAAACCAGGATATTGTTCTACCTTCATTTTACCAGAACCCTGTGGTTTGGAAGCAAAATCACTACATTTTCTTGATGTGGTGAGAGCAGTCAATGTCTACTTAAAGGCGATTGCTCAGATTCGGAAAACGGATGTTTTGTTCGCGTTGCCTGAAGGTCCTAAAAGAGGACAGGCAGCATTGAAATCTACTATTTCTAAATGGATTCGACAAGTAATCGTTTAAGCTTATGGTTTAAAAAGGTAGTTCTACCCTCTCAAATCAAAACGCACTCTTCTGGGGCTGTTAGTGCCTCGTGGGCAGTGCATCACCAAGCCTCCATGGCTCAATTCTGCAAGGCCGCAACTTGGTCTTCAATCCATACATTTACCAGATTCTACCTCGTGGATTTAAAAAGACATGAGGATGTCGCCTTTGGGCGCAGTGTACTGCAGGCAGCAGTATAAATCCTCTGATCTCACGGTGCCTTACTTGGTTGTGTCTCCCTCCCCTCAGTTGGCATTGCTCTGGGACATCCCACATAGTAATTACTATGGCTCTGTGTCCCGTGATGTACGATTAAAGAAAATAGGATTTTTATAACAGCTTACCTGTAAAATCCTTTTCTTTTGAAGTACATCAGGGGACACAGAGGTCCCGCCCTTAATTCTAGTATACACGTGTATTGCTTTGCTACAAAACTGAGATACTTCCAGTAGTGGGAGGGGTTATATAGGGAGGCAACTTCCTGTTTAGGGTGTGCCAGTGTCCAGCACCTGAAGGTGGACTATAACCCACATAGTAATTACTTTGGCTCTGTGTCCCGTGATGTACTTCAAAAGAAAAGGATTTTACAGGTAAGCTTTTATAAAAATCCTATTTTTGTTGTACAGCAAACATACATGTAGGAAGTGGAATCATAAGGAAATCACATTTGCAATCTTATCGCAAAAGTCAATGAGGAAAATTTACCATTGGGATAGATCTAAAGTGCCTTGAAAAAGTATTCATACCCCTTGAAATTGTCCACATTTTGTCATGTTACAACCAAAAATGTAAATGTATTTATTGGTTAGAAAATTGATGACTCGCGCTTAAACTACAATGTGTATAACTGAAAAATATTCCCAACCTCATTGAGAACAAAAAAACAAGAAAACATATAAGCATATAGTGATATATGACAAAAACAGGTGCAGGGTTTGAAAAGTGATCCAACCTCCCCTTAAGCAAATATGAAAAAAATATATATAATGATATATCAAAACATTAGTACAAAAAACATGAACGTGAAAAGCTGCAATATATAATGCAAGCAAATAAATAAATTAAAAATAATGAAAAAGAAGTCCATATATAAGAACACCCACCATAGATAAAGTGCCTGGCCGCTTACCAGAACCCCATGACCCCCCGTTACAGAGGGTCTAAATGGGCTGTGAAATCCTACTACTCCGGACCGCCAGGGAGTCAAGATGGAAGTTGGAATGGGACATCAGGAACTGTGGTGCAGATGGATGGATCCACAGGGAAAAAAGGCTCAGCCCTCAGCGGAGTAATATCATCATAAAGGGAAAACAGAAGAGGGCTCCGATAGTGTAAAATCAGATGATATTTATTTAAAAGTATAGTAAACACTCACATATAAATTAGGAAAAACGTCCTCTGAAGAAAAACAGTCTGTGGCACCGGCCGGATGTTCACAGACAGCCCGTCCTGCTAGAGTTACAACGACAGTGGGAGGTGACGCGATGACACCGCTCATTTTGTTTGGGTACAGCGTTGCAAGACTGCACAATGCGATGCAGTGCCGTATCGCAAAAAATGGCCTGGTCATTAAGGGGGTAAATCCTTCTGGGGCTAAAGTGGTTAATGCAGGATTAAGTTACAAAAAAATACCCCAAGCTTTGGAATATCTCACAGAGCACTGTTCAATCCATCATCCAAGAATAGAATCAGTATGGCACAACTGCAAACCTACCAAGCCATGGCCGTCCACCTAAACTGACAGGCCGGGCAAGGAGAACATTATTCAGAGAAGCAGACAGGCCCACGGTAACTCGAGGAGCTGCAGAGATCCACAGCTCAGGTGGGAGAATCTGTCCACAAGACAACTATTAGTTGTGCACTCCACAAATCTGGCCTTTATGGAAGAGTGGTAAGAAGAAAGCCATTGTTTGAAAGAAAGCCACAAGAAGTCCTGTTTGCAGTTTCCGAGAAGTCATGTGGGGGACACAGCAAAAGTTGAGACCCAAATTGAACTTTGTGGCCTAAAAGCATAACGCTATGTGTGCGGAAAACTAACACTGCACAGCACCCTGAACACACCATCCCCACCGTGAAACGTGGTGGTGGCTGCATCATGTTGTGGGGATGCTTTTCTTCAACAGGGGCAGGGAAGCTGGTCAGAGTTGAAGGGAACATGGATAGAGCCAAATACAGGGTAGTCTTAGAAGAAAACCTGTTAGTCTGTAAAAGACTTGAGACTGGGGCGGCAGTTCCCCTTCCAGCAGGAAAACAACCCTAAACATACAGCCAGAGCTACAATGGAATGGTTTAAAGCAGGGATATGCTCTAAAACTACAAGTCCCATCATGCACTGCCTCTGGGTGTCATGCTTGTGGCTGTCAGAGTCTTGCTATGCCTTATGGGACTTGTAGTTCTGCAACAGCTGGAGGTCCGCTAATTGCATATCCCTGGTTTAGATCAAAGCATATTCATGTGTTAGAATGGCCCAGTCAAAGTGCAGACCTAAATCCAATTGAGAGTCTGTGGCCAGAATTGAAAATTGCTGTTCACAGATGTTCTCCATCCAATCTGACAGAGCTTGAGCTAGTTTGCAAAAAATGGGCAAAGATTTCACTCTAGATGTGCATAGCTAGTAGAGTAATTTCCAAAAAGACTTGCAGCTGTAAATCCAACGAAGGTGGTTCTACAAAATATTGACTCAGGGGGGCTGAATACAAATGCACGTCACACTTTTCAGATATTTATTTGTAAAAAAAATTGAAAACCATTTATCATTTTCCTTCCACTTCAAAATTAGTGAAGTGCCACTTTGTGTTGGTTTATCACATAAAATCCCAATAAAATACATTTACGTTTTTGGTTGTAAAATGACAAAATGTGGAAAACTTCAAGGGGTATGAATACTTTTTCAAGGCACTGTATATCCTTTGGATTTGCCCAGTAGCCAATAGTAAGTTTGGGTTCTATTAAACGCTTACATTCTAGAAGCTTATATTGGTAAAGAAACTAAAAAGAGGATGGAAATTACAAGAAGACGATGATCCAAATCATTACTCTGAAGAAAATAAAAGGAATACTGTACTGTGAATGACAAAGGAGGCTGCCTTTTCCTCATTTTAAAAATGCTAGATGTCCATCTGTCACATGCTTGTTTGCTTTGAGTCTGTAACCAGGCACGAGCATGCAAGAGGTCACCAGCTTTGACTGAATTTGGCTCATAGTGGGCTACCAACTGCACCCGGTCAGTACCCGATAGTACATTACTGGCATCTGCTATGCCTACTTCTCTCACTTTGCTTTTTGATCCTCTGAGCAAAGCAACACAAGCTGTTGGTAACACAGGGATGATTCCTCCAACCTCTGTGATAACTGTGGCTTTCTTTGGGACCACATCCTCATGGCTCCTCGATCCTAGGACATCCGTGGATCCCGTATCTCGGATTCCGACTGAAATATTATTACCTGCGGTAACCAGCTACAGGCTATCTGCACCGGCCTCTTACATTCGTGGGATCTGCTCTCCCCATTTCTTTCACTTAGCTTCCAGATTCCTGGTTCAATGAAACATGAGCCATAAGCACGGCATGGATGGCTCCTCCACCTCTTGTGACAACCATGGCTTCCCCTGGGATCACATCCTCACGGCTCCTCAATCCTGGAAGAGCTAGGACATCCTCTGATCCCATAGCTTGGAGTCAGACTGTAACACTGTTACTTGCGGTAACCAGATGCAGGCTATCCGCATGGCCTCCTGCATACATGGGATCTGCTCTGCCCACTTCTTTCACTTGGCTTTCAGATTCCAGGTTCAACGAAACACAAGCCATAGGCACGGCAGGGATGGCTCCTCCACCTCCAGTGATGACCATGGTTTCCCCTGGGATCACATCCTCACAGCTCCTCAATCCTGGAAGAGCTAGGACATCCTCTGATCCCATACCCCAGAGTCCAACTGTAACGCTGTTACTTGAGGTAACTGGCTGCAGGTTATCCGCTCGGCCTCCTACTTTTTCCCCAACAAGCAACACAGTAGGGGAAGCACTTTTCACACTTGCTAGTGGGCTAGGCCTCCTCCTCTTTGGACAAAGGCTTGAGTAATGTCCACCTTGGTTACAGACAAAACACTTCAAGGTTTCCACAGATGTAGGTCTGGCTCTTGTAGTTCTTGATGCAGATGGAGGTGATGTTGCATTTCCATGCTGGATTTGGGTACTGTTCAGTTTGTGCTCTCTCTCTTTGCTCCATCCTCTGATGGTGCTTTATTTCACTCTGGTGGTCATCTCTTTCTATTTGCTTCATCTGCTGTAGTGATTTCTTCCGCTAAGAGGGTTTGAGAACAGAGTCATGCTGTCTCGCACAGTCATCTGGAGTGGCACGGTCTCTGGGTTTAGATGCCATGGTGTGCCGTTCTCGGTCATCCTCTATCAACGCACATAAAAGCTGGGTCCTCGTCTTGCCAACTGTATTGATGCCTCTTAGCTCACAGAGGTCAATCGCGGTCTCTTCGGATTGCCACTTGTAGCAGCATATCATCTCTTTTTTTGCCCAAATAAAAGATAGAAAAGAAGAGGGGGTGGGGAGCAAATAGCCAAGTATGTCTTCTACAAAACAAAAATTATGCACTGAGTGAGCTTCTGTAGGTCAGTTGCTTCTAACAAGCTTCCAACCTTTAGTACACAGGTTAAATGAATAAACCATGTACTAAGCAAATCCCGCTCGCTGCCACCAATCTGTCGTAATCTACGATTACGCATGCCCACACTAGCCACCGACTAGCTAACCGCGACGTGCGTTCCATGACTGGGGTATATGAGGAACTAAGGGAATAAGAGGAACTTATACTGAGCATGTAAAACTGGCTGTGGTACTTTCACAGCCTGCACTACCTTTGGCCAACACTAGAGGGAGACTCCACTCCAATCCAGCTAGCTGACCACACACAGGCAGATACGAATCTTACATACAATCTGGTGCACTCTAAGGGTTGGGGAGCAGTCTAGCAATTGGCACAGGCTTCTAGGGTTCCTCCAGCTATCCTGCAAGCTTGAACCCTGGTGTTAATCACTCCTCCCACTGTCCCCACAACCACACACAAAATAAACGATAGCCTGCCACCACCCAACAGTTTGTCCGCAGACTGGTCTGCTGAGCCACCACACACACAGATCTCCGTCTGGCAGATCTGTTAGCTTACAACAGCTTAGCACGCCCTCTGACAAAAGCAATGAGGAAACTAGTCAGGGCCTGATCACGCAGCAACCCATGCCATTGTATCAAGTAGGGATGAGCTTCGTGTTCGAGTCGAACCCATGTTCGACTCGAACATCGGCTGTTCGATCGTTCGCCGAATTGCGAACGTTATGGGCCGTTCGCGCTAAATTCGTGTGGCGCGTCACGGCCCATAATTCACTGCGGCATCGCAGTGCATTGCTGGCTGATGATTGGCCAAGCATGCACTATGACCCGCATGCTTGGCCAATCACAGCGCCGTCAGTAGAGAGAGCTGTAATTGGCCAAAGCCAGGGTGGCTTTGGCCAATTATGGCTCAGGGGATTTAGTACACACCCCACACTATATAAGGCCGCCTGCACGGCGGCCCTGTGTAGTGTGTGTTCCGGTGTGCTGAGAGATAGAGAGAGAGAGAGACAGTGTCATTTGATTTGAGTTAGATAGATTAGGCAGAACAGTCAGTCAGTTAGCTGCACTTACAGTGTATTGTGTATATATATATGCATCCCAGGTGTTGCATATATATATATATACACTGTATTCAGTTTAGCTAGATCCGTTCCTGTTATCTTCTATCTAGACTATTTACATTTAGTGCAGTGCGTCCTGCTCACAGTGTTCAGCTAGATCCGTTCCTGCTATTTACATTTAGTGCAGTGCGTCCTGCTCACAGTGTTCAGCTAGATCCGTTCCTGTTATCTTCTAGACTATTTACATTTAGTGCAGTGCGTCCTGCTCACAGTGTTCAGCTAGATCCGTTCCTGCAATTTACATTTAGTGCAGTGCGTCCTGCTCACAGTGTTCAGCTAGATCCGTTCCTGCTATTTACATTTAGTGCAGTGCGTCCTGCTCACAGTGTTCAGCTAGATCCGTTCCTGCTATTTACATTTAGTGCAGTGCGTCCTGCTCACAGTGTTCAGCTAGATCCGTTCCTGTTATCTTCTAGACTATTTACATTTAGTGCAGTGCGTCCTGCTCACAGTGTTCAGCTAGATCCGTTCCTGCTATTTACATTTAGTGCAGTGCGTCCTGCTCACAGTGTTCAGCTAGATCCGTTCCTGCTATTTACATTTAGTGCAGTGCGTCCTGCTCACAGTGTTCAGCTAGATCCGTTCCTGTTATCTTCTAGACTATTTACATTTAGTGGGGGTGATTTAGTGGGGGTGATAACCCTTCCCTATGTTTTCCAAAAAGCTTAGAAAAGATTTTTTGGCTGGAGCTAAACACGTTAAAAATGTTCAAAATTACAAACAGATTCTACTTAACAACAAACCTACAGTCCCTGTCTTGTTTGCACCGCCTGTATACTGCTGTTCAGAGTATATAGGGCCTGGTGGCCCCACACCTTTCCTTATTTTAATTTGGGTGCGGGGTTCCCCTTAATATCCATACAAGACCCAAAGGGCCTGGTAATGGACTGGGGGGTACCCATGCCGTTTGTCTCACTGATTTTCATCCATATTGCCATGACCCGACATTACATTAAACCCTCAAGCAGTTTTAAATGAGATTTTTTCCTTTAAAAATGACATTTGGTGCAGGGACTGTTCTAAACATGGGAAACACGCGTCACTTTACAGGCATACTATAGACACCCCTCAGGTACGATATTTAAAGGAATATTTCACTTTTTTTTTTTTACTTTAAGCATCATTAAAATCACTGCTCCCGAAAAAACGGCCGTTTTTAAAAGTTTTTTTTGCATTGATACATGTCCCCTGGGGTAGGACCCGGGTCCCCAAACCCTTTTTAGGACAATACCATGCAAATTAGCCTTTAAAATGAGCACTTTTGATTTCGAACGTTCGAGTCCCATAGACGTCAATGGGGTTCTAACGTTCGTGCGAACTTTCGGTCCGTTCGCGGGTTCTGGTGCGAACCGAACCGGGGGGGTGTTCGGCTCATCCCTAGTATCAAGCTGTTGGCTCTCCGGTTTACCTTACCCTGGATCACCGCTGTAGCAGTGAAGAGGTACATCAGGAGGGCGCAAATTCACAAGTATAATTTTACTTATGCTTTTAACTTATGTTTTTATGGTAAGTGTACATCTATGAGGGTTTATTAAATAAACATACCTTTTGGAAAATTGGATTACGCTATGTGCACCCTTATTTTCTTGCTTGTCACAAGCAATATACAGATGGAAAGATGCAGTGATTGCTGATTTTAGCCACCTGACATCCATACACCTTCCCACTAATATTGGATGAAGATTCACAGAGGCTTGCTGATAACAACATACCCAGAGATATGCAATAAATCCAGTAATATCTGGTAAGTAAATTTCTTTTGGGGGATTGTCATTCAAGCATCGCAGTGATGGTTAATCGTCTGGAGTAATTAATTATAATTTACCTTGAACATTTCTCTTTTGGAGCGGATTTTCCTTCATCTTTTTCACATTTTGGCTGCCTATTTTGTCAAAAGTGGACTGTGTATCAAGTTTGAAAGACTTTCAGAATATATAAGCGCTATTCGTGTTTAAATATTTATTTTGGACACAATTTTGTTACATTGTTTTTTATTATAGTAGCAGCTTGGTTGATATTGTATCTTCACCGTGCGTGCTGAAGGAGAGATATCTATAGTTGTTTATTTCTCAATTTTTGTCAGTTACAATCTGCATGCAATCTGCCAACACGCAGTGCAATTGTATACCGATTGGCATGTAACTTAGACCTAATACTTGGGCACTGAAATACAACAACCTCTCCAGAGATTTGAGTCCTAGCTTAGTACACAGAATTCACTTATTGATTTTATCATTTAATATCCCGAAAGTGGGCAGTGCATAAAAGATGTTTAAAGAAAAAGGATTTACCAAAAAAGATACAAGAATTACAGAAAGACACACAAATTGGCAATTTGCTGTGAAAATAAAAGGGATAAAACAGAAATAAACTTTACCGACGTCTATCCTCTTGTAGAAGCATACTGGAACATGTGGGATGCAGTTTCGAACTGGCTTCGTGGAAGAACCATGTCCAAATCTCAGGCTACCCAATTTATTGAAATATGGATGTGGGCTGGACATTAGCCCTTGGCCAATCAGCCCTGGGGGGTGTTCCTGTCTCAACCCACAGGATGTTTTGTGTTCTAAAATTACCAGAGTCAAATTGGCCCAGAACAGCGCTGATTGGCTCATGGATAGGATTTCCGATACTAGCGCATCAGTCCTATCACGACAGTACCAATCACTGCCTGCCTGCAGCAATCAGGCACCATATAACGATTTTGTGTGGTTCTCTAGGATTCCACACATGCTAAAAATACAGAGTTACATGTACACGTAACCCATCACGTGTACGATTAAAAGGAATTATTTTCATCTCTCTGCCACTAATATTTTAGCTTTTATGAGAGATAAACTAGGTTCCTTAGATCTGTTGATATTAATCAAAGTTTGAAGACCGGCCAGGGCCTTGCGAATCTGTGTAGCCAAGAAGACTAGTAGTCTTCTTTGAGGCCTCAGGAAGGTGGCAATCTATGTTTACTCTAATGGGAACTTTTATTGGCATCTAGGTGTCACTTCGATCCTAGAAACTGGCTCTGTCCTTTTCAAATGCTAATGAAAGAACATATGTGCATGACTGATATTGAATCAGTGGCGGAATTACCGGGGTCGCAACAGTCACACTTGCGACGGGGCTCGGCATTCCGCCACTGTGGGGGGGGGCCAGCGGGGTTGCTCTTCACAGCGCTCTGAGGCTGAGCGTGTCTCTCTCTCATCTAACAGCAGCAGAGACACCGGCATTGTTTCCCTCTTCGTGTGTCCTCTCTCTCGCACGGCATGACAGAGGACACACAGCTGATCTCCCCCCTCCCCTCTCCTGTGTGCTCCGTGGGAAATGTGAGCTCCTTAGCTTCACACTTGACTGCCCACGGAGCACACAGGAGAGGGGAGGGGGGAGATCAGCTGTGTGTCCTCTGTCATGCCGTGCGAGAGAGAGGACACACAGAGAGCAGGGAAATAAGACAAACGATGCCGGTGTCTCTGCTGTTAGATGAGAGACACACAGGCGTACAGCGGAGCGGACCGAAGCCGCCTCCCCCTCCTCTCTGGTTACGGAGGAGGAGTCTGAGGGACACATGCCGGTGTACCTATCCCGCGCTGTTCTGAGGTCTGTAATGTTTGTATTCAAATAGACATGTGCTGGGGGGAACACCATGGGGTGGGGGTCTGCACTGTGGGGGGTCTGCATTGATGAGGTGGGGGTCTGCACTGAGGGGGGGTCTGCATTGATGAGGTGGGGGTCTGCACTGAGGGGGGTTTGCATTGATGAGGTGGGGGTCTGCACTGAGGGGGGGTCTACATTGATGAGGTGGGGGTCTGCACTGAGGGGGGAGTCTGCATTGATGAGGTGGGGGTCTGCACTGAGGGGGGAGTCTGCATTGATGGGGTGGGGATCTGCACTGAGGGGAGGTCTGCATTGATGAGGTGGGGGTCTGCATTGATGAGGTGGGAGTCTGCACTGAGGGGGGGTCTGCATTGATGGAGGGAGGGGGGTCTGCACTGAGGGGGGTCTGCACCGAGGGGGGGGTGTGCTGATGGAAGGGGATGGTCTGCAATGAGGGGGGTAGTCTGCATTGTGGGGGGCCTGCACTGATGGAGGGGGGGTCTGTACTGAGGGGGGATGTGAACTGATGGAGGGGGGTCTGCAATGAGGGAGGGGAGGTCTGTACTGATGGAGGGGGGTCTGTACTGAGGGGGGATGTGAACTGATGGAGGGGGGGTCTGCAATGAGGGAGGGGAGGTCTGCACTGATGGAGGGGGGTCTGTACTGGGGGGGGGTGTGAACTGATGGAGGGGGGGTCTGCAATGATGGAGGGGAGGTCTGCACTGGGGTCTATAGTGATAGAGGGGGGTCTATACTGATAGATGAGGGTATGCACTGAGGGGGGTCTATACTGATAGATGGGGGTCTTCACTAAAGTGGTCTACACTGATAGATGGGAGTCTGTGCTGATAGAGGGGGGCTATACTGATGGGGGGTCTGCAATGAGGGGGGCTATACTGATGGATGGGGTCTGTACTTATTGAGGAGGATCTATACTGCAAGAGGGGGGTCTGTGCTTAGTGGGGGGTCTATACTGAGAGGGGGGTCTGCAGTTAGTGGAGGGGGGTCTGTACTGAGGGGGGCTATAGTTGGTGGAGGGGGGTGACACCAATTTTTTCCTTACCGGGTGACACCAGCCCTAGTGATGCCACTGGAGAGACACGCTCTCCGCTCAGAGCCGTGCTGTCCTGAGAAGACAGAGGACTCTGATGGGCACTGATAGGGGGCACTGATAAGATTTACTGATGAGCACTGAAGGGGAGGCACTGATAGGGGACACTGATAGGGGACACTGATAGGGGACACTGATGGGAGGCACTGATAGGGGACACTGATAGGGGACACTGATGGGAGGCACTGATAGGGGCACTGATGGGAGGCACTGGTGGGCAATGATAGGAAGCACTGAGAAGGCACTAGGGGGCACTGATAGGGAACACCGATGGGAGGCACTGATAGAATTTACTGATGAGCATTGATAGGGGGCACCGATGGGAGGCACCAATGGGATTTACTGATGAGCACTGAAGGGAGGCACTGATAGGGGGCACTAAGAAGGCATTGATAGGGGCACTGAAAGGGGGCACTGATAGGCTGCACTGATAGGAGGCATTGATGGGCATTGATGAGCACTGATAGGCAGAACTCATAGGCTGCACGGATGGGCACTGAGGAACACTGATAGGCAGAACTAAGGCAGTATTGATGGGCAGTATTGAAGAGTACCGATAGGTGGCATGGATGGACGCTGCAATAATGAGCACTGATAGGTGGTGCTGGTAGGCAGATATGATGGGCACTAATAGGCAGCATTAATGAGCACTGATAGGTAACACTTGTAGGTGGCATTGATGGGCACTGATGATTGGGGCACTGATTATCAGTGTAAACAATTTACTGACATTCTTGACAGTTAATGGCAGTCCTTTCCTCACACAGACATAGCACGGGAGGAAAGGGCTGCGGATGACCGGCAAGTCTGTTTACATGTGATCAGCTGACATCACATAGTAAAGGGCCACTGTGATTGCGCTGGATGCACGTCCCAGGGGGCATGCGGAAAGCATGGTTTTGGGAGGATGTCCATGGATACCCTCCCAAAATTGGAAGCCTGGAGCTTGGATGGAAGGGGGGGCCCATCATCGTTTCTTGCACCGGGGCCCTGAAGGTTCTAGTTACGCCTCTGTATTGAATACTATAAGTATAATACTAAACTACATCTACAATTACACTACTTCTACAGATCACATCTCGTTAAGGCAAAACTATCCTATGCTTACATTTTCGTTACAATCCTGTCCAGGGTTAATTTTCTATAAATTTACCTAAAAGGAGTAAGTTATAGCACAGACAAAAAAAAACTCAACAAATACAGTAGTTAAACCCCAAAGTACATTGTAGTATTGGAGGAAGGGGGCTTATGAAGTTTACACTAAGGGCTCATTTGTATTATACAGCCTAATAACGCACTAAATATACATATGTTGTTACCACTTTACTTGCTACTTTACCAGTGCATCAAAATTGATGGAAACGAGGTTCCCAAATTACCATATGTTTTATTGTGCGTTATAGTAATACACCAGTGTGCACGGGCCCTAAATGTTCATCAGCTTGCTCCATTTATTGTGATTTCCACAAAGCTCACCTATAAACCTTTGCCACGGAAGCCTTTGTTTTGCCTCCTGCACTTAGCAGCAGTCAGTCTTAATCATACAGTACAGGACACAACGCTTGTATTCACAGACCATGGATAATATGCAGGCTACCTTCGGCTTGTTTCACATGGGCTTCAGCTTATATAAAAGCAATATGAACAGTAATGGACCAATTGGCTCCAGCCTGCTAGAAGCTTGTCTAAAGTGGCAATCAGCACTCCCATTAAGATCTGTTTACAAACTGGTGCTGAATTATACTTTAAAGCTTCACAAATGCTTGCTGAAAAATGCAATTTCTAAGCCTGCTGTTCACACTATTCTTAAAGTGATTGTAAAGGCAGAGGGTTTTTTATCTTAATGCATTCTATGCATTAAGATAAAAAGCCTTCTGTGTGCAGCAGCCCATCCTTTTTCAGGCTCATTAGATTAATAAATAAGCCCCATCTAGATCCAGGGATATTGTAGGGTTGTCTGGGCTGCCCGGGACTCTCCTTCCCATTGGCTGATACAGGAGTGCAGCTCCATTGGCTCCCGCTGCTGTCAATCAAAGTCAGTCAGCCAGTGAGAGAAAGGGGGCTGGCTGCAGCTCTGTTTCTGAATGGACACCAAGCTGTGGCTCGGCTTGGGTGCCCCCATAGCAAGCTGCTTGCTGTGGGCTTACTCAACAGGAGGGAGGGGCCAGGAGAGCAGAAGAGGTACCCAAGAAGAGGAGGAACCCAGATGCTCTTTGCAAATCAACTGCACACAGCAGGTAAGTATACCATGTTTGTTACTTTACAATTACTTTAGGCTGAAGCCAGTGTGAAACAGGTCTTAATGTTGGCAAAAACTTTGCTAGGGCCGCCCAAGCATTCTCATATTACCCCATCCACTCCATGAGACTCCTGTTTTTTCCCAATGTCCTTAGGTCATTGACCTCTTCTTCTTTTAAGAAGTTTTTCCCTTTTTAGATCAGGCAAGTTCGCTGGCCAATCAAGCACAATGATACTATAATCATTAAACCAGATGTTGGTACTTTTGGCAGTGTGGGCAGGTGCCAAGTGCTGCTGCATAAAGCTGGTCAGCAGAGGGAAGCATGAAGTGCTCTAGAATTTCCTGGTAGAGGGCTGCCCTGACTTTGGACTTGATAAAACACAGTGGCCCAACACCAGGAGATGACATGGCGCCCCAAACCATCACGGACTGTGGAAAATTTTGCATTTCATTTGGACATCAAGGTCCCAGAGTCTGGAGGGAGAGTGGAGAGGCACAGAATCTAAGTTGCATGAGGTCCAGTGTGAAGTTTCCACAGTCAGTGATGATTTGCGGCGTCATGTCATCTGCTGGTGTTGGTCCACTGTGTTTAGTCCAAAGCCAACACAGCCCTCTACCAGGAAATTCTAGAGCACTTCATGCTTCCCTCTTCTGACCAGCTTTATGGAGACGATGATTTCATTTTCCAGCAGGACTTGGCACCTGCCCACACTACCAAAACTATCAGTACCTGCTTTAATGATCATGGTATCACTGTGCTTGATTGTCCAGCAAACTCACCTGACCTAAACCCCATAGAGAATCTGTGGGGTATTGTTAAGAGGAAGATGAGAGACACCAGACCCAACAATGCAAATGAGCTGAAGGCTGCTATCAAAGCAACCTGGGCTTCCATAACACCTCAGCAGTGCCACAGGCAGATCCTCTCCATGCCACTCCGCATAATGCAGTAATTCATGCAAAAGGAACCCCGACCAAGTATTGAGTGCATACTATACTGTACATGGACAAACATTTTTTTAGTAAAAGGAGAAAGATGGTGCAGTTTACCAATAAGCTGGGCCTACATCCCAATAAGTCTAAAAAGTGGAGAGAACTCCCCCTTGCGGGACTTTAATGGCCCAAGTAACAATACATGAAAATAAATTTATGAAAAATTTGTACAAAATATATTGAAATATATAAATGTAAAAGATTTTGTCAAAAGTGGCTCAAAACAACGTTAGTCAAGCATATAAAAACATGGGAACATGTAACTCTAAAACGGTGCGAGGACTACCGTAATGATGATCACCATGGCAGAACATGCAGACCATCCCCGACGCATTTCAGAAACTTCTTTCTTCAGGGGTGTACAGGTGAATAGAGCAGGTTACTTCTATGGCTATATTTTGTTATTCTTTTCTTCTTTGTCCAAATAGACTGCGAGGATCCTTCCATAGTCACAGACTTTTCAGTACTTCACTGCCCTTTTTGGGTGCGCTTTATCTTTTTGCTGGTCTCGCTGGTTGTTCACTGTGTGGTACCATCATTGGAGGCATTGGCTGCACTGCTTAGACCCTGGTTGGGACATGACTGTCTGACTTTTAAAATAAAATGAATTTGTGGCTTTAACATGTGTCTGCATCTACTTGGGCAACATGTAAGTCTTCATATTCATATTTATATACTTACCTTTTGATGTTGTCGAACAGCAAATGGTGTATACTTCATATATATTTTTTGTATGTTATTTATTTTTGTTTGTCTCTAAATATAGAAGTAACCTGCTCTATTCACCCCTGAAAAAAGACGTTTCTGAAACGCATCAGTGTGGTCTGCATGTTCTACCATGGTGATCCTCATCACGGTAGTCCTCGGACCGTTTTAGAGTTACATGTTCCCATGTTTTTATATGCTTGACTAACGTTGTTATGAGCCACTTTTGACAAAATATTTTACATTTATATATTTCAATAAATTTTGTACAAATTTTTCATAAATTTACTTTCATGTATTGTTACTTGGGCCATTAAAGTCCCACAAGGGGGAGTTCTCTCCACTTTTTAAACATTTTTTAGTAAGCCAACATTTCTGTATTAAAAAATCTTTTTTTTATTGGTCTTATGTAATATTCAAATTTTCTGGAATACTGAATTTTGGGTTTTCACTAGGCGTAAGCCATAATAATCAAAATTAAAAGAAAGAAATGTTTGAAATATATCACTCTGGGTGTAATGCATCTATATAAAATATGAGTTTTACTTTTTGAATTTAATTACTGAAATAAATGAACTTTTGGATGATATTCTAATTTTATGAGATGCACCTGTATATGTATAAACTATTGGGATTTGAGCATAGGTATATTTTATTTCTATTGTTTACATCTAAGCGCAGGAAGGCTACCGCCATCATTACTGGCTGTTTATTTTGAAAGGGAAGTTTATGCAGAGCATAGTGAATGAAGAGAAAATTTCACTTTGCAAACACCCAATCACTTGCAAGAAATAAAAAAATTGAGAATGCTTGGAGTTTGTCAGAATTTGTGGGGGGTTTTTTTGTTCACCTGCCTCTTGAGGATTGACCACAAGTTCTCAATGGGATTAAGGTCTGGGGAGATTCCTGACCATGAACTCAAATGCCAAATGTTCCATGTTTTGTTCCCCAAGCCACTTCATTATTACTTTTGCCTTATGGCAAGGTGCTCCATCATGCTGGAACAGGCATTGTTCATCAACAAACTTTTCTTGGAAGGTTGGGAGAAGTTGCACTCGGAGGATGTTTTTGAAGCCATTCTTTATTCATGGCCGCGTTCTTAGGCAAAATTGTGAGTGAGCCCATTCACCTGGCTGAGAAGAAACCCCATACATGAATGGTCTCAGGATGCTTTACTGTTGGTATGACACAGGACTGATGGTAGAACTCACCTTTTCTTTTCCGGACAAGGTTTTTTCTGGATGCCCTAAGCAATCGGAAAGAGGATTCATCATAGAAAACGACTTTATTCCAGTCCTCAGCAGTCCAATCCCTGTACCTTTGGAGAATATCAGTCTGTCCCTGGTGTTTTTTCTGGAGAGAAGTGGCTTCTTTGCTGCCCTTCTTGACACCAGGCCATCCTCCAAAAGTTTTTGCCTCACTGTGCATGCAGATGCACTCACACCTGCCTGCTACCATTACTGAGCAAGCTTTGCACTGGTGGTGCCCCGATTCCAGAGCTGAATCAACTGTAGGAGTCGGCGCTTGCTTGACTTTCTTGGGCGCCCTGAAGCCTTCTTCACAATTGCAGTGGAAATGTTTTTATATGATTGAGTTAATTTTCATGACAGAGGGACTTTGCAATCACTCTTCATAACATTCTGGAGTAAAAATTGCCATCATAAAAACTGGGGCAGCAGACTTTGTGAAAAAATTATTATTTGCGTTATTCTCAAAACTTTTGGCTACAGCTGTACACATGCATCTCATGAGCCTGAAAATTCCTGCTTCCTCTACGAGGCAGGAAAAAATAACACTATCTGAGGAGAAATAAACAGTGTTCAGAGCAAATATCATGAAGCCAGGGTATCAGAAGGGATACATAGGAAGTGACTGATACATGTAAAAGCGATCGGTTCTATACTTGCTGACATTACCTGTCAGCATGAGAGCACCGGTGGGTCAGTATTAGCAAACCTTCTTCAGTTTTAGTCTGGAAGTAAGTAACCTGGCTGGGAAGCAGAGCAAGGGGTTGTTCGCATCTTGGCATACTCTTCACACAGATGCGATTACATCAAACACGTAGAATAACAGGAGGGCGATGAGGTCCTTGGGCCCTGAGTAGATAAGGAGCAGGCAAACATCTCTGGTCCTCATGACCGGAAATAAGAATGACACAGTGACAATGAAAGTGATATGGCTGTATGTCACACGGATATGTTTTTATTGAAGACACATGAAAAGATGTACCGGTTCATGTCTATAATTGCTGCTATTACCTGTCAGTAGAAGAGCTCCAGCAGGTCAGCATTAGAAAACCTCCTTCAGCTCTAGTCTGGAAGTAAGTGACCCGTCTGGGGAGAAGAGCAAGGCCCATGGGTTGTTCGCATCTTGGAATACTCTTCACACAGATGCATTTACATCAAACACATAGAATTACAGGAGGGCGGTGAGGTCCCCTGGCCCTGTGTAGATAAGGAGCAGGCAAACAAGTCTTGTCCTCCTGACTGGAAATAAGAATGCCAAAGTGCCAATGAAAGTGATATGGCTGTGTGTCACATGGATATGTTTTTATTGAAGACACGTAGGAAAGATTTACCTTGTTGCCAATACACAGACTGATTTTGAATACTGATTTTAGCAACGTCCCTCTAACTGCTGGTATGAAAAAAAAACTACCCAAACTACCCATTTTATTTATCCAAAGTCACAGTCACATGACCATGCTTCTCTCTCCTTCTGTTTACTTCCTGGTGTCCTCCTTCAGGTGTCCACATAACTGACTGTACGGTGTGCACAACTCCAATTGGTGGAGGTGATGCTTCCATTGGCTGGGTGCTCTTCAGAGGCAGGAGGACTCATGAAGGCGGTGAATAGACCGGTGCCTAAGGAGAACAAGTGGGAAAAATATCTGTTCCCTAGGGCAGGACACAAGCTTGGCTCATAGAGGAAACTGTGACTTTGACTCATGTCTCTGCAGAATGGCTTAGGAAAAGGTGTTCAGAATCAAGGCTGAGGAGTAAAATAACTCATGCACTATTCACAATTTACATTTAATTTTTGCCTGGAGCTGGGCTTTAGCTAAAGGCATAGTGCAGATGAAGGAGCGCCTGTAGATAAAAACAAACAGTGCAGCATTGGCCAAAGTTGGATAAAGCCCTTGCTATAGATGTAGGCCATTGATATACCCCCGAAGCCTGACTGAGTAACTCCAAGAGATGGCATCATCCTGTCCTGTCTTGTTGCTAGGACGTTGCTAAGAGACTCCCAGCTATTACTGTTCACCTCTACCATCAAAGGAGAGAGCTCTTTTTCTAAATTCAAACCCCCTTCACATGCTCTTTCACTCCCCTCATACAGTAGATCAGAGCTCAGCATGTGAGAGCTTACACCTGAGATAGTGGAAGTGAACAATACCAACTGGGGGGTTATCATCTTTTTTCAGAAGTTGAACTTGAAGGACAAAGGCCTTGCTAGAAGGATGAAAGTCAGATCTCCTTGTCATTGTTCTAATAGATTGACTAGAGATACCGTAAAAATGCACCCTGAACCCTTGAATTTTATTTTTATTTAGCACTCCCTTGTCACCCCTGTTTTCCCGGGCTACAATTAAAACCTTAAATTTTATTTAGCACATCTTTATTATCCCCATGCTTTGCCAAAGAGCATTATGCAGTGCAGCAATTAACATATATTTTTTATTTTTTGAATTTTTATTTTACCAGCATGATTACATATTCATATAACAAAATCTTGTCTCCATTTTATTTGGCCATTTTTAGTTTTCTGGTACAATGTTTTTATTGACATAAAGGAGAAAAAAAAGAAAAAATTCCCACGCTGGGGATATGGGCATGGAGCATCAGACAGAAGATTATGTAAAGATACAAAATAAAACACAAAACGTGTTATAAAGGTATAAATTATAGACTAACACTGACCCTCAAGCTGAGGCCAGGGGTCCGTGCGTTATGCTTGAGCCTATAGACCCTAGGGCTAATGTAGGTAAGGGGGAGCGGAGCTGGCCGCAATAATGGGGAAAAGAAGCGAACAAAACAAAAAAAACAAAAAGGAGGGGGGGTGGAAACAAAAAACACACACAAACAATGGGGAGGGGGAGTGGAGAGCAGAGCGACAGGCAAGAGGCCCAGAAAAGAACGAGTAAGGGGGGGCAAAGAGGAAGAGGGAAGGAAAAGGAAAGGTCCCTCAGGCCAGGGACAGAGTCAAATTAGTTTGAGAGTCCCAGAATGGTCGGGTAAAAAGTGGGGAATGCATAGGACCACCACAGGGCCCATACCTTAAGGAATTTGGCATGGGAGTCGTGGAGGATACTGGACATTTTTTCATGAATCATGAAGGTCATCAAGGTATTTTTAACCTCCGTAAATGAAACAGCCGGCTTTTTCCAGGCCCTTGCTATTATGCGTTTAGTGGCGATAAATAGGTATGTGGCTATTTTCTGCTGGTGAGAGAAGAGGCCTGGGGTCGGGCAATGGAGCAATGCAAATTAGGGGTCCTTGTGAAAAGGTATGTGAAAGAGGGAGGTTAGGAGACCGAAGACCCTTGACCAGAATCCCACAAGACGGGGGCAAGACCACCATATATGTATTGCATCTCCCTGCTGACCACACCCCCAGAAGCAACCATCACCACAGGATGGGTTTGACTTGGCGATGCAGGCTGGGACCCAGTACCAGCGTAGGAGAACCTTATAGGCTGCCTCCAACGTGGCTGTGTTAAAAGAGCATTTTGCTATGTTGGACCAGGCCTTACTCCAGTCTGCAAGGTCTATGGGGGACAGGTCACGTTCTCATTGAAGCGCATGGGAGAGGGTAGTGGAGGTGCCGCCGGCAGTGAGTGAGGAGTAGATCATGGAGATGGTGCCACGAGCACCTGGGCTATGCTGGCAGGTGTATTCGAAGGCAGTCATTTGATATGGGAAGGAGTCAAGATACCGGAGGGATGTTATCCAGTGTTGCAGCTGAATGTAACGAAAGAATTTAGCTAGCGGGGCTTCGTGGGTCTCTTAGATCGAGGACCATGTGGGGAAAGCGCGGGAACCAAGAAAGTGAAGAACCTGTAAAAACCCATGGGCAGGCCACCACAAGAAGACGTGAAGTTGTTCCGAGCAGGGTGGGAACATAGGGTTATCCAGGATAGGGAGTAGCAGCAGGAATAGAGACATGGGTTTTCCAGAGTACCACATTGAGTCCCATAATTTTAAACTATATGTCATGAGGGGTTGACAGAAGGAGGCCACATTTTAGGGGGTAGCCACAGTAAGGCAGAGACAGGGACTGGTGCGCAGTTAGGCACCTCCAGAAGTACCCAGAGGGGAATGTCAGATGGAGCATGGAGAGTTGGGAAATTTGGGCAGCTTGGTAGTATTTTGCAATGTCTGGAATGCCCAGCCTGCCCTGTAACCTATGAGCATATAGAGTAGATCGGGAGACCCTGGGACATTTATGTGTCCAGATGAAGGTGAGTAGTCTGTTCTGGAGTAGCCACAAATAGAAAGCAGGGACAGGAAAGTCCGAAAATAGTAAAGAATCTTTGGGAGGATGGTCACCTTGACTGCGTGAATACGGCCAATCCAGGATAAGGTGGGAAATCGCCATGGTGCCATGAGAGCTGTGATAGTACGCAAAAGAGGATAAAAGTTGGCGGAGAAAATGGAAGCGTAGGAAGGGGTCAATTTGATTCCCAAGTAGTCCAAGGAGGAGCTAGCCCAGTGATACGGGAAGGAAGATTGGAGATGTGAGTTGCCTCGTTCCCCTGGAGATGGGGAAGGAGTGCTAGAGGCAGCCAGCATAGCGGACTGAGGCAGAGGGGGTTGAGTAGAGGGCTGTCAAACCACAAAAACCACCAAAACCACCAAAACCACAACGCTGTAGCACATATCGCAAATAGTCCCATGAGAGGGTGTCAAAGACTTTATATATGTCAAGCGAAAGAAGAAAACCGGGGATTTTGCATTGTTGCAATAGAGTGATCAAGTGGACATTCTTTTCCGGATGTTGTCCCCTGGCTGACGGCCAGGTACGAAACCGACCTGGTCCCTATAGACCAAGGAGCGCAGGTACTTATTAATGTGGGAACTCAAGATCTTCCCTAAGAGTTTTACATCTTCATTCAATAGAAAGAGTGGGCGAAAGGCATGGGGTTCATAGGCCTCCTCAGTAGTCTTGGGAATCATGGAGATTTGAGCCCATAAAGCATCTGGGAAGGGCAACGCGCCTTGTTTCATGCAGTTAAAGTAGGCTGTCAGATGAGGAAGCAAAAGGGGAGATAACTTGCGATACTATAGGCTGGTGAAGCCATCTGGGCCTGGAGTCTTCGAGACTCGGATACCCTTGATTGCCTGGGCTACCTCCAGTTCGGTGATATCAGCATTGAGAGCCAAGCAGGCTGCCAAGAAAAGAGGAGGAAGATGAAGATTGCAAAAGAATTAGTCTGCGAGGGGAAGGTTTACTATAAAGTGAGGCCAGGAAGTCTGCCAGGGTCGCAGAGACTTTGTTCGGATCTGAAGTCAGGTCCCTATTGAGGGAATTGAGGCGGATAGGTTTATGGACGCGAGTTGCTGCGTTATGTTTCCTGGCAAGCATTGCGCCCGGTTTATTTGCACAGGAGTAAAATTTGTGCTTTGTCCACCGCAGGGCCTCCTCAGCTTGGTCAGAGGCCAATAAGTCTAATTCAGCTGCAAAAATGTCTCAAGCCTTCTTGTTTGCTGGAGTGAGGTGGGATTTCCACTCCGCATCGGTGGAAGCCAGGATGTCTGTGAGTTCCCGGGGCTGCTTTTCTCTATGGCGTTTTTGGGAGGACGCTATTTGTATACAATGGCCTTGCATGGTGACCTTGTGGGCCTCCCATAGAGAGAAGGGCGATGAAACAGAGCCCAAGTTTTCCCCAAAGAAAGTTTGGAGGCGTGTGTGGATTTCGAGGATCTTGAGCATCTTGAGATGTAAGGAGTGAGTCGTTTTGACGCCATTGAAAAGTAGGGTGGGATAAGCCTGAGAAGGTGAGCAGAAAGACAATAGGGTCATGATCCGACCATGCAGAAGAGGTGATCGTAATTTTGTGTATGTTGGAAATGAGGCATAGGGGAATGAAGACGTGGTCGATCCTACAGAAGTTATCATGTGGGCTAGAATAGAAGGTGAAGTCGTGGTCGTGGGGATGGAGCCCCCGTCCAGGCATCCACCAGGCATCCACCAGGCCGTGGGATTCCAGAAGGGATCTCATCTGCTCCTCCACGGCTGGGTCGTGGAGGAGCAGATTTCCTATCCATCTAGGAGTCCAGAGCTACATTTATGTCATCCATCAAGATGAGGGTTCCGGAGCTATGTTGAGCAACTACTTTGAGAAGGTGGGAAAAAAAAACTTGTGTTGAAAGCGGTTGGGGGCATAGTAGCCAACCAGGGTTACATTCTGGCCGTTTAGAGTGCCCTGGAGTAAAAAGTATCTACTGGTTGGGTCCACTATCTCCTTGGAGCAGGAGAATAGGAGGATGCATTTAAAGGCAAATAGAACTCCCCTCTGTTTCTCGGGGGGCAGAAGCCAAATAGAAGGTGGGGAAGTGAGAGGAGACGAATTTTGGAGAAGAAGAGGAGGAAAACCTGGTCTCTTGCAAGCATACCACATCAACGTGGCAAGATTTTAGGTGGTGGAATACCTTAGAACATTTCACCGGTGAATTAAATCCATGGATATTGTGAGAGGAAAGCTTCAATGGAGGTTGGGCCTTAGCGCGGAGATAAAGGGTAGCTTATGTGGTAAAGTCCAGTAATGGCAGCCAAGTTATGAAGGGACCCTGGTCAGCAACCTTAGTAGATTTCCAGCCTGAGGGAATGAAAGAAGATAAGAAGTGCGGAGGAAGGTCAAAAAAGAGAAAACCATGGATTTGTACTAAGTACACCATGCTGAGCGCGGGCCACATCTTAGGTAAGATGTGTAAGGCGGGGGGGGGGCTCGACCGCTAGACACATGGCCTGCTAGAAAAAACCTTGTCTCTGCAGCTGCATTGATTTCTGTTCAAGTCATTTAAGGAGGGTGATTTTGCCTCCTCAAATTCATCTTTTAAAGGGAGGTGGCCACACTTTCAAGGGTATTTGTTTGTAATGGATTGTTCTTGTGTTAATTCCTTTTGCCTACTGTTTAACCTCTTTGAATTGTTGAATTGCCTTACTATTTTTTTTATTGCTACCAATACAACCTGACCATTTATTTTATCACAATGTGCATGTATTTCTCTTGTCTGACGGTCGGGAGACTCCCTGGCCAAAGTAATTTGGTGGTGTCAGCAGGAGTGGGGATCCATTTAGGGCCAAGTGTAGAGCAGGGGACCCAAATTCTCCAGCGGCTCTGTCGGGGGTAGCGCTACATATGTTTCTGGATTTTTATGCGTCACCATCAGCTTGCTGGATATGCACATGCACATATGAAGTGAATCCATGAGGCTGGTTTGGTGAAATATTGAACAACCCCATACACTCTGAAATTAAAAAATATATATTTTTAAATGAAATCTTTATATATATACACGTTTGTTAAGATTTGACAAAAAAAAATGGAAACTGGTTTCTATGCAGCGCTGCACCAGATTTTGCACTCTCTAGTTTTAGTAACTCAACCCTGAATGTCTCCTTCTCCATATTGCTGTAGCCCAGCACCTGGTTACAGACTCTTGTAGAGTGAATATACAATGGGCATAGGCAAGGTCCACAGCAGCTGTTTGTAGCAAGCAACTGCTGTGGAGCTTGCCTATGCACTTTGAGATGAAGGGGAACCTTTCTGAGGCTGGGTTCACACTGCCGTACGGAGTGGCTAACAGCAGGGGTCTGGTACGTCCCCGTTCTCCGTTTCAGATCTAATTTTGGTTGGAATTTTTGGCCGAATTCTGACCTGAAACGGACCAGAAGACGCACAGAACTCCTGTGCAATTCCCTTCACAGCCATCCTGGAGCTGTGTGAACCGGCTCCATTGAGAGCCGGTCACAATCTCCTGACATGCGAATTGGATGCGGGGAAACCTGCATCCAATTCGCAATAGTGTGAACCCAGCCTCACTCTGTGTCTACATTGGCTATTTGTTTGGAATGGATCTATTTTTTAAACATACATTTTTGGTGCTACATTATTTTTTGTGGTTTCTATCAGAAGTATTCCTGTAGAATCTTCAAGTGTATCTAAAGCCAAGAACAAAAATGGACTGTATTGCAGCTTACCAATCATTAGATGTGCTGGCTGCATTTGTTTTTTTGGCATCAATCCCTTATTTGATCTGCTGAGCCTTCTAGTAACACACTTCCTGTCCTAGGGTGACAACACTCATTCACTCTACTGTGCCTTTGGATAGCAGTATTGACACCCTTGGACAGGAAGTGTTTAAGAACAACAAACACCTTTCCCTCTCCTCATTTCCATAAGATAAAGATAGGTGCTTTTTTTTTTTTTTTTGCAAATTTATTTTTATTGATGTTTTGCATAGTACAAAAAGCAAAAGTAAACAAACTCGCCACGCAGGGCGGAAATCATGGAAAAGACCTAACCCCCCCCCCCCCCCCCCAATCCAGGTGCACCACCCTGTGGACAAATGCACCCACTCAGATGCAAATCCCCTAAAACAAAAGGGGTAAGTATTCCGACATCATAAAATAGACATTAATATAACGACTTCACATTTCTTATAATAGTAAGGCCAGCAATCATCTCCATATACATCTATCAAAGCAGCAGGCAATCCCCGAATAGCCCCAATGGTAGTGCAAGAATGAGAGAGCCCTATAGGCCCATATCCATCACCATGCAGAAAACCTCCTCCTTCACAATGGAATCTATATAGTCATTAGGCTATCGAAAGATCACTAACCAAATCTTCCAGACTTTGTCAAAGTTCTTAGGACACCCTCTGCTCAGGTATGTTTCTTTATAGAACGGAATCACTCTATTAACAAGCCCCTTCCAGTACGATAATGAGGGCGTCATGGGTTTCTTCCAGTAGTGAATCAGTGCCTTGCATGCATAAAACAATAATTAGCTAAGCAAGGTAGGCTGTAAGCCCAAATGACATCTGAAAATTTCAAACAGTGAAATAGAAATAAAAAAATAAAAACTAAAATTTTCTATAGAAAGTGACAATGTTGATAGCAACACAAATAATGGTGTCCATCTATATATAATACACATAAGAAGTAACGGTAATGATGCCAACACTGACAATGCTGCAACAAAAATTTCACTGTGTATATAATTCCAGTCTATATGTTTAGAGTTGTAAGACTCAACAGCAAAAATTCAAATATGGAAAAACGTGTCTGTCCATGAGTTAAAATATGTGACTGTGATCAAACCACCACCGTGAGAAGAGGAGGCTTACCAGAATGTTTGAACACGCCAGAACATATGTTCTGCGTGTCAAACAGGCTTGTATTGTGGTGGATAGAATCAGGAGATGTCGATTTCTTTAGAGCAGAGATTCCCTGTTCACAATCCAATACGGACGCGTGGAAAGTGACCTCTCATTTGGAACGGTACAGAATCAATAAGCAGCAGTGGAGACCTTCTGACGCGTTTCGTCTCCAAGGACATCGTCTGGGGTGTCCCTCCACTGCTGCACTCCACAAATATATAAGCAATGTGAGCCCCATCATGAAAATCCACAAGCGTGAGTTCCAGTCCCCTCCTCTGGGACTTGGGTGTATGCGGTTCAAAATTAGGAACTTTATTTTTGGAAATTTTCCATCATGAACTAATGTAGTATGTTAACCAAGAGGAAGGTCAGGGTCGCAAGTTTGCATACTCGTTACATGTCTATATGCCCTTCTCCAGAATTCTAATTTCGTTTTGCCAACATAGAAACACGCACAGTCGCATAGAAGCAAATAAATCACTCTTGAGGTTTTACAATTAGAAAAGTGCCTTGGGTAGAAGATTTGGCCATTCGGGAGAGTGGGATTTTTTGTGTGAGCATGAATTTACAATAATTACATGCCCCACATTTAAAAGTTCCTTTATATTTGCAATTGGTACCACGGAGTCAGTTTCTGCGGTTACGTAGAAATTGTACTAGCATAGAATCTTTTAGGGTACAAGCTGACATACTCAAAGTCCGGCTATTGGATAAAGGATACAACTCTGTGGATGTTGACCGGGAGCTTTCACGCAGTATGGTAGTGGACAGAGAATCTTTACTAGCCATTAAGCCCAAAGGTGATACTGATAGTGGTTTCAGGTGGGCCATGATGACCTCTTTTTCCACTCAATACCGTCAAATTAAAGCCATTTTTGCCAGACATTGGAACATTCTTAGAAATGACCGTATCCTTAGCCCATCCTTACCCGACCAAGCTAAGGTTGTCTTTAGAGGGGCAACTAAGTTACAAAGTAAAATAGCTTCTAATATAATAAACCCTCCTTCACGGCCTTCGTTCTTTCATGAACTGACTGGCTTTTTTCCGTGTAGAAAATGCACAGTATGTCAACACAACTCAGGAGTTGGACGCAGGATAGTTTATTTATTTATTTATTTATTTCAGGTACTTATATAGCGCTGTCAATTTACGCAGCGCTTTACATATACATTCACATCAGTCCCTACACCCTCAAGGAGCTTACAATCTAAGGTCCCTAACTCACATTCATACATACTAGGGTCAATTTAGACAGGATCCAATTAACCTACCAGCATGTCTTTGGAGTGTGGGAGGAAACCGGAGTACCCGGAGGAAACCCACGCAGACACAGGGAGAACATGCAAACTCCAGGCAGGTAGTGTCGTGGTCAGGATTCGAACCAGTGACCCTTCTTACTGCTAGGCGAGAGTGCTAACCACTACACCACTGTGCCGCTGACTTTAGATCCTCTGTCACCAACAAACAATATCCCATCAAACAATTTTGCACCTGTGCAACCCACTACATAGTGTATCTTATTACCTGCCCATGTGAGATGCAATATGTGGGTCGCACTATCCGCACGTTTTCAGTGAGAGTTGCAGAACATATTGCCTTAATCAAAAGTGGCGACAAGAAACACACTGTACCCAGACACTATAGGTCACATCATGCATGTGACCCCAAGGGAACCACCTTTTTTGGTGATTGACAGATATATTGCCCCTTGGAGGGGAGGGGCCGAAACCAGGGGAGTCTCACAACTTGAGACATATTGGATCTATGAATTGCTTTCTTATTCGCCTTTTGGCATGAATATAGACTGGGATATCAATTCCTTCATCAGCAAAGCTTAACATCATTTATATTTGAATCATTTTCTCATTTCTCTCTCTTTCTTGTTTCTAATGTAATTTGTAACTTTGTTATACTGTTGGTACATATGCTCCTGCATGAAAGGCCAGTCCATGAGTGGCCAGTCGTGATTTTCCTTTTATCCTTATTATTAAAATCTTTTCTGGTTTAGCTAGTAAAGTTTTAATTCACATTCTTACATAAGTTGCCATGGATATGTTGACTTTATTGTGTCTATTTGGTTATTTATAACCATTATTACTTCTGTCGTTGAACTGACATAATATGACACACTCTCATGTTTTTATTTTAACGTTTTTGTGGAAAGAGATAAGGGATGACACTTATGTGCCATTTCCCTTTCTCTTCTCCTCTTTTTTCTGCTTAATATATATATGCATTTTTTAAATCTTTTTCTATTTATGTTAAGATTGGGTGTCCCCCTATTGCCTTGATGCCAATTCCACTATTTCCCCTTCCGTTTTTGCGGTACGTACACACGTCTTGTTGATATCACCGCACATGCATAATGCACAGATGCGTGAGCCCATGACGTGTGACGTACGACGTGGAACGCACGTCAACGTGACGTGAACCGCACTCTGATGTGTCTGATTTCGGACCGTCTCCTCCCCGTCTGCGCACGCGCCCATTTTGTCCGGGTGTGTGGCGTCACTAGGTGCGCACCTGCGTGCTTGCGCGGAGGGCTGACGAGTGGGTGCCTGCATCACGTCGCCCCCCTCCCACTTTTGACAACGCTCCCTCTCAATTGGCAGAGAGGAGGGAGCTTGGAACGCATCTCCACATTGATTATCACACATCATGGAGCGCACGCTGAGATGCCATTTTAACATACCGGAAGTGCTTGGGATAATACGCTGCAAACGCTTGTGGCCTTGATTTTCATGATGGGGGTCATATTGCTTATATATTTGTGGAGTGCAGCAGTGGAGGGACACCCCAGACGATGTCCTTGGAGACGAAACGCGTCAGAAGGTCTCCACTGCTGCTTATTGATTCTGCACAAGCGCTTTTTTATCTACAATCATGTGAGTGTTCTTAACTTTATTAAATTTTACTTATATTTACGGAATTACACTATGTGGTCCCTTTTTTGCTTTCTCCTTTGCCACTCTACATCTGTGGATTTCTGAGTACCGTTCCAAATGAGAGGTCACTTTCCACGCGTCCGTATTGGATTGTGAACAGGGAATCTCTGCTCTAAAGAAATCGACATCTCCTAAGTCTATCCACCACAATACAAGCCTGTTTGACACGCAGAACATATGTTCTGGCGTGTTCAAACATTCTGGTAAGCCTCCTCTTCTCACAGTGGTGGTTTGATCACAGTCACATATTTTAACTCATGGACAGACACGTTTTTCCATATCTGAATTTTTGCTGTTGAGTCTTACAACTCTAAAACATATAGACTGGAATTATATACACACTGAAATTTTTGTTGCAGCATTGTCAGTGTTGGCATCAATACCGTCACTTATGTGTATTATATATAGATGGACACCATTATTTGTGTTGCTATCAACATTGTCACTTTCTATGGAAAATTTTAGTTTTTATTTATTTCTATTTCACTGTTTGAAAATTTCAGATGTCATTTGGGCTTACAGCCTACCTTGCTTGGCTAATTATTGTTTTATGCACGCAAGGCGGGGTCCACCCGACATGTTTTAGCTAAGGAGCCAGATGACGGCTCCTTAGCTGAAACATGTTGGGTGGACCCCTCACGATCGCCGCTATTTGATATTTGAGCTCTGTTTCGTTCTTCCAAAATGTGAGTCTGTTTTTATTTATTTTAATAAACTAGTGTTTTAAAATGTTTTTACGCTATGTGAGTTTTGTTTGCTCCTTGCATGGCATATGAAACTACACGTTTGGCTTATGCTGGATTACCTATGGGAGAGGAAGCCGTGCGGACCCCCCCCCTTTTCTTTCCACCATCTGTTGATGACATCTGACAAGATGCATTTCCCAGAACCAGTGGTTATTATGCTTTTTTGACTTGTCTGGCGTACGCCATTTCAGGTAAGCCTCCTCTACTTCTGGTGTTGGCCCCGGCACTGATGTACAATCTATGCACACTTGTGGTCTCCCTTCTGCCCACTCGCCAGATTTGGTGCGACTAAAATTCTGTGAATACCATCTGGCCATGCATCACCCCCTTTGAACTCTGATGTTTTCTTCACTATTTTTCTACACATTTTTTATGGACTTCTAAAGTTTTATGTTTTTTATGTTTGGTCTCTGGCTCATGGAACCAGCACGGGTTTTTATTAATCACTGGCACATCTGATGATTAAGTATTATTGTGTATTTACCTTATATGTGATCAACACTGATTAATTATTTGACACTATCCATTTTATGGTCATACATTTTTTGGTAGTATTCACCATTTTTATATGTCTTTATTGTAATACACACGGCTGTGGATGTGATATATAGCGCCACACTTTTGTTTCTTTTGTTTTTTTCTACCTTGAGTCTATAGGTGTGTTGGCTGCTTTTCAATTTCTTTCTAAACGTAGCGCTGTACTTAAAGCGGAGGTTCACCCACACCGCCAAAAAAAAAAAAAATATTAAAAGCCAGCAGCTACAAATACTGCAGCTGCTGACTTTTAATACATGGCCACTTACCTGTCCCAGGGTCCAGCGATGTCGGCAGGGGACGCTGAGAACCCGCTCGGTTCTCGGCAGCTGCCGCCGCCATCCTAGGTGAGGGAGTCAGGAAGTGAAGCGTTGCGGCTTCACTTCCCGGTTCCCTACTGCGCATGCGCGAGTCGCGCTGCGCGTCCCAAGTGGTCCCCGCTCTCTCCTGGGAGCTGTGTGTTCCCAGCAGACAGCGCGGTGGGGACGGGAAGAGGCATAGACTCCCATGGGAGTCTATGCCGGAAGTGGGTGCAAATACCTGTCTTAGACCGGTATCTGCACCCCCCTCCCCCCTGAAAGGTGCCAAATGTGACACCAGAGGGGGGGAGGGTTCCAAAAAGCGGAAGTTCCATTTTTGTGTGGAACTCCGCATTAATTTTTATTTTAACTCTAAACATATAGACTGGAATTATATACACACTGAAATTTTTGTTGCAGCATTGTCAGTGTTGGCATCAATACCGTCACTTCTTATGTGTATTATATATAGATGGACACCATTATTTGTGTTGCTATCAACATTGTCACTTTCTATGGAAAATTTTAGTTTTTATTTTTTATTTCTATTTCACTGTTTGAAATTTTCAGATGTCATTTGGGCTTACAGCCTCTCATTTTATAGCGCTACACTTCTTTGTTTTTGTTTTTTCTTTGCCATTTATCTAATTTGGTGTGTTAGTTGCTTGGAATTGGGGGTAGCGAGAAATTATTTGCTACACTAACTAAGCAAGGTACCCTGGGCCCTAGTAGGTGCCAAGCCCTCCACCAAGCCAAGTAAGCATGTTGCCACCATCAAGGGCACAGGTTACATAGTTACATAGTAGGTAGGGTTGAAAAAAGACACAAGTCCATCAAGTCCAACCTGTATGTGTGATTATATGTCAGTATTACATTATATATCCCTGTATGTTGCGGATGTTTAGGTGCTTATCTAATAGTTTTTTGAAACTATCGATCCCCCGCCTGTGGAAGGGAATTCCACATCCTTGCCGCTCTTACAGTAAAGAACCCTCTACGTAGTTTAAGGTTAAACCTCTTTTCTTCTAATTTTAATGAGTGGCCACATGTCTTGTTAAACTCCCTTCCGCGAAAACGTTTTATCCCTGTTGTGGGGTCACCAGTATGGTATTTGTAAAATTAAATCATATCCCCTCTCAAGCGTCTCTTCTCCAGAGAGAATAAGTTTAGTGCTTGCAACCTTTCTTCATAACTAAGTCTATCATGAATGCTGCTGCCAGACTTATCCACCTTACCAACCGCTCAGTATCTGCCAACCCTCTCCTCCAATCCCTACACTGGCTCCCAATCACTCAGCGAATTCAAAATACAAACCACAACATACAAAGCCATTCACAACTCTGCCCCAAGCTACATCACTAATCTTGTCTCCAAATCGTCCTCTCCGCTCTTCTCAAGACCTCCTCTCAAGTTCTCTTGTCTCCTCCTCCCATGCTCTTCTCCAGGATTTCTCCAGCGCCTCTCCCATCTTCTGGAACTCGCTACCTCCACTGGCCTGGCTATCCCCTACTCTTGCTACCTTCAGGCGATCCCTGAAAACTCATCTCTTCAGGAAATCCTATCACGTCTCCAACTAATCTTCTACCACTTCCATCAGCTCTTTCCCCACAGTTACAACCTTTTTTACCACCTGCCCCAACCTATTAGATTGTAAGCTCTTCTGAGCAGGGCCCTCTTAATCCTCTTGTATTTTATTGTATTATAACTGTATTGTCTCCTTTTTATTTTGTAAAGGGCAGCGTAAACTGTTGGTGCTATATAAATCCTGTATAATAATAATAACTAATGTCCTCCAGACCCTTTATTAGCTTTGTTGCCCTTCTTTGTACTCGCTCCATTTCCAGTACATCCTTTCTGAGGACTGGTGCCCAGAATTGGACAGCATACTCTAGGTGCGGCCGGACTAGAGTCTTGTAGAGTGGGAGAATTATCGCTTTATCCCTGGAGTTAATCCCTTTTTTAATGCATGCCAATATTCTCTTTGCTTTGTTAGCAGCAGCTTGGCGTTGCATGCCATTGCTGAGCCTATCATCTACTAGGACTCCCAGGTCCTTTTCCATCCCAGATTCCCCCGGAAGTTCTCCCCCCAGTATATAGATTGCATTCATATATTTTGCCACCCAAATGATGATTATTTTCCATTTTTCTACATTAAACCTCATTTGCTTTGTAGTTGCCCACCCCATTAATTTGTTCAGATCTTCTTGTTGCAGGGTTTCCACATCCTGCGGAGAAGGTATTGCCCAGCTTAGCTTAGTATTGTCCGCAAATACAGAGATTGAACTGTTTACCCCATCCTCTAGGTCGTTTATGAACAAATTAAATAGAATTGGTCCCAGCACAGAACCCTGTGGGACCCCACTACCCACCCCTGACCATTCCGAGTATTCCCCAATTATCAACACCCTCTGAACTCAACCTTGTAGCCAGTTTTCAATCCGTGTACTCACCCTATGGTCCATGCCAACGGACCTTATTTTGTACAGTAAATGTTTATGGGGAACTGTGTCAAATGCTTTTGCAAAATCCAGATACACCACGTCTATGAGCCTTCCTTTAGCTAGATGGCAACTCACCTCCTCATAGAAGGTTAATAGATTGGTTTGGCAAGAATGATTCTTCATGAATCCATGCTGGTTACTGCTAATGATGCTGTTTTTATTACTAAAAGCTTGTATATATTCCCTTATCCTCCCCTCCAAGAGCTTGCATACTATTGATGTTAGGCTAACTGGTCTGTATTTCCCAGGGATGTATTTTGGGCCCTTTTTAAATATTGGTGCTACATTGGCTTTTCTCCAATCCACTGGTACCATTCCAGTCAGTAGACTGTCAGTAAAAATTAGGAACAATGGTCTGGCAATTACTTGACCGAGTTCCCTAAGTACCCTCGGGTGCAAGCCATCCGGTCCCGGTGATTTATTAATGTTAAGTTTTCCAAATCTAATTCTAATTCTGTCCTCTTCTCCCCGATTCCCTTGAGAAGACTGAGGAGAAGAATAAATTCAATACCTTCGCCATCTCCCCATCCTTTGTAACCAGATGTCCTTCCTCATTCTTTATGGGGCCAATATGGTCTGTCCTCCCTTTTTTACTGTTCATATACTTAAAGAATTTCTTGGGATTTTTTTTTTGCTCTCCTCTGCTATGTGTCTTTCGTGTTCTATCTCAGTCACCCTAATTGCACCCTTACATTTCTTGTTGCAGTCTTTATAAAGTTTGAATGCTGATGATGATGATTCTTCAACCTTGTATTTTTTTGAAGGCCTTCTCTTTTGCTTTTATATGCATTTTTACATTGGAGTTAAGCCAGTCAGGACTTTTGTTCACTCTTTTAAATTTATTACCCAATGGGATGCATTGGCTAATGCCCTTATTTAATATGCTCTTGAAGCAAACCCATCTCTCCTCCGTGTTTTTTGTTCTTAAGATTGCTGCTAAAAAAAACCCACGGGGCTCTTTTGAAATTTAATGTCTTTGTATTTCCCCTATGTTTCCTATTTGTGTGATTTATAATGAAACCAATTGACCTGTGATCGCGGTTTCCTAAATTTCCTCATGTTTCCACATCTATGATCAGGTCTGTATTGTTGGTAATCAGTAGATCTAGTAACGCTTTATCTCTAGTTGGTGCGTCTACCATCTGACCCATGAAATTGTCCTGCAAGACATTTAGAAACTGGCGAGCCTTATGCCGCGTACACACGGTCGGACTGTTCGACCAGACTGGCCCCACGGACGGCGACGGACCAAATCCAGCGGACAATCCGATCGTGTGTGGGCTCCACCGGACCTTTAGCGGACTTTTCCAGTCACAAATCTGACAGACTTTAGATTTGGAACTTGCTTCAAATCTTTACGTCGTAACTCCGCCCGACCCAGAAATCCGCTCATCTGTATGCTAGTCCTACGGACAAAAACCGACGCTAGGGCAGCTATTGGCTACTGGCTATCAATTTCCTTATTTTAGTCCGGTGTACGTCATCACGTACGAATCCGTCGGACTTTTGTGTGATCGTATGTAGTTAAGTCCGTTCGTTAGAAAGTCTGCCAAAAGTCAGTCGAAAGTCTGTCGGACGGGCTGTCGGACTTTTGTAGCCGAAAAGTCCGACCGTCTGTACGCAGCATTAGACAAATGCGTGGTTCCCTCCACCCAGTCTATGTCTGGAAAATTAAAATCCCCCATTATGGTAACACTTCCCATCCTTGCTGCTATTCCAAATTGTGACAGGAGGTCCACCTCCCCCTCCTCCCTAAGGTTAGGGGGCCTTTAGCATACTCCCAGTATTATTTTCCCCTTAGCAGGTACAGATGTAATTTCCATTATGCAGCGCCCAACATCAGACCAGAACTCCTTGACCACCTGGCAATGCCAAAACACATGGCTAAAGTTGGCTGGAGACTGTGAGCAACGCCAGCATCCAGCCGACACATCGGGTAGATTTTAGATAACTTTGCTGGGGTGTAGTAGATTCTGTGCAGGAATTTAAATTTAAATTAATCTCTAGCAGATACTAAGTGAGTGAAGGGAACGCTCCACATATCGTCCCACTCCTCTCCACCCAAATCTGAGACCTCCTCCATCCACTGCTCCCTACATTTGGTCACCGAAGGAGGCGATATAGAAAACAGCTCCTTATATAATTCAAACAGCGTTTTTTTCATGGAGTCATCAAATAGAATAGATAGAGCGCAAGACCTAAGATCCAGATTAGTAGAGCCAATTTGGGACACGAAAGCGTGGCGCAATTGGAAGCAACGAAAAAGATAGGGATTTGAAAGCTCAAATTTCTGTTTTAGATCTGAAAATTGTAACAGCTCGCCTTCCCTGGTGACATCACCCAAAGTTTTAATGCCTCTTGACACCCAGCTAATCAGATCAGGTATAGTGAGTAGATGGGGAAAACGAGTTTCTCCACAACGGTGAGGCCGGTGATATGGCAGTAGAGGCAGGTCCCAGTAACCTCTGAACACAGTCCCAAGCCTTAACAGTGTCTCACATTGTCCCTGTCAGTGGAAGTTGAGCCCCAGGACCCTGTAAGCAAGGAGACGCAGGCCCTCATAAGAACCCAGCACCGCTTCCTCTAAGATTGTGGCAGAATCCCGTCATCCCCAAGAAGCCATCTCTGTGCAAAAACTCCCTGGCCAGCTAAGAACCCTGCACCGCTTCCTCTAAGATTGTGGCAGAATCCCGTCATCCCCAAGAAGCCATCTCTGTGCAAAAACTCCCTGGCCAGCTAAGAAATACTTAAAAAGATCAGGGAGTGCCAGGCCTCCCTGTCCCTAGGGCTCCTGAAGTGCTGTGAGTCCTATCCTGGGAGGAGAGTTTCCCCATATGAAAGAACCAAAAATGCTGTGTACCCGACGAAAAAAGGAGCATGGAATCCAAACAGGTGAGTTACGCAAAAAATACAGGAAAACAGGAAGTATCTTCATTTTGAGAAGGTTTATCCGCCCTATCACAGACAGGGGAAGGTTCTGCCATATCTCTATTTTCCTTTTCAAAAGATCCACCATGGGCTGCAAATTCAGACTAAAATAGTCTGCAACTCTAGCAGAGATGCGAACCCCCAGGTAGGTAAATTGACTAACTGTCAGAAACAATTAAATCAGGCTGAGACAGAAGTACAGTTAAAATCACACTTGATTAATAATAAAAGTAAAAAGAACAAACATAGTCAAAACATAGCCAAAGTTCAGTAACCGGAATGGATAGTCAGCCAAGCTAGAAGCCAGGGATCAATGTAGTGGAACAGCAAGCAGGATCTGGAGCCAGAAGGGATGTCAGCAAAGCAAGTCTTGAACAGGATAATTTTTACACACAACTACAGAGTCCCTAGAGTCACCTTTGTGGCCCTTTACAAAATAAAGATCCCCACCAGAGGTGGCGACTGGAACAAGTCTCTGCTGCAGAAGGAGCAGAGATGGATATTCCAGTTACAGGCCACCTCTCCACTGGGCCTAAATGAATCAATTTAGTTTGCCCCTTTTCTGCAGGGGTTTTCATCCGGAAAGACACAATAACCTATGGGAAAGGATCTCATATCCCATATGTGCTATAATACTCTGTGGAAATATGAGAAGACTCAATATTACCAATTTTTTCCTCCTTTTCTTCTTCCTGTTCCTTTTCTCCCTTCTCCCCCCTCCCCTCCCTCTCCCCAAAACCCCCCCTCCTTCCCTCCCCTTTTTTCCCTTCCCCCCCTTTTTCCAACCCCTAAACCCCTCCCCCTCTTTTCCCCCTTTTTCCTTCTCCCCCCTTCCCCCCCTTCCTCCCTTTTCTCCCCCCCCTTCTTCGTGTTTCCCCCCCCTTTTCCCTTCCCCCCCCCCCCCTCCCTATGTTGACCATAGTGGAGTTTTCCACAATACACTATATCCACCAGCGTTTCCAGTTCTGTGCATACTGCTGCCTGGTCTTCCCCACGCACAACCACAAATGTTATTATTATCCTCTCCATTACTTTTGAATGTATGAGGTGTATACCTCTGGGTATGTTATGGGATTTAACAAAATGAACCATATGCTCCACAATGTTTTACTTTTGAGAAAAATCTAGCCTAAAAACAGTTCGGAGTTCACTATATGCAACAATATTTGGTATTATGTAATTTTTCTTCTTTTTTGTATATGTGCTTTTTGATTACGCAGCTGTAAGAGGACAATGCTATTATAATTGTGCAACCATGTTGAAGCAAATAATGCTATGCAGTGTACGATGTGTTAAGTATGGTCAGCCAGCAACCAATTCACACTACACAGACCAAATATGCAGTACCTTGTGAATAAGTGATGTGGACTTTCTGTGTTGTAGTTTACTACCATTCCCACACAGCACCAAATTCATGGCTGTGTGGCTTTGTGTTCCCTGTTGCCTCCCCTTTAGTGCCTGTGCTTCTCCTCTGGGGGCGGGGGTGCACCTTTTGTGTCTTCCTGGCAGGGTGAGAGAGGAGACGCTTGGGCCCTGCGTCTCCTACATGCGCCCACTAGGTGGCCACACCTTGAGTTGGGCGCTTCTCACCCTGCCAGCGGCGTCCGGACGCCGTACTCACGCGCACGCACCCTAGTGCGCATGACGTAGCGGCGCCTGCGCAGTTGCGGCGGAAGCGACGGGGACGCCTGAAGGTCATATCCTCTCCGGAACGCCGGGGGGATCACGTCAGAGCGCACAGCTGTGCTGCTCGTCTCCCCCAATGGAGGGGGAGGAGGAAGGGATGCAATACATACCTGCACCCGATGGGAGTTAGTCAATCGACACTCCCCATAAATATAAGAAATCCCAGGGGAACTTTATTGGATCCTTTTCAATTTGGAGATGCTAGGCAATGCACTCACTGACCTAACATATTGATAAGTACACCCGGAATGACTGTAATGCTTCTACTTTTCTAGCAACTTGGCTTTTCCCCTAAATCATTGTTTATCTCGCCATGACTTTTCATTCATACTTTAATTTTTCAGAATCAGGAATAAATCAACCTTTTTATTCAGTCCCGCTTGATTGGGTAATTAGTTCCGCCACCACCCTTGCACTTTGACACTGTTTGCCCTTTTCACTGTTTGCTGGTTGTGTTGTGCACGTTTGCCCTATGGGTTTTTTCCTCACTTTTAGTCCTCACATTTTTTTTCCTCTGACAGACACCCACTGTCCATCCCATACACACCCCCACATTTCGTCTCATCCCCCCACACCGCCCACACTCCCCTATCCCTATCACCCCCCACACTACAAATCCCCCCCTTCAGCACGTCCTCTCCCCCTTTCAACACCTTTCCTTCCCCTCCCTCTCCTCCCCCTCCATTTCCCCTTTTCCCTCTTTCCTCCTTTTCCCCTTCCCCCTCTCCCCCCTTTTCCCTCCCCCCTCCTTATTCCCCCCCTTTTTTTCTTCCCTCTGGTCTCCCCTTTCTCCCTCTTCCCCCCTTTTCCTCCCCCCTTTTTTCCTCTCCCCTCCCCCCCCCCCTTTTCTATTTTTCCACCCCCCCCTTTTTCCCACCATTTCTCATCCAGCTTGGCTGGTCCTCCCCCCTCCCCCCCCCTTTTTTTCACTTGGTTTATTCACTGGTGGTTTGTCGGCACCTTTACCCTATTGTTTTTTCCATACATCCCTATGTTGCATGGGTATTGATTGGCAGCAGGGCATTTGTTATTCTCTAGTTCATTCCTGTCTCACTCACACCTTTTTGGTTCACTTCTTTTCTTTTCTTTTCACCTTTCCCTCCACATGCTTTCTTTCCCCCCCCTTTTTCTTTTCCCCCCACTCCCCTTCTTTTTCTTTTCTTTTTTCTAGCAACGCCCTTCTGCACACCCATGGATTTATAATCCAATAATCTCATAGAACTCCATAGTTGGTGAATTTCCCAATCTATGTGGATGAATGAATTGACCCCTCACTCTTTATTTTTTCATTTTCTATTTTTAGCATTAACGTGAACCTATCCGGGTGCAGTTCGGATTGCCCATTGCCCCTTCCTTTCCTTCCCTCTCCTATATGGGGGGTTGGTAGACGTGATCCCTCGTAAGATACATTCGGTCCACCACCCGCTCCCTTGGGAGTTGGCCCGACACGGGGGAGACAAGGGAGCAGAGGAGAAATCGCACCACCCTAAACACTCTACAATGTTAGAACTGACCTTATAACGTCATAAATTCTGCAATAGGTAATTATACAGCCCAGGCAGCTACATTATATGGTATACATGTATAGGTTTGGTACTGTTGAATTTGATGCTATGTTTGATACATGTTGACCTTTTTACAGTGGACAACCATCCTCTGAAGAAGACCCGGGAAGGGTCGAAATGCGTCAGGATTCACACACACAACCTTCGTTGTTCCACATACACCGTATTGTATATTGCCCGTATTTTATAGGCATTGTTTGTTGTTATCTAATTTTAAGGATTCAACACTTGAGAAAACTTTGGTTGCCCTTTGGCACATTGTGTTTTGCATTGGTTTTAATTGTATGCTTTGTCCGCTGCAACTGTACGCCATATCCAGTTCATGTCCTGACTCTAACAGTCAGTATTCATTTTCAGTGATTCATTTTTAATATGCTATTTATACTTTTTGTACCAATAAAATTGAATTTTTTCAACTACCTATACTGCACTTCATTGGCTGCTTTAAAGCCCCGATAGGGGGTTCTCGTATTTTTTCAGGATCGCAGGAGATAGTTTCTGTGATGTGACCAAGGCGAAGGCAGAGCTCCTCTGGACTGGACGGCTTGAGTAGGCAGGACTGACAAGCAAGATATCATCAACAGCTGAGTAACTGTGGAGAGATAGGAGCTGGCAATTAGCCGACAGCTGAGCGGCCAGCTCAGAGAAGGAAGGGCTGAGCCTATCCCTGACACTAACCCACTGCAGTGGCAACCCAGAATCTGCCGCAGCCCTGGTACCAAAATCTAGGGGAAGAATATAGATTTGTCCCAATTAACTTTGAGGCCTGAAAGTGTTGCAGTTATCCAAAATACCAAGGACTGCACAAAGAGATATACCCGGATCCTTCAAAAAAAAAAGCAGCATGTCATCTGCATACAGCTCCGAACATTCTTTAATGATCCCAACGTCCAAGGCCCCGACCGCAGGAGGGGATCGCAGCACCACCGCCAATGGTGTTCGCCGATGTTCAATCATCAGGGAAAACAGGAAGGGGGATAGAGGGCAGCCCTGCCTGGTTCCCCAATCCACCTTTAAAAAGGGGGAGATGGTACCCAATCTTCAATGCCATTCTAGGTTTGCTCTATAACAAGGACACCCACTTACAATATTTTGGCCCAAAACCCATACGTTCTAACACCATGGTCATGTATCCCCAATCAACTGAGTCAAAGGCCTTGGCCATATCCACTGAGACCACTGCCCTAGTCCCGGTGTTGTTGTGGGAGATCTGCAAATAAGTAAACGGGCAACGTAAATTGGTGCCTGTGGACTTCCCCGGCATAAAGCCAGTTTGATCCACATCAACCTGGGATGGAAGTACCACAGACAACCTAGTAGCCAAAACCAGAATTTTAAGATCTGCATTTAGGAGGGCTATTGGTCTATATGAGGAGCAGCATGTTAGATCCTTACCCGGGTTAGGCAGCAGAGCCACATAAGCATCCAACATAGAGGAAGGTAGAGCACCATTTTCAAAGCAGTATACGTATAAGGTTCTCAATCTAGTACCCAGCGTGTCAGAGTATTGCCTATACCAGGGATATGCAATTAGCAGACCTCCAGTTGCAGAACTACAAGTCCCATGAGGCATAGCAAGACTCTGACAGCCACAAGCATGACACCCAGAGGCAGAGGCATAATGGGACTTGTAGTTTTGCAACAGCTGGAGGTCCGCTAATTGCATATCCCTGGCCTATACCATTCCACCTGAAAACCATCCGGGCCTGGGGATTTATTTGAAGGAAAAGACACAATTGCTGTTTCTATTGCTTTAAGAATAATGCCCTGGTCTAACCATGCTCTGTCATCATCCTCAAAACTTGGGACAGGAAGGTTGGACAGAGGGTCTAATAATTCAAGACGATATAGGAGAATATAAATCCGAATAATACTCAACAAATTGTTGCATGATAGCCTCAGGATGTGTAAGGATGCGTGAGAGCGTATCCATGGTACACTAACCGGAGCCCTCTGATCTGCCACCAGCATGACCAACAACCATTTTTATTGACCTTTTCAAAAAGTGATTCAGCTCTATGAAGCAAGGTAGTGTGGGCAAGGTTTGTGTCAAACAAAGCAAAATGACGCTTGGCTCCCTCTAAGGATGCAAATGTGGCATCCCCAGGGGCAGCCACATATTCCACTTCCAACCTAGGCTCCTCAGATTGCAACCTCTTCCTTTCTGCAGTATTTTCTTTACAAACTGCCTTGATGGCAGATATATATTGTCCTCTCATTACAGCCTTGAAAGCGCCCCAAACCACCGTGTCCGCAGCAGAGACAGAATTATCATCCCAGAACTCAGACATAGGTGTTTTTACTTGTTGTGTCACCCAGGGCAGCCATCAGAAATTTTGGGGCCCCTGACACAACTTTATGCCTCCCCTCCCCCAAGGACCTGACCACCAATATTCCCTAGGGCCCACCCACTGGCCATCCCACGGAATCCGTCCACTGGCCATTCCACTGAGTCCTTCTGTGCACCCACTTTTTGGAGACTGGAGGGATGGATGGTGCTGGGCGTGGGTGGGGATACATTGTGGAGACTGGAGGGATGGATGGTGCTGGGCGTGGATGGGGATACATTGTGGAGAGGGATGGTGCTGGGCGTGGGTGGGGATACATTGTGGAAACTGGAGGGATGGATGGTGCTGGGTGTGGGTGGGGATGCATTGTGGAGACTGGAGGGATAGATGGTGCTCGGCGTGTGAAATAAAATCTGAGATTAGAATAAATTCTAAGCTAAATATTATTTGAAGGTGGTCATGGATTCCCTCTATTTATTCCATATATGGATTAATTTGTCTATTCCTATAGCTAATCTATTAAAACTCTGATAGTTACTGTTGATAGCACAATAATATAAGGTTAGCTATGAAAACAAGCACACTGCTTAGTAACAATGTCTTATTTATTTCCCAAGAAAATAGGAAAATGCTAACATGAAAATACTAAAGAAAGATGTTACAAAGCATATAACAACAGAACATATAATACAAGAACATCAAAGATACTTATCGCACAGTCTCCTCGGCTGGGCTCAAGATGATAGAGAGAGAGCCATGAGGCTCAAAATAGTAGAGAGAGAGCCATCAGAGAGCCACCAGGCATGAGCCAAGAACGAAAAGAGGACAACTTCCCTCCTGTGTGCACTTTTTAAACTTCATCCATACACTGTCAAGACCCAACCCCATTGCCTGCCCATTTAGGTCTCTAATTAAATTAGTTCAGGGGCAGTCCTTCTCAATATATTATATTACTGTCTGTCCTGCTGTATTGGCTTCTAGGGGTAGCATTGTCCATGTATCATGTCTATGTATCTTCAATGCCTTTGATCCTTTGATCTTTGTAGCAGGACATTCATCAATCATCTTGTCAGCTATGGGCCTTTTCAAGCTTGCTTGCAGAGGGCTAATCAAGGATTTCCATGTTATCACACCAGAAGGACAGGAGCCAAACTTTTGTTCAGCCTTGCTTCTTTCAGATGAATAATCTGATATTCTACAAACCTTTGATGTGCAACTTGCTACATTCCAAACAGCCCCCAAGGATGCGAAGGTCTGGTATAGCCATCGTTCATATTTCAAACACCTCTTGTATTATGAACTAAAACATGTTGCCTTCCAACAGCGTGGGTGGGGATACATTGTGGAGACTGGGGGGATGGATGGTGTTGGGCGTGGGTGGGGATGCATTGTGGAGACTGGAGGGATTTATGGTGCTGGGCGTGGGTGGGATGCATTGCGGAGACTGGAGGAATGGATGGTGCTGGGCGTTGGGTGGGGCTAAAGATGATTGAGTTGCATTGTGAAAATGGATGAGGAGGACTCTGTGGGGATGAGAGTTACATTGTGAAGAGGCTCTCCACAATGTAACTCTCATCTCCACCCAGAGTCATCCTCATCCATTTTCACAATGCAACTCAATGCCAGCTTGTCAGCCTCAGCCAGGTGTCCCATCCAAGGAGAAGAATTAAATAAAGTCCAAATCTACAGGCAGCACAAGGGGCATAGCAGCACACATTATATTTTTGTGACTTACCCTCCACGCAGCTCTCTGGTATCTATCTGCATGCACCTGATAGGGCTGGGTCCATGTTCACCATTGACGAGCTGACCACCCCCCACCCATGTCCCGGCCAATCACATTGCAAGCAAACCTAGCAGCAGCCAGCAGGCTCCACCTCAGCAGGGAAGGAAGAGGAGCTAGCTAGTGCTGGCCATGATCACCTGCTGGGGGGTTGCTAGTCAGAAAGGCGGCGGAGGCTCTGGCTTGTGTAATGACACGCTAATAATTCTTTCTTCCTCTTAGCTTCAGCCAGCGGGAGATAAACATTCTCATTCTCTCCTCCTCTATAGCTGCAGGGCGGCGTGCAGGCTATCGGTGGCGTGGGCTGCTGTAGGGGGAGCGGGCCCTGGTCAACCGGGCCCCTAGGGATGCTCGGACCCCTTACATCAGTACTGCCTGTACCATCCTGATGGCGGCCCTGGTGTCACCCGTTCTACCTACAACCAACCAGGCGACAACCTGCATGCATTTCCTCCAGTCCTGGCCCCCACAGAAAGTGTTATTAATAAAGGATCATGATCTGATAAACCCCCTGCCAAAAATGTGACAGCATGAACTAACTGTAAGCATTGGGGATTGGCGAAAGCAAGATCAATTCTTGATGCTGTTTTGTGGGTGCAAGATAAACAGGAGTAGCTTCTAACCCCTGGATTCTTCCACCGCCATAACTCAGTAAGCTGGGCAGCAGACACCCAGGATAAAAAAATCAGTGGGGAGAGCCTCAATGGGTTAGTAGCATCTAGCCCATCATCTAGAATGGCATTACAGTACCCAGCCAGGAGTAGAGGATGGTGCATATAGGGAGCCAGTAATACCAACATGTCACGCAAGAATTGTGCATGAAAAGGCAGAGGAACGTATACACATGCTAATACCATTGTTATCTACTAAATTTCCAGCACTAGGATAACATGTTGCCCTCCCGTATCAGAGATCACCCTTTGAACCGTGCAAGGGACACTTTTGCTAAGCAAATAGTCATCCCTCTAGCATAAGTGGAGTAAGAGGCATGATACATTTTCTGTATCCATGGCCTACGTAAAGACAAAACCTTGCTCCCGTCCAAATGGGTCTCTTGCAGAAGCACAATATGAGGTCTAGATGCCTTCAAATAAGCAAACATTGCCGCCCTTTTAACCTTATCATTAAGGCCCCCTATATTCCATGGCAGTACATTAACCGACATAGCCATTAGTGCAATTTAAGAACCCCAAAAATATATTTACTCTAAAGAAGCTGCAAAGCAACTCATAGTAAATATGATGTAATTGCATAGACTCCCCACAAGGTGGCACCTGGAAACCAGAAAAACATACCCTGCTGTAATGACAAACAAAAACTAGAAAAGCTACAATTTCTGGGGAAATTGTGAAAAGTGTTCTTGCCTCTACAACTGGATTGGGCGGAGTAACTGGGTGGAGTGGCTTGAGTAACTGTTAAGCTTAATATTTGAAAAAGTATAAATAGTAGTAAAACAGTTGAAGTCCCATCATTAGCTGAAAGAGCTGAACATTCTTTTCAAAAATGATTTATTTTTTTTTCCGAAAATGATTTTTTTTTTCAAAAATGATTTATTTTTTTTCAAAAATGATTTTTTTCAAAAATTTCACCGCAAAAACGACGATATTTTGTGAACCATTCGGTGAAACGTTCCACAAAGTAATAGCACACCAATTAAATGACATTGATTCCGGGTTCACACTGGTATTTTTCAGCTTTTCACAAAGTTCCACAAGGTAATAGCACACAAATTAAATGACACTGAACATTTTGCCATTCATTCCTATGGGACTAATTTTGTCGCAAAAACAACGATATTTCGTGAACCACAAAGAAATAGAACCACGATATTTCGTGAACCACAAAGAAATAGCACACCAATCGGGAACAATCCGCACATTTCGGTATATTACTTGTCTATGTAGTGTAAAAAATGTGGGAGGAGTTAGGGTGGTAAATTTGGCTATAATAATAATAACTAGAAAAGCTATAATTTCTGGGGAAATTGTGAAAAGTGTTCTTGCCTCTACAACTGGAGTGGGCGGTGTAACTGGGTGGAGTGGCTTGAGTAACTGTTGTGTGGTTGGAGTGGCTGGAGTTACTGTGAAAAGTGTTAAAAAGCTTAATATTTTAAAAAGTATAAAAAGTAGTAAAAAAGTTGAAGTCCCATCATTAGCTGAAAGAGCTGAACATTTTTTTCAAAAATTATTTTTTTTTCAAAAATTATTTTTTTTTCAAAAATTTTTTTTTCAAAAATAATTTTTTCAAAAATTATTTTTTTTTCAAAACTGATTTTTTTTTTAAAAACGGATTTTTTTTTTCAAAAATGATTTTTTTTTTTTCAAAAATGATTTTTTTTTTCAAAAATGAAAGAACTGTGGGAGGAGTTAGGGTGGTAAATTTGGCTATAATAATAATAATAATAATAACTAGAAAAGCTACCATTTCTGGGGAAATTGTGAAAAGTGTTCTTGCCTCTACAACTGGAGTGGGTGGAGTGGCTTGAGTAACTGTGAAAAGTGTTAAAAAGCTTAATATTTTAAAAAGTATAAATAGTAGTAAAAAAGTTGACGAAGTCCCATCATTAGCTGAAAGAGCTGAACATTTTTTTCAAAAGTTTTTTTTTTTTCAAAAATGAATTTTTTTTTCAAAAATAATTTTTTTTTAATTGGGCGGTCATAATGTTTTGGCTGATCATGGGGTGATCATAATGTTTTGGCTGATCATGGGGTTGTCAGCTTTTGTCACCTCCCACTCTAGTTTTGAACATTTCGCCATTCATTCCTATGAGACCAATTTCGCCGCAAAAACGACAATATTTTGTGAACCATTCGGCGAAACGTTCCACAAAGTAATAGCACACCAATTAAATTACATTGATTCCGGGTTCACACTGGTATTTTTCAGCTTTTCACAAAGTTCCACAAGGTAATAGCACACAAATTAAATGACACTGAACATTTTGCCATTCATTCCTATGGGACTAATTTTGTCGCAAAAACAACGATATTTCGTGAACCACAAAGAAATAGAACCACGATATTTCGTGAACCACAAAGAAATAGCACACCAATCGGGAACAATCCGCACATTTCGGTATATTACTTGTCTATGTAGTGTAAAAAATGTGGGAGGAGTTAGGGTGGTAAATTTGGCTATAATAATAATAACTAGAAAAGCTATAATTTCTGGGGAAATTGTGAAAAGTGTTCTTGCCTCTACAACTGGAGTGGGCGGTGTAACTGGGTGGAGTGGCTTGAGTAACTGTTGTGTGGTTGGAGTGGCTGGAGTTACTGTGAAAAGTGTTAAAAAGCTTAATATTTTAAAAAGTATAAAAAGTAGTAAAAAAGTTGAAGTCCCATCATTAGCTGAAAGAGCTGAACATTTTTTTCAAAAATTATTTTTTTTTCAAAAATTATGAATTTTTTTTTTCAAAAATGATTTTTTTTTTTCAAAAATGATTTTTTTTTTCAAAAATAATTTTTTCTTTTAAAAAATGTCATTTTTTTTTTTCAAAAATGAATTTTTTTTTCAAAAATAAATTTTTTTTTTAAAAATGATTTTTTTTTTTCAAAAATAATTTTTTTTTATAGGGCGGTCATAATGTTTTGGCTGATCATGGGGTTGTCAGCTTTTGTCACCTCCCACTCTAGTTTTGAACATTTCGCCATTCATTCCTATGGGATCAATTTTGTCGCAAAAACGATGATATTTCGTGAACCATTTGGCGAAACGTTACAGAAAGTAATAGCACACCAATTAAATGACATTGATTCCGGATTCATATTGGTATATTTCAGCTTTTCACAAAGTTCCACAAGGTAATAGCACACCAATTAAATGACATTGAACATTTCACCATTCATTCCTATGGGACCAATATTGCCGCAAAAACGACAATATTTCGTGAACCATTCGGCGAAAAAAGTTCCACAAAGTAATAGCACACCAATTAAATGACATTGAACATTTCGCCATTCATTCCTATGGGACCAATTTCGCCGCAAAAACTACGATATTTCGTGAACCATTCGGTGAAACGTTCCACAAAGTAATAGCACACCAATCGGGAAGTCTACAAGCATTATCAAGTCTAGCAGATGAAGTCACATGCATTTGGGGTGTCTCAGCATCTTGTGTTTACAACCACTGTTTCTTAGCAACGCTCATGCCCTGTTTATGCTGCACAAATACTGCTCAATACACAATAGACAGGATAATGAAAGATTTAACAACTGTGCAGTAATTCAAATGGCCGTATTTTAAAAAATATACATCCTACAGCGAAGATCTTTATATTGTGAGAATCACAAGACACAGACCTAGATGTTGATGTATAGTATGTCTCTGAAATATTAAAAATGGAGGCACGGTCACAGTTTAGAAATTGTTCTTCAAATTTGAAGGGGCTAGAGTGTAGTTTCAATGAATGCCAATGGACGGCATGAGTTGCAAACAAATGGTCATATTGTGAAAACTATCAGGACTATGGCTTAGCCATGGACATGTTTAGTGGCAGCAGGGATAGCTGAACGTTTTGATATAAGATTTGTGTAGGTGGGCTTGAAAATGAGGGAGTGGCGGCAGTTTAGAAATCATGTTCTGATTTTTCAGCTTTTGTCACCTCCCACTCTAGTTTCCCCATTTATTCCTATGGGACCAATTTTGCCGCAAAAATGACGATATTTCGTGAACCATTCGGCGAAACGTTCCACAAAATAATAGCACACCATTCGGGAACAATCCGCACGTTTCGGTATATTACTTGTCTATGTAGTGTAAAAACTGTGGGAGGAGTTAGGGTGGTAAATTTGGCTATAATAATAATAACTAGAAAATGCATTTCCTGGGGAAAATGCGTGGGAATGCTGAATAGCTAAATTGCTAAAATGGCCGCCATCAAAACTGCCCCATCATACTGCCATCAAAACTGCCCCATCATACTGCCATCAAAATTGTCCCCATTAAAACTGCCCCATCATATTGCCACCATCAAAACTGCCCCATCAGAATTGCCCCATCAAAACTGCCCCATCAAAATTGTCCCCATTAAAACTGCCCCATCATATTGCCACCATCAAAACTGCCCCATCAGAATTGCTCCATCAAAATTGTCCCATCATATTGCCACCATCAGAATTGCCCCATCAAAACTGCCCCATCATATTGCCACCATCAAAACGGCCCCATCAGAATTGCCCCATCATATTACCACCATCAAAACTGCCCCATCATATTGCCACCATCAAAACTGCCCCCATCATATTGCCATCAAAACTGCCCCATTGGAATTGCCCCATCAAAATTGTCCCCATCAAAACTGCCCCCATCATATTGCCACCATCAAAACTGCCCCATCAGAATTGCCCCATCATATTACCACCATCAAAACTGCCCCATCATATTGCCACCATCAAAACTGCCCCATCATATTGCCATCAAAACTGCCCCATTAGAATTGCCCCATCAAAATTGTCCCCATCAAAACTGCCCCATCAGAATTGCCCCATCAAAACTAAAAGTAATTTTTTTTTTTCAAAAGTAATTTTTTTTTCAAAAGTAATTTTTTTTTTCAAAAGTATTTTTTTTTTTTCAAAAATAATTTTTTTTTTCCAAAAATATTTTTTTTTTTTTTTCAAAAATATATATATTTTTTTTTTCAAAAATATGTTTTTTTTTTTCGAAAAAAAATTGCTGAATAGCTAAATTGCTAAAACGACCGCCATCAAAACTGCCCCATCATACTGCCATCAAAACTGCCCCATCAAAATTGTCCCCATTAAAACTGCCCCATCATATTGCCACCATCAAAACTGCCCCCATCAAAACTGCCCCATCATATTGCCACCTTTAAAACTGCTCCATAAAAATTGTCCCCATCAAAACTGCCCCATCATATTGCCACCATCAAAACTGCCCCATCAGAATTGCCCCATCAAAACTGCCCCATCATAATTGCCACCATCAAAACTGCCCCATCAGAGTTACCCCATCAAAACTGCCCCATCATATTCCTCTATTATAAATCAGTACATGGTGTGTCTGTCCCCTCCCCCGGGCTCTAATCAGAGCTGAGATGCTCCAGCCACCTCCCCCCTGTGTATAACAGAAGCTTTGGTAACCATGGCAACAAAACAAACACAGTACACTCTGATTAATGGCTAAAATTTCCTGAAATGACCTCTAAACAAAAAGCTTTTTCTCAAAAACTGTAAAAGATATCAAACTGAAAAGCTATAGCCAGATAGCTGAATATTTTGTGAACATTTTAAAGTTTGTTTGGTGTCTCTAGGTGAAAGTATGAAGGAGCTGAAACTTTTGGGAGCGGAAGAAGAATTTAAGGATTTCAAGCATGCTCCCATTGACTTCAATGTTAAAAAAAAGTGATAAAAAGCTTAATATTTTAAAAAAGTATAAATGGTAGAAAAAAAGTTGAAAAAGAGCACACCTCAGCTAAAAGAGACGAACATTTTGATAGTTGAATTGTTTTAATAGCTGAAAGTATGCAGAAGTTACGCAGAACCAAAAAATGTACGGAATAAAATTAAAATTAAAATTAAAAATAAATAAAATTGAATAACAATAGTGGGACTGCTAAAGCATTCCCACTAACTAGAAAAGCTACAATTTCTGGGGAAATTGTGAAAAGTGTTCTTGCCTCTACAACTGGAATGGGCGGAGTAACTGGGTGGGGTGGAGTGGCTTGAGTAACTGTGAAAAGTGTTAAAAAGCTTAATATTTTAAAAAGTATAAATAGTAGTAAAAAAGTTCCATCATTAGCTGAAAGAGCTGAACATTTTTTTCAAAAGTAATTTTTTTTTTTCAAAAATGAATTTTTTTTTCAAAAATGATTTTTTTTTAAAAGTAATTTTTTTTCCCAAAAATAATTTTTTTTTTCGAAATTATTTTTTTTTTAAGTAATTTTTTTTTCAAAAATATTAATTTTTTTTCAAAAATATTTTTTTTTTCGAAATTATTATTTTTTTTTAAAGTAATTTTTTTTTTCAAAAATATATTTTTTTTTTCAAAAATATTTTTTTTTTTTCAAAAATATATATTTTTTTTTCAAAAATATTTTTTTTTTTCAAAAATATTTTTTTTTTTTCATGGGGCAGTCATAATGTTTCAGCTGATCATGGGGTTGTCAGCTTTTGTCACCTCCCGCTCTAGTTTTGAACATTTCACCATTCATTCCTATGGGACCAATTTCACCGCAAAAACGACGATATTTCGTGAACCATTCGGCGAAACGTTCCACAAAGTAATAGCACACCAATTAAATGACATTGAGGCCGGATTCACACTGGTATTTTTCAGCTTTTCACAAAGTTCCACAAGGTAATAGGACACCAATTAAATGACATTGAACATTTCGCAATTCATTCCTATGGGACCAATATTGCCGCAAAAAACTACGATATTTCGTGGACCATTTGGCGAAATATTCCACAAAGTAATAACACACCAATCGGGAACAATCCGCTCGTTTCGGTATATTACTTGTCTCTGTAGTGTAAAAACTGTGGGAGGAGACTACAAGCATTATCAAGTCTAGCAGATGAAGTCACATGCATTTGGGGTGTCTCAGCATCTTGTGTTTACAACCACTGTTTCCTAGCAACGCTCATGCCCTGTTTATGCTTCCCAAATACTACTTCATCAAAACTGCCCCATCAGAATTACCCCATCAAAACTGCCCCATCATATTTCTCTATTATAAATCAGTACATGGTGTGTCTGTCCCCTCCCCCGGGCTCTGTAATCAGAGCTAAGATGCTCCAGCCACCTCCCCCCCTGTGTATAACAGAAGCTTTGGTAACCATGGCAACAAAACAAACAGTACATGCTGATTAATGGCTAAAATTTCCTGAAATGACCTCTAAACAAATGGCCGTATTTTAAAAACTATACATCCTACAGCGAAGATCTTTATATTGTGAGAATCACAAGACCCAGACCTAGATTTTGATATATAGTATGTCTCTGAAATATTAAAATTGAAGGCACGGTCGCAGTTTAGAAATTGCCCTTCAAATTTGGAGGGGGCTAGAGTGTAGTTTCAATGAATGTCAATGGACGGCGTGAGTTGCAAACAAATGGTCATATTGTGAAAACTATCAGGACTATGGCTTAGCCGTGGACATGTTTAGTGGCAGCAGGGATAGCTGAACGTTTTGATATAAGATTTGTGTAGGTGGGCTTGAAAATGAGGGAGTGGCGGCAGTTTAGAAATCATGTTCTGATTTTCCAGCTTTTGTCATCTCCCACTCTAGTTTCCCCATTCATTCCTATGGGACCAATTTCGCCACAAAAACGACGATATTTCGTGAACCATTCGGCGAAACGTTCCACAAAGTAACAGCACACCATTCGGGAACAATCCGCACGTTTCGGTATATTACTTGTCTATGTAGTGTAAAAACTGTGGGAGGAGTTAGGGTGGTAAATTTGGCTATAATAATAAGAATAATATATATGTGAGATAACAGTAAGTGGTCTTGCTATGCAAGAACACTTAACTAGAAAAGGTACAATTTCTGGGGAAATTGTGAAAGTGTTCTTGCCTCTACAACTGGAGTGGGCGGAGTAACTGGGTGGGGTGGAGTGGCTTGAGTAACTGTGAAAAGTGTTAAAAAGCTTAATATTTTAAAAAGTATAAATAGTAGTAAAAAAGTTCCATCATTCGCTGAAAGAGCTGAACATTTTTTTCAAAAGTAATTTTTTTTTTCAAAAAGTAATTTTTTTTATTCAAAAATGATTTTTTTTTCTTCAAAAATGAATTTTTTTTTCTTCAAAAATAATTTTTTTTTTAAAAGTAATTTTTTTTTCAAAAATTTTTTTTTTTTTTCAAAAATATATTTTTTTTTTCAAAAATATTTTTTTTTTACATGGGGCGGTCATAATGTTTTGGCTGATCATGGGGTGGTCATAATGTTTTGGCTGATCATGGGGTTGTCAGCTTTTGTCACCTCCCACTCTAGTTTTGAACATTTGTCCATTCATTCCTATGGGACCAATTTCGCCGCAAAAAGGTCATTTCGTGGACCATTCGGCGAAACATTCCACAAAGTAATAACACACCAATCGGGAACAATCCGCACATTTCGGTATATTACTTGTCTATGTAGTGTAAAAATTGTGGGAGGAGTTAGGGTGGTAAATTTGCCTATAAGAATAACTAGAAAAGCTACAATTTCTGGGGAAATTGTGAAAAGTGTTCTTGCCTCTACAACTGGAGTGGGCGGAGTAACTGAGTGGGGTGGAGTGGCTTGAGTAACTGTGAAAAGTGTTAAAAAGCTTAATATATTAAAAAGTATAAATAGTAGTAAAACAGTTGAAGTCCCATCATTAGCTGAAAGAGCTGAACATTTTTTTCAAAAATTATTTTTTTTTTCAAAAATGATTCTTTTTTTTAAATGATTTTTTTTTTAATTATTTTTTTTTTCAAAAATTTTTTTTTTCAAAAATGATTTTTTTTTCAAAAATGATTTTTTTTTTTCAAAAATGATTTTTTTTTTTCATGGGGTGGTCATAATGTTTTGGCTGATCATGGGGTGGTCATAATGTTTTGGCTGATCATAGGGTTGTCAGTTTTTGTCACCTCCCACTCTAGTTTTGAACATTTCGCCATTCATTCCTATGGGACCAATTTCACCGCAAAAATGACGATATTTCGTGAACCATTCAGCGAAACGTTCCACAAAGTAATAGCACACCAATTAAATGACATTGAAGCCGGATTCACACTGGTATTTTTTCAGCTTTTCACAAAGTTCCACAAGGTAATAGCAAACCAATTAAATGACATTGAACATTTCACCATTCATTCTTATGGGACCAATTTCACTGCAAAAACGACGATATTTCGTGGACCATTTGGCGAAACGTTCCACAAAGTAATAGCACACCATTCGGGAACAATCCGCACATTTCGGTATATTACTTGTCTCTGTAGTGTAAAAACTGTGGGAAGAGTCTACAAGCATTATCAAGTCTAGCAGATGAAGGTATGACCACATGCATTTGGGGGGTCTCAGCATCTTGTGTTTACAACCACTGTTTCCTAGCAATGTTCATGCCCTGTTTATGCTTCACAAATACTGCTCAATACACAGGAACATGACAGCTGTAGTAACTGCAGTAATTCAAATGGTCGTATTTTAAAAACTATAAATCCTACAGCGAAGATCTTTATATTGTGAGAATCACAAGACCCAGACCTAGATTTTGATATATAGTATGTCTCTGAAATATTAAAAATGGAGGCACAGTCGCAGTTTAGAAATTGCCCTTCAAATTTGAAGGGGCTAGAGTGTAGTTTCAATGAATGTCAATGGACGGCATGAGTTGCAAACAAATGGTCATATTGTGAAAACTATCAGGACTATGGCTTAGCTGTGGACATGTTTAGTGGCAGCAGGGATAGCTGAACGTTTTGATATAAGATTTGTGTAGGTGGGCTTGAAAATGAGGGAGTGGTGGCAGTTTAGAAATCATGTTCTGATTTTTCAGCTTTTGTCACCTCCCACTCTAGTTTCCCCATTCATTCCTATGGGACCAATTTCGTCGCAAAAACGACGATATTTCGTGAACCATTTGGCAAAACGTTCCACAAAGTAATAGCACACCATTCGGGAACAATCCGCACGTTTCGGTATATTACTTGTCTACGTAGTGTAAAAATTGTGGGAGGAGTTAGGGTGGTAAATTTGGCTATAATAATAATATATATGTGAGATAACAGTAAGTGGTCTTGCTATGCAAGAACACTTAACTAGAAAAGTTACAATTTCTGGGGAAATTGTGAAACGTGTTCTTGCCTCCACTAGTAGTCTACAAGCATTATCAAGCCTAGCAGATGAAGGTATGACCACATGCAATTTTTTTTCAAAAATGATTTTTTTTTTCAAAAATGATTTTTTTTTTTTTAAATAATTTTTATTTTCAAAAATGAATTTTTTTTTTCAAAATGATTTTTTTTTCAAAAATTATTTTTTTTACATGGGGTGGTCATAATGTTTTGGCTGATCATGGGGTTGTCAGCTTTTGTCACCTCTCACTCTAGTTTTTAACATTTCGCCATTCATTCCTATGGGACCAATTTCGCCGCAAAAACTACGATATTTCGTGAACCATTCGGCTAAACGTTCCACAGTAATAGCACACCAATTAAATGACATTGATTCTGGATTCACACTGGTATTTTTCAGCTTTTCACAAAGTTCCACAAGGTAATAGCACACCAATTAAACGACATTGAAGATTTCACCATTCATTCCTATGGGGCTAATTTTGCCACAAAAACAACGATATTTCGTGACCCATTCGGCGAAACGTTCCACAAATTAATAGCACACCAATCGGGAACAATCCGCACGTTTCGTTATATTAATTGTCTATGTAGTGTAAAAACTGTGGGTGGAGTTAGGGTGGTAAATTTGGCTATAATAATAATAAGAAGAAAAGCTACAATTTCTGGGGAAATTGTGAAACGTGCTCTTGCCTCCGCCAGTAGTCTACAAGCATTATCAAGCCTCGCAGATGAAGGTATGACCACATGCATTTGGGGGGTCTCAGCATCTTGTGTTTACAACCACTGTTTCCTAGCAATGCTCATGCCCTGTTTATGCTTCACAAATACTGCTCAATACACAATACACAGGACCATGATAGCTGTAGTAACTGTGCATTAATTCAAATGGCCGTATTTTAAAAACTAAAAATCCTACAGTGAAGATCTTTATATTGTGAGAATCACAAGACCCAGACCTAGATTTTGATGCATAGTATGTCTCTGAAATATTAAAAATGGAGGCACAGTCGCAGTTTAGAAATTACCCTTCAAATTTGAAGGGGCTAGAGTGTAGTTTCAATGAATGTCAATGGACGGCGTGAGTTGCAAACAAATGGTCATATTGTGAAAACTATCAGGACTATGGTTTAGCCGTGGACATGTCTAGTGGCAGCAGGGATAGCTGAACGTTTTGATATAAGATTTGTGTAGGTGGGCTTGAAAATGAGGGAGTGGTGGCAGTTTAGAAATCATGTTCTGATTTTTCAGCTTTTGTCACCTCCCACTCTAGTTTCCCCATTCATTCCTATGGGACCAATTTCGCCGCAAAAACGACGATATTTCATGAACCATTCGGCGAAACGTTCCACAAAGTAATAGCACATCATTCGGGAACAATCCGCACGTTTTGGTATATTACTTGTCTATGTAGTGTAAAAATTGTAGGAGGAGTTAGGGTGGTAAATTTGGCTATAATAATAATAACTAGAAAAGGTACAATTTCTGGGGAAATTGTGAAAAGTGTTCTTGCCTCTACAACTGGAGTGGGCGGAGTAACTAGATGGAGTGGCTTGAGTAACTGTGAAAAGTGTTAAAAAGCTTAATATTTTAAAAAGTATAAATAGTAGTAAAAAAGTTGAAGTCCCATCATTAGCTGAAAGAGCTGAACATTTTTTTCAAAAGTTTTTTTTTTTTCAAAAATGATTTTTTTTTTTAAATGAAATTTTTTTTTTCAAAAATCATTTTTTTTTTCAAAAGAATTTTTTTTTCAAAAATCATTTTTTTTTTCAAAAATGATTTTTTTTTTTCAAACATAATTTTTTCTTTTAAAAAATGTATTTTTTTTTTCAAAAATGAATTATTTTTTTTCAAAAATATTTTTTTTTTATGGGGCGGTCATAATGTTTTGGCTGATCATGGGGTTGTCAGCTTTTGTCACCTCCCACTCTAGTTTTGAACATTTCACCATTCATTCCTATGGGACCAATTTCGTCGCAAAAACGACGATATTTCGTGAACCATTCGGTGAAACGTTCCAGAAAGTAATAGCACACCAATTAAATGACATTGATTCCGGATTCACACTGGTATATTTGAGCTTTTCATAAAGTTCCACAAGGTAATAGCACACCAATTAAATGACATTGAGCATTTCACCATTCATTCCTATGGGACCAATATTGCCGCAAAAACTATGATATTTCGTGAACCATTCGGTGAAATGTTCCACAAAGTAATAGCACACCAATCGGGAACAATCTGCACATTTCGGTATATTACTTGTCTCTGTAGTGTAAAAACAGTGGGAGGAGTTAGGGTGGTAAATTTGGCTATAATAATAATAATAACTAGAAAATGCATTTCATGGGGAAAATGCATGGGAATGCTGAATTGCTAAAATGGCCCCCAGCAAAACTGCCCCCATCATATTGCCATCAAAACTGCCCCATCATATTGCCACCATCAAAACTGCCCCATCAGAATTGCCCCATCAAAACTGCCCCATCAGAATTGCCCCATCAAAACTGCCCCATCATATTGCCACCATCAAAACTGCCCCATCAAATTTGCCCCATCATATTGCCACCATGAAAACTGCCCCATCAGAATTGCCCTATCAAAACTGCCCCATCATATTGCCACCATCAAAACTGCCCCATCAGAATTGTCCCATCAAAACTGCCCCATCATAATGCCACCATCAAAACTGCCCCATCATATTGCCACCATCAAAACTGCCCCATCAGAATTGCCCCCTCAAAACTGCCCCATCAGAATTGCCCCCTCAAAACTGCCCCATTATATTGCCACCATCAAAACTGCCCCATCAGAATTGCCCCATCAAAACTGCCCCATCATATTGCCACCATGAAACTGCCCCATCAGAATTGCCCTATCAAAACTACCCCATCATTTTGCCACCATCAAAACTGCTCCATCAGAATTGCCCTATCAAAACTGCCCCATCATATTCCTCTATTATAAATCAGTACATGGTGTGTCTGTCCCCTCCCCCGGGCTCTGTAATCAAAGCTGAGATGCTCCAGCCACCTCCCCCCTGTGTATAACAGAAGTTTTGGTAACCATGGCAACAAAACAAACACAGTACACTCTGATTAATGGCTAAAATTTCTTGAAATGACCTCTAAACAAAAAGCTTTTTCTCAAAAACTGTAAAAGATATCAAACTGAAAAGATATAGCCAGATAGCTGAATATTTTGTGAACATTTTAAAGTTTGTTTGGCGTCTGTAGGTGAAAGTATGAAGGAGCTGAAACTTTTGGGAGCGGAAGAAGATTTTAAGCATCTGAAGCATGCTCCCATTGACTTCAATGTTAAAAAAAAGTGTTAAAAACCTTAATATTTTAAAAAGTATAAATGGTAGAAAAAAAGTTGAAAAAGAGCACACATCAGCTAAAAGAGACGAACATTTTAATAGTTGAATGGTTTTAATAGCTGAAAGTATGCAGAAGTTATGCAGAGCCAAAAAACGTACGGAATAATAATAAGAAGAAAAATAAATAAAAAAACGAACAACAATAGTGGGACTGCTAAAGCAGTCCCACTAACTAGAAAAGCTACAATTTCTGGGGAAATTGTGAAAAGTGTTCTTGCCTATAAAACTGGAGTGGGCGGTAACTGGGTGGAGTGGCTTGAGTAACTGTGAAAAGTGTTAAAAAGCTTAATATTTTAAAAAGTATAAATAGTAGTAAAAAAGTTGAAGTCCCATCATCAGCTGAAAGAGCTGAACATTTTTTTCAAAAGTTTTTTTTTTTTCAAAAATGAATTTTGTTTTTTTTCAAAAAGAATTTTTTTTATTTTTTCAAAAATATATTTTTTTTTTTTTCAAAAATAATTTTTCTTTTTTCAATAATAATTTTTTTTTTCAAATTTTTTTTTCTCAATAATAATTTTTTTTTTCAAAAATTTTTTTTTTCAAAAATAATTTTTTTTTTTCAGAAATGAATTTTTTTTTTCAAAAATGAGTTTTTTTTTCAAAAATATATTTTTTTTCATGGGGCGGTCATAATGTTTTGGCTGATCATAGGGTGGTCATAATGTTTTGGCTAATTATGGGGTTGTCAGCTTTTGTCACCTCCCACTCTAGTTTTGAACATTTCACCATTCATTCCTATGGGACCAATTTCACCGCAAAAACGACGATATTTTGCGAACCATTCGGCTAAATGTTCCACAAAGTAATAGCACACCAATTAAATGACATTGAACATTTCGCCATTCATTCCTATGGGGCCAATTTCACCGCAAAAACGATGATATTTCGTGAACCATTCGGCTAAACGTTCCACAAAGTAATAGCAAACCAATTAAATGACATTGAACATTTCGCCATTCATTCCTATGGGACCAATTTCGCCACAAAAATGACGATATTTCGTGGACCATTCGGCGAAACGTTCCACAAAGTAATAGCACACCAATCGGCAACAATCCGCACGTTTCGGAATATCAATTGTCTCTGTAGTGTAAAAACTGTGGGAGGAGTCTACAAGCATTATCAAGTCTAGCAGAGGAATAACTAGAATAACTAGAAAAGCTACAATTTCTAGGGAAATTGAGAAAAGTGTTCTTGCCTCTACAACTGGAGTGGGCGGAGTAACTGGGTGGAGTGGAGTGGCTTGAGTAACTGAAAAGTGTTAAAAAGCTTAATATTTTAAAAAGTATAAATAGTAGTAAAACAGTTGAAGTCCCATCATTAGCTGAAAGAGCTGAACATTTTTTTCAAAAATTTTTTTTTTTTTTCAAAAATTATTATTTTTTTAAATGATTTTTTTTTCAAAAATTATTTTTTTTCCCAAAAATAATTTTTTTTTCTCAAATATTTTTTTTTTCAAAATTTTTTTTTTCAATAATTTTTTTTTTTTCAAAATTTTTTTTTTCAAAAATAATTTTTTTTAAATCAAAAATAATTTTTTTTTTCCAAAATTTTTTTTTTTTTCAAAAATGAATTTTTTTTTTTAAATGAATTTTTTTTTTTTTCAAATTTTTTTTTTTTTTTCATGGGGCGGTCATAATGTTTTGGCTGATCATGGGGTGGTCATATTGTTTTGGGTGATCATGGGGGGGTCATAATGATTTGGCTGATTATGGCGTGGTCATAATGTTTTGGCTGATGATGGGGGGGGTCATAATGATTTGGCTGATTATGGTGTGGTCATAATATTTTGGCTGATCATGGGGGGTCAGCTTTTGTCATACCTTCATCTAGCAGATGAAGGTATGACCACATGCATTTGGGGTGTCTCAGCATCTTGTGTTTACAACCACTGTTTCCTAGCAACGCTCATGCCCTGTTTATGCTTCACAAATACTGCTCAATACATAATACACAGGACCATGATAGATGTAACAACTATGCTGTAATTCAAATGGCCGTATTTTAAAAACTATAAATCCTACAGCGAAGATCTTTATATTGTGAGAATCACAAGACCCAGACCTAGATTTTGATACATAGTATGTCTCTGAAATATTAAAATTGAAGGCACGGTCGCAGTTTAGAAATTGCCCTTCAAATTTGAAGGGGCTAGAGTGTAGTTTCAATGAATGTCAATGGACGGTGTGAGTTGCAAACAAATGGTCATATTGTGAAAACTATCAGGACTATGGCTTAGCCGTGGACATGTTTAGTGTCAGCAGGGATAGCTGAACGTTTTGATATAAGATTTCTGTAGGTGGGCTTGAAAATGAGGGAGTGGCGGCAGTTTAGAAATCATGTTCTGATTTTTCAGCTTTTGTCACCTCCCACTCTAGTTTCCCCATTCATTCCTATGGGACCAATTTCGCCGCAAAAACAACGATATTTCGTGAACCATTCGGCAAAACGTTCCACAAAATAATAGCACACCATTCGGGAACAATTCGCACATTTCGGTATATTACTTGTCTATGTAGTGTAAAAACTGTGGGAGGAGTTAGGGTGGTAAATTTGGCTATAATAATAATAATAACTAGAAAAGGTACAATTTCTGGGGAAATTGTGAAAAGTGTTCTTGCCTCTACAACTGGAGTGGGCGGAGTAACTGTGAAAAGTGTTAAAAAGCTTAATATTTTAAAAAGTATAAATAGTAGAAAAAAAGTTGAAGTCCCATCATTAGCTGAAAGAGCTGAACATTTTTTTCAAAAGTTTTTTTTTTCAAAAATGAATTATTTTTTTTCAAAAATGATTATTTTTTTTTTTAAATGAAATTTTTTTTTCAAAAATGATTTTTTTTTTCAAAAATGAATTTTTTTTTTTCAAAAATGAAGTTTTTTTTTTTTCAAAAATTAATTATTTTTTTTCAAAAATTATTTTTTTTTTCAAAAATTAATTTTTTTTTCATGGGGCGGTCATAATGTTTTGGCTGATCATGGGGTTGTCAGCTTTTGTCACCTCCCACTCTAGTTTTGAACATTTCACCATTCATTCCTATGGGACCAATTTCGCCGCAAAAACGACGATATTTTGTGAACCATTCTGTGAAAAGTTCCACAAAATAATTTTTTTTCATGGGGCAGTCATAATGTTTTGGTTGATCATGGGGTTGTCAGCTTTTGTCACCTCCCACTCTAGTTTTGAACATTTCGCCATTCATTCCTACGGGACCAATTTCACAGCAAAAACGACGATATTTCATGAACCATTCGGCGAAACATTCCACAAAGTAATAGCACACCAATTAAATGACATTGAGGCCAGATTCACACTGGTATATTTAATCTTTTCACAAAGTTCCACAAGGTAATAGCACACCAATTAAATGACATTGAACATTTCGCCATTCATTCCTATGGGACCAATTTCGCTGCAATAACGACGATATTTCGTGGACCATTCGGCGAAACGTTCCACAAAGTAATAGCACACCAATCGGGAACAATCCGCACGTTTTGGTATATTACTTGTCTCTGTAGTGTAAAAACTGTGGGAGGAGTCTACAAGCATTATCAAGTCTAGCAGATGAAGTCACATGCATTTGGGGGGTCTCAGCATCTTGTGTTTACAACCACTGTTTCCTAGCAACGCTCATGTCCTGTTTATGCTTCACAAATACTGCTCAATACACAATAGACAGGACCATGATAGATGTAGTAACTATGCAGTAATTGAAATGGCCGTATTTTAAAAACTATAAATCCTACAGCGAAGATCTTTATATTGTGAGAATCACAAGACCCAGACCTAGATTTTGATATATAGTATGTCTCTGAAATATTAAAATTGAAGGCGCGGTTGCAGTTTAGAAATTGCCCTTCAAATTTGAAGGGGCTAGAGTGTAGTTTCAATGAATGTCAATGGACGGTGTAAGTTGCAAACAAATGGTCATATTGTGAAAACTATCAGGACTATGGCTTAGCCGTGGACATGTTTAGTGGCAGCAGGGATAGCTGAACGTTTTGATATAAGATTTGTGTAGGTGGGCTTGAAAATGAGGGAGTGGCGGCAGTTTAGAAATTATGATCTGATTTTTCAGCTTTTGTCATCTCCCACTCTAGTTTCCCCATTCATTCCTATGGGACCAATTTCGCCGCAAAAACAACGATATTTCGTGAACCATTTGGTGAAATGTTCCACAAAGTAATAGCACACCATTCGGGAACAATCCGCACGTTTCGGTATATTACTTGTCTATGTAGTGTAAAAATTGTGGGAGGAGTTAGGGTGGTAAATTTGGCTATAATAAGAATAAGAATAAGAACTAGAAAAGGTACAATTTCTGGGGAAATTGTGAAAAGTGTTCTTGCCTCTACAACTGGAGTGGGCGGAGTAACTGGGTGGAGTGGCTTGAGTAACTGTTGTGTGGTTGGAGTGGCTGGAGTAACTGTGAAAAGTGTTAAAAAGCTTAATATTTTAAAAAGTATAAATAGTAGTAAAAAAGTTGAAGTCTCATCATTAGCTGAAAGAGCTGAACATTTTTTTCAAAAATTATGATTTTTTTTTTCAAAAATTATGATTTTTTTTTTCAAAAATGATTTTTTTTTTCAAAAATAATTTTTTTTTCAAAAATTTTTTATTTTCAAAAATATTTTTTTTTCAAAAATGATTTTATTGTTATTTTTTTCAAAAATTATTTTTTTTTTTAAAAAATGATTTTTTTTTCCAAAATAATTTGTTTCTTTTCAAAAATATTTTTTTTTTTTACATGGGGTGGTCATAATGTTTTGGCTGATCATGGGGTGGTCATAATGTTTTGGCTGATCATGGGGTTGTCAGCTTTTGTCACCTCCAACTCTAGTTTTGAACATTTCGCCATTCATTCCTATGGGACCAATTTCGCCGCAAAAACGACATTTCGTGGACCATTCGGCGAAACGTTCCACAAAGTAATAGCACACCAATCGGGAACAATCCGCACGTTTCGGTATATTACTTGTCTCTGTAGTGTAAAAACTGTGGGAGGAGTCTACAAGCATTATCAAGTCTAGCAGATGAAGTCACATGCATTTGGGGTGTCTCAGCATCTTGTGTTTACAACCACTGTTTCCTAGCAACGCTCATGCCCTGTTTATGCTTCCCAAATACTACTTCATCAAAACTGCCCCATCAGAATTACCCCATCAAAACTGCCCCATCATATTCCTCTATTATAAATCAGTACATGGTGTGTCTGCCCCCTCCCCCAGGCTCTGTAATCAGCTAAGATGCTCCAGCCACCTTCCCCCCTGTGTATAACAGAAGCTTTGGTAACCATGGCAACAAAACAAACACTAACAGTACACGCTGATTAATGGCTAAAATTTCCTGAAATGACCTCTAAACAAATGGCCGTATTTTAAAAACTATACATCCTACAGCGAAGATCTTTATATTGTGAGAATCACAAGACCCAGACCTAGCTTTTGATATATAGTATGTCTCTGAAATATTAAAATTGAAGGCACGGTCGCAGTTTAGAAATTGCCCTTCAAATTTGAAGGGGCTAGAGTGTAGTTTCAATGAATGTCAATGGACGGCATGAGTTGCAAACAAATGGTCATATTGTGAAAACTATCAGGACTATGGCTTAACCGTGGACATGTTTAGTGGCAGCAGGGATAGCTGAACGTTTTGATATAAGATTTGTGTAGGTGGACTTGAAAATGAGGGAGTGGCGGCAGTTTAGAAATCATGTTCTGATTTTCCAGCTTTTGTCATCTCCCACTCTAGCTTCCCCATTCATTCCTATGGGACCAATTTCGCCGCAAAAACGACGATATTTCGTGAACCATTCGGCGAAACTTTCCACAAAGTAATAGCACACCATTCGGGAACAATCCACACGTTTCGGTATATTACTTGTCTATGTAGTGTAAAAACTGTGGGAGGAGTTAAGGTGGTAAATTTGGCTATAATAATAAGAATAATATATATGTGAGATAACAGTAAGTGGTCTTGCTATGCAAGAACACTTAATAATAATAATATATATGTGAGATAACAGTAAGTGGTCTTGCTATGCAAGAACACTTAATAATAAGAATAAGAATAACTAGAAAAGCTACAATTTCTGGGGAAATTGTGAAAAGTGTTCTTGCCTCTACAACTGGAGTGGGCGGAGTAACTGGGTGGAGTGGCTTGAGTAATTGTGTGGTTGGAGTGGCTTGAGTAACTGTAAAAAGTGTTAAAAAGCTTAATATTTTAAAAAGTATAAATAGTAGTAAAACAGTTGAAGTCCCATCATTAGCTGAAAGAGCTGAACATTTTTTTCAAAAATTATTTTTTTTTCAAAAATTATGAATTTTTAAAAAAAAAAAAATTTTTTTTCAAAAATGATTTTTTTTTTTTTTTTTTTTTTTTTCAAAAATGATTTTTTTTTCAAAAATGATTTTTTTATTTTTTCAAAAATAATTTTTTTTTCTCAATAATATTTTTTTTTTTTTTTAATTTTTTTTCAAAAATATTTTTTTTTTTCAAAAATAATTTTTTATTTCAAAAATAATTTTTTTTTTTTCAAAAATAATTTTTTTTTTCAAAAATATATTTTTTTTATGGGGCGGTCATAATGTTTTGGCTGATCATGGGGTGGTCATAATATTTTGGCTAATCATGGGGTTGTCAGCTTTTGTCACCTCCCACTCTAGTCTTGAACATTTCACCATTCATTCCTATGGGACCAATTTCGTCGCAAAAACGTCGATATTTCGTGAACCATTCGGCGAAACGTTCCACAAAGTAATAGCACACCAATTAAATGACATTGATTCCGGATTCACACTGGTATATTTCAGCTTTTCACAAAGTTCCACAAGGTAATAGCACACCAATTAAATGACATTGAACATTTCGCCATTCATTCCTACGGGACCAATATTGCCGCAAAAACTACGATATTTCGTGAACCACAAAGTAATAGCACACCAATCAGGAACATTCCGCACGTTTCGGTATATTACTTGTCTTCTGTAGTGTAAAAACTGTGGGAGGAGTCTACAAGCATTATCAAGTCTAGCAGATGAAGGTATGACCACATGCATTTGGGGGGTCTCAGCATCTTGTGTTTACAACCACTGTTTCCTAGCAACGCTCATGTCCTGTTTATGCTTCACAAATACTGCTCAATACACAATACACAGGACCATGATAGATGTAGTAACTGTGCAGTAATTCAAATGGCCGTATTTTAAAAACTATAAATCCTACAGCGAAGATCTTTATATTGTGAGAATCACAAGTCCCAGACCTAGATTTTGATGTATAGTATGTCTCTGAAATATTAAAAATGGAGGCACAGTCACAGTTTGATTTATAAATTATAAATTTGAAGGGGCTAGAGTGTAGTTTCAATGAATGTCAATGGACGGCGTGAGATGCAAACAAATGGTCATATTGTGAAAACTATCAGGACTATGGCTTAGCCGTGGACATGTTTAGTGGCAGCAGGGATAGCTGAACGTTTTGATATAAGCAGAGGCGGCTCTTTAATTAGGCAAATTAGGCGGTCGCCTAAGGCCCCGCCCTTACAGGGGCCTCGCGGCTGCCTAATTTGCCTAACCCGCATACACAACGACCATCACTTTGTGGGGAAGGTTCCTCTCTGCCCCAGTAAATTGCCTGGATTGGCCGGGACCTTGCCGGACTGTCAGTGTATCTTGCTGGAGCAGAGCCAAGTGCCGGGAGAAAGATCCGGCACTTGACTCCAGTGACTTGCCCAGCACGGCTGCGCTAATGTGGGTACACCCGCCCCGTAGCCGTGCGGGGTGTTTATTATCCCACGCGCTACGATCTCAGCTCGAGGAGAGACGCTGACTAAAGCTGCAGCCGCCTCCTACTCCTCGGCTCTGATCTCTTCCTGTATACAGACAGGAGGAGGAGCCGGGGGGGAGAAACACCGATGTGCAAGATCTGCCATGCTGATCTGAGGTATGTGATTGTTCTACTATAGTGTGATGAAGAGAGAACACTTGCGCGGGGGGGGGTGTTAGGGTTGGCAAGCTAACAAAGATCAATACTTGCAGAAGTTGCAGTGATATGTGTGTGGGGGGGAGTGGGCAATAGGATACTGCATGTGCTTGGTGGCGCTTTGGGAGGAGAAAGGAATTGTGCTACAAGGGGGAGTTGGAAGTAAAATATGACCAGCCCCCCCCCGAAGTCCTCTCTCACCCACTCCTCAACACCCCCAAATCAAGGACATGCTAGCTGGTACACAGGGGACAATCATGGCATCTGGGCACCCTGTTAGAGATGCAGGGCATCCACCCCAGGTGCCCAGACTAGTGCCCCTCTGCAGGCAAAATATTGGAGCCAGGTGACGGAACGGTTTTCTGCACTGGGCTCCAGAACTTAGGGCCAGTTCACACCATAAATCGCACAGGAACACACTGTGCAATTCACATGCGTTCCAGGTGTAGTGCCATTTTAGCCCATTCATTTGAATGAGCTGAAATTGTGCCAGAACACACCAAGCGTTATAAGACGCACAGGAATAGGATCCCATGGTACTACTGTACTATACGATCAGGTGCAGATAAACGCATTACATTTGTGACCTGCATTTGTGTCATTAAGCTAACATTGACACCCACTGCAGATCACAACTGCAGTGCGTTTTGAATGCGGTGCAGGAAACGCACACAGAATGCTGGTGTGAACTGACCTTTAGTCCAGATATGTGGGATTTTTGTTATCTCAGGAAGGTCCCACAAAAAGCGGAACATTTGGGAAGTATTAATGGTTGATTTGGATTACACGGGGAGAGGATTTGTGTTGGGGGGGGTTGTACTGGGAAGTGGGATTTGGGTGGGAACTGTGGAGCGGACTTGCAGACTTATGCTGGCATGGGGGGATTTGGGGGAAAGAGGATTTGTGCTGGAAAAGGTGGGGGGTTTGAGGGGGGGTGTGCTGGAAGGGAGGACTTTGGGGAGAGGATCTGTGCTAGAAGTGGGGAGAGGATTTTTGCTCAGAGGAGGGATGGGGGGGGATTAGAAGTGGGGAGGGATTTGGGGAGAGGATTTGTGCTAGAAATGGGGAAAAGATTTAAACCAGGAGAAAGATATGTGCTAGAAGAGGGATTGGGGGGGGATTATGCTTGAAGGGGGGGAAATTTTTGCTGGGAGAATACATTTTGGGGGAGGGGGGGATTTGTGCTGGGGGGATTTAAAGGGGGTGAATTGGGTGGAGAAGGATTTGTACTGGAATGGGAGGGGATGTGCTGGAAGGGAGGATTTGGGGGGGTGGAGGATTTATTCTGAGAGGGGTATTGGGGGGGGATTTGTGCTGCAAGGGGGAACTGAGGGGTGTGGGGATAAGTGCTAGGATTGAGAAGAAGGGGCGATTGTGCTGGGACTGGGGATTTGGGGAGGGTGGAGGATTTGTGCTGAAGAAGAGGGAAGGAGATTGGTATTTGGAGTGGGGATTTGTTCTGGAAGGGGGAGAGAGGATCTGTGCTGGGGGGAGGGGAGGGTGTACAAATTAGTGCTGATTTTTCTTTTTGGATGGATGGGAGTGATGATTTTTGCTGAAAGGGTAAAGTTGGGGGGCAATTTTCACTCCCCTTACCACTACACTGTGCATTACATTGTGGAGGAGAAGGGAGGGAGTGGCAGCGCCAAAGTGCACCTTCACTGTGTAGACGAAAATCCTTGCACTGGCCCTGCCTTTCACCTCCCTCTCCTCTTTCTGGCCATGGAGTTCACTTTGTCTGACTTTAGTGAGAGCAGCCAGCTGGAGCATCCATTGATCTCTGGAGGAGCAGGGGGAGGAAGGGGGTCAGTGTGTATTGATTTTTTTTTGGGGACAAAAAAAATCAATTGATCTAAAGCTAGTCGAGTCACCACTTGGCTGGTTAGGGGTGGGGGGGTTGCTTCTTGAAAATGCTGCAAAGTGCGTATACTCCGGAGTGATGTGAGTCGTGCAGCTGCTGCCTTTACTCTGCCTTCGGCTGCTACGTCCTTCTCACCTCCTGTCCCCCCCCAGCAGAGGAGGGGGTGGGTACTGATGGCGTATGCTGTGGGTGGTGATCTAGATAGGAGGAAGGTGGGCCAGGTTAGCAGAATAAAAAAAAAAAAAAAAAAAGAAAGGCACTTGGAGGATGGTCACCCTCCCCTCTCACACGCGCTCATCAGGAGCGTACGTTAGCTATTGAGAGTGGATGTTAGAGGATTTCCCAGCTACAAATATGGAGCATGTGCTAGCAGACACTGGAAATCAGGTAGCTGGATCTGACACCCACTTGATGGGCACTAGACATGTGGACAGCCAAAAAATTCATTTATTTTCGTTTTCGTTTCATTAGTTTATTTTTTTTTTCGTTTTTCGGGTCATTCGTTATGATCGCGATTCGTAAATTTGTTCATTCGTAAATATGTAAATGCGTACATTCGTAAATTCGAACATTCGTTCATTCGTTCATTCGTACATTTTTACATTTGTACATTCGTAAATTTGTACATTCGTAAATTCGTAAAATCGTACATTTGTAAATTAGAAAATCCGGAAATTTGTAAATTCGAAGTTTGAAAATCCAAAAACCCGAAAATTTAAAAATCTGAAATAGTAACTAACTATTACATTATAGGTATAGTAATTTCCTTTCAAATTTGACTGTCAGTGAACGTAACAAATACGAATTTATCCGAAGTTACGAATTATCCAAAATGAATGCTGCATCTAAACAAATGGAACGGAACAAATTAATAATAAATAATAATAATAAAACGTTGTTATTATTATTATTGTTATTTATTATTATTAATTCATTACGTTCCATTCCGTTTTTTCGGATCATTCATAACTTCGGATAAATTTGTATGTGTTACATTCACTAACAGCCAAATTTTAAAGGAAATTACAATACCTATAATTTAAAAGTGACTAGTAATTACTAATAGTTAAGTTATTATTAGTTAACTATTATTTCAGATTTCCGAATTTCCGAATTTACAAATTCACGAATGTACGAATGCCCGAATGCCCTAATGCCCTAATGCCCTAATGCCCTAATGCCCTAATGCCCTAATGCCCTAATGTCCAATTTTATCGAATTTCCGAATATTCGGAAAAAATTCGTTAAACGGGTTTTCGTTAATTCAGATATTCCTGAATTAACGAATTTGGCGAAATTCGTTAAAAAACGAATTCGGAACTTAACGAATTGCACATGCCTAATGGGCACATTTGACCAAGTACCTGAGCCCCCATCCTCCCTAGGATATAGCGCTGCCTCTACACCCTCCTGCTTATCTCTATTGGAACAGTGCTGCACTCATTACCAGCACAGCACCCATCCCAACTCCTACTCTATACTACAACTGAAAACTTTGTACTGCTCGTCTATGAAATAAACTCACTTCCCAGCTATGATCCTTCTCCTCTCCAGTAGTGGTGGGACTCCTGTCCTAGCCCAGGCTCGCCACCAACTGCATTGTCTCAACCGCCAATGATAACTTTTATCGGATCACTTCAATTATTTTTCCCATTATGGGTGTGAATGGGGCCTCGTGTCTAAGTTTTGCCTAAGGCCTCACAAAGTCTAGAGCCGCCTCTGGATATAAGATTTGTGTAGGTGGACTTGAAAATGAGGGAGTGGCGGCAGTTTAGAAATCATGGTCTGATTTTTCAGCTTTTGTCACCTCCCACTCTAGTTTCCCCATTCATTCCTGTGGGACCAATTTTGCCGCAAAAACGATGATATTTCATGAACCATTTGGAGAAACATTCCACAAAATAATAGCACACCATTCTGGAACAATCCGCACGTTTCGGTATATTACTTGTCTATGTAGTGTAAAAACTGTGGGAGGAGTTAGGGTGGTAAATCTGGCTATAATAATAATAAGAAGAAGAAGAATAATATATATGTGAGATAACAGTAAGTGGTCTTGCTATGCAAGAACACAACTAGAAAAGCTACAATTTCTGGGGAAATTGTGAAAAGTGTTCTTGCCTCTACAACTGTAACTGTAAAAAGTGTTAAATAGCTTAATATTTTAAAAAGTATAAATAGTAGTAAAAAAGTTGAAGTCCCATCATTAGCTGAAAAAACTGAACATTTTTTTCAAAAGTTTTTTATTTTTTTAAAAATATTTTTTTTTTCAAAAATAATTTTTTTTTCAAAAATAATTTTTTTTTTCTCAGTAATAATTTTTTTTTTTCAAAATTTTTTTTTCAAAAATATTTTTTTTTTCAAAATTTTTTTTTTATTTAAAAAAATATTTTTTTTTATTTTTTCAAAAATAATTTTTTTTTTCAAAATTTTTTTTTTTTCAAAAATATTTTTTTTTTTTCAAAAATAATTTTTTTTTTCAAAAATAATTTTTTTTTTAATCAAAAATATTTTTTTTTTTTCATGGGGCGGTCATAGTGTTTTGGCTGATCATGGGGTGGTCATAATGTTTTGGCTGATCATGGGGCGGTCATAATGTTTTGGCTGATCATGGGGTGGTCATAATGTTTTGGCTGATCATGGGGCGGTCATAATCTTTTGGCTGATCATGGGGCGGTCATAATGTTTTGGCTGATCATGGGGTGGTCATAATGTTTTGGCTGATCATGGGGTGGTCATAATGTTTTGGCTGATCATGGGGTGGTCATAATGTTTTGGCTGATCATGGGGTGGTCATAATGTTTTGGCTGATCATGTTGTGGTCCTAATGGTTTGGCTGATCGTGGGGTGGACATAATGTTTTGGGTGATCATGGGGGGGCATAATGTTTTGGCTGATTATGGCGTGGTCATAATGATTTGGCTGATTATGGCGTGGTCATAATGTTTTGGCTGATCATGGGGGGGTCATAATGATTTGGCTGATTATGGCATGGTCATAATATTTTGGCTGATCATGGGGGGTCATAATGATTTGGCTGATTATGGCGTGGTCATAATGTTTTGGCTGATCATGGGGGGGTCATAATGTTTTGGCTGATCATGGGGGGTCATAATGTTTTGGCTGATAATGGCGTGGTCATAATGTTTTGGCTGATCATGGGGGGTCATAATGTTTTGGCTGATAATGGGGTGGTCATAATGTTTTGGCTGATCATGGGGGGGTCATCTTTTGTCATACCTTCATCTAGCAGATGAAGGTATGACCACATGCAGTTGGGGGGTCTCAGCATCTTGTGTTTACAACCACTGTTTCCTAGCAATGCTCATGTCCTGTTTATGCTTCACAAATACTGCTCAATACACAATACACAGGACCATGATAGATGTAGTAACTGTGCAGTAATTCAAATGGCCGTATTTTAAAAACTATAAATCCTACAGCGAAGATCTTTATATTGTGAGAATTTTGAACCTAGATTTTGATGTATAGTATGTCTCTGAAATATTAAAAATGGAGGCACAGTCGCAGTTTAGAAATTGCCCTTCAAATTTGAAGGGGCTAGAGTGTAGTTTCAATGAATGTCAATGGACGGCGTGAGTTGCAAACAAATGGTCATATTGTGAAAACTATCAGGACTATGGCTTAGCCGTGGACATGTTTAGTGGCAGCAGGGATAGCTGAACGTTTTGATATAAGATTTGTGTAGGTGGGCTTGAAAATGAGGGAGTGGTGGCAGTTTAGAAATCATGTTCTGATTTTTCAGCTTTGAGAGCTGAACATTTTTTTCAAAAGTAATTTTTTTTAATCAAAAATGATTTTTTTTTAATCAAAAATGATTTTTTTTTAATCAAAAATGATTTTTTTTTTCAAAGGTAATTTTTTTTTTCAAAAATGAATTTTTTTATTTCAAAAATAATTTTTTTTTCGAAATTATTATTTTTTTTAAAGTAATTTTTTTTTCAAAAATATTTTTTTTTTCAAATATATTTTTTTTTCAAAAATATTTTTTTTTTTCAAAAATTATTTTTTTTTTTCAAAAATATTTTTTTTTTCAAAAATATTTTTTTTTTTTTTTCAAAAATGATTTTTTTACTTTTTTCAAAAATATTTTTTTTTTTACATGGGGCGGTCATAATGTTTTGGCTGATCATGGGGTGGTCATAATGTTTTGGCTGATCATGGGGTTGTCGGCTTTTGTCACTTCCCACTCTAGTTTTGAACATTTCGCCATTCATTCCTATGGGACCAATTTCGCCGCAAAAACGTCATTTCGTGGACCATTCGGCAAAACATTCCACAAAGTAATAACACACCAATCGGGAACAATCCGCTCGCTTCGGTATATTATTTGTCTCTGTAGTGTGAAAACTGTGGGAGGAGTCTACAAGCATTATCAAGTCTAACAGATGAAGTCACATGCATTTGGAGTGTCTCAGCATCTTGTGTTTACAACCACTGTTTCCTAGCAACGCTCATGCCCTGTTTATGCTTCCGAAATACTGCTTCATCAAAACTGCCCCATCAGAATTACCCCATCAAAACTGCCCCATCAGAATTACCCCATCAAAACTGCCCCATCATATTCCTCTATTATAAATCAGTACATGGTGTGTCTGTCCCCTCCCCCGGGCTCTGTAATCAGCTGAGATGCTCCAGCCACCTTCCCCCCTGTGTATAACAGAAGCTTTGGTAACCATGGCAACAAAACAAACACTAACAGTACACTCTGATTAATGGCTAAAATTTCCTGAAATGACCTCTAAACAAATGGCCGTATTTTAAAAACTATACATCCTACAGCGAAGATCTTTATAATGTGAGAATCACAAGACCCAGACCTAGATTTTGATGTATAGTATGTCTCTGAAATATTAAAAATGAAGGCACAGTCGCAGTTTAGAAATTGCCCTTCAAATTTGGAGGGGGCTAGAGTGTAGTTTCAATGAATGTCAATGGACGGCGTGAGTTGCAAACAAATGGTCATATTGTGAAAACTATCAGGACTATGGCTTAGCCGTGGACATGTTTAGTGGCAGCAGGGATAGCTGAACGTTTTGATATAAGATTTGTGTAGGTGGGCTTGAAAATGAGGGAGTGGCGGCAGTTTAGAAATCATGTTCTGATTTTCCAGCTTTTGTCATCTCCCACTCTAGTTTCCCCATTCATTCCTATGGGACCAATTTCGCCGCAAAAACGACGATATTTCGTGAACCATTCGGCGAAACGTTCCACAAAGTAATAGCACACCATTCGGGAACAATCCGCACCTTTCGGTATATTACTTGTCTATGTAGTGTAAAAACTGTGGGAGGAGTTAGGGTGGTAAATTTGGCTATAATAATAAGAATAATATATATGTGAGATAACAGTAAGTGGTCTTGCTATGCAAGAACACTTAATAATAATATATATGTGAGATAACAATAAGTGGTCTTGCTATGCAAGAACACTTAATAATATATATGTGAGATAACAATAAGTGGTCTTGCTATGCAAGAACACATAACTAGAAAAGGTACAATTTCTGGGGAAATTGTGAAAAGTGTTCTTGCCTCTACAACTGGAGTGGGCGGAGTAACTGGGTGGAGTGGCTTGAGTAACTATTTTAAAAAATATCAATAGTAGTAAAAAAGTTGAAGAAGTCCCATAATTAGCTGAAAGAGCTGAACATTTTTTTCAAAAATGAATTTTATTTTTTTTTCAAAAATGAATTTTATTTTTTTTTTCAAAAATGATTTTTTTTTCAAAAATAATTTTTTTTTTCAAAAATAATTTTTTTTTTTTCAAAATTTTTTTTTTTATTTCAAAAAATATTTTTTTTTATTTTTTCAAAAATAATTTTTTTTTCAAAAATGAATTTTTTTTTTCAAAAATTGTTTTTTCTTTAAATGAATTTTTTTTTTTTTCAAAAATGATTTTTTTTTTTTTTCAAAAATATATATATTTTTTTATTAGGTGGTCATGTTTTTTCTGATCATGGGGTGGTCATAATGTTTTGGCTGATCATGGGGTTGTCAGCTTTTGTCACCTCCAACTCTAGTTTTGAACATTTCGCCATTCATTCCTATGGGACCAATTTCGCCGCAAAAACGACGATATTTCGTAAACCATTCGGTGAAACGTTCCACAAAGTAATAGCACACCATTCGGGAACAATCTGCACGTTTCGGTATATTACTTGTCTATGTAGTGTAAAAACTGTGGGAGGAGTTAGGGTGGTAAATTTGGCTATAATAATAATAAGAAGAAGAATAATGTATATGTGAGATAACAGTAAGTGGTCTTGCTATGCAAGAACACAACTAGAAAAGCTACAATTTCTGGGGAAATTGTGAAAAGTGTTCTTGCCTCTACAACTGGAGTGGGCGGAGTAACTGGGTGGAGTGGCTTGAGTAACTGTGAAAAGTGTTAAATAGCTTAATATTTTAAAAAGTATAAATAGTAGTAAAAAAGTTGAAGTCCCATCATTAGCTGAAAGAGCTGAACATTTTTTTCAAAAGTTTTTTATTTTTTTTAAAATATTTTTTTTTCAATAATAATTTTTTTTTTTCAAAATTTTTTTTTTTCAAAAATAATTTTTTTTTTCAAAAATAATTTTTTTTTCAATAATTTTTTTTTTCAAAATTTTTTTTTTCAAAATTTTTTTTTTCAAAAATAATTTTTTTTTAATCAAAAATAATTTTTTTTTTCATGGGGTGGTCATAGTGTTTTGGCTGATCATGGGGTGGTCATAATGTTTTGGCTGATCATGGGGCGGTCATAATGTTTTGGCTGATCATGGGGTGGTCATAATGTTTTGGCTGATCATGGGGCGGTCATAATGTTTTGGCTGATCATGTTGTGGTCCTAATGGTTTGGCTGATCGTGGGGTGGACATAATGTTTTGGGTGATCATGGGGGGGCATAATGTTTTGGCTGATTATGGCGTGGTCATAATGTTTTGGCTGATCATGGGGGGTCATAATGATTTGGCTGATTATGGCGTGGTCATAATATTTTGGCTGATCATGGGGGGGTCATAAAGATTTGGCTGATTATGGCGTGGTCATAATGTTTTGGCTGATCATGGGGGGGTCATAATGTTTTGGCTAATCATGGGGGGTCATAATGTTTTGGCTGATAATGGCGTGGTCATAATGTTTTGGCTGATCATGGGGGGTCATAATGTTTTGGCTGATAATGGGGTGGTCATAATGTTTTGGCTGATCATGGAGGGGTCAGCTTTTGTCATACCTTCATCTAGCAGATGAAGGTATGACCACATGCAGTTGGGGGGTCTCAGCATCTTGTGTTTACAACCACTGTTTCCTAGCAATGCTCATGTCCTGTTTATGCTTCACAAATACTGCTCAAAACACAATACACAGGACCATGATAGATGTAGTAACTGTGCAGTAATTCAAATGGCCATATTTTAAAAACTATAAATCCTACAGCGAAGATCTTTATATTGTGAGAATTTTGAACCTAGATTTTGATGTATAGTATGTCTCTGAAATATTAAAAATGGAGGCACAGTCGCAGTTTAGAAATTGCCCTTCAAATTTGAAGGGGCTAGAGTGTAGTTTCAATGAATGTCAATGGACGGCGTGAGTTGCAAACAAATGGTCATATTGTGAAAACTATGAGGACTATGGCTTAGCCGTGGACATGTTTAGTGGCAGCAGGGATAGCTGAACATTTTGATATAAGATTTGTGTAGGTGGGCTTGAAAATGAGGGATCGGTGGCAGTTTAGAAATCATGTTCTGATTTTTCAGCTTTTGTCACCTCCCACTCTAGTTTCCCCATTCATTCCTATGGGACCAATTTCGCAGCAAAAATGATGATATTTCGTGAACCATTCGGCGAAACGTTCCACAAAGTAATAGCACACCATTCGGGAACAATCCGCACGTTTCGGTATATTACTTGTCTATGTAGTGTAAAAACTGTGGGAGGAGTTAGGGTGGTAAATTTGGCTATAATAATAATAAGAAGAAGAATAATAATATATATGTGAGATAACATTAAGTGGTCTTGCTATGCAAGAACACTTAAGAATAAGAATAATAATATATATGTGAGATAACAGTAAGTGGTCTTGCTATGTAAGAACACTTAACTAGAAAAGCTACAATTTCTGGGGAAATTGTGAAAAGTGTTCTTGCCTCCACAACTGGAGTGGGCGGAGTAACTGGGTGGAGTGGCTTGAGTTATTGTGTGGTTGGAGTGGCTGGAGTAACTGTAAAAAGTGTTAAAAAGCTTAATATTTTAAAAAGTATAAATAGTAGTAAAAAAATTGAAGTCCCATCATTAGCTGAAAGAGCTGAACATTTTTTTCAAAAGTTTTTTATTTTTTTTTTAAATATTTTTTTTTCAAAAATAATTTTTTTTTTCAAAAATAATTTTTTTTTCAAAAATAATATTTTTTTCTCAATAATAATTTTTTTTTTCAAAAAATTTTTTTTTTATTTTTTCAAAAATATTTTTTTTTCAAAAATATTTTTTTTTTTCATGGGGCGGTCATAATGTTTTGGCTGATCATGGGGTGGTCATAATGTTTTGGCTGATCATGGGGTGGTCATAATGTTTTGGCTGATCATGTTGTGGTCATAATGGTTTGGCTGATCGTGGGGTGGACATAATGTTTTGGGTGATCATGGGGGGGTCATAATGTTTTGGCTGATTATGGCGTGGTCATAATGATTTGGCTGATTATGGCGTGGTCATAATGTTTTGGCTGATCATGGGGGGGTCATAATGATTTGGCTGATTATGGCGTGGTCATAATATTTTGGCTGATCATGGGGGGTCATAATGATTTGGCTGATTATGGCGTGGTCATAATGTTTTGGCTGATCATGGGGGGGTCATAATGTTTTGGCTGATCATGGGGGGTCATAATGTTTTGGCTGATCATGGGGGGTCATAATGTTTTGGCTGATAATTGCGTGGTCATAATGTTTTGGCTGATCATGGGGGGTCATAATGTTTTGGCTGATCATGGGGGGTCATAATGTTTTGTCTGATAATGGGGTGGTCATAATGTTTTGGCAGATCATGGGGGGGTCAGCTTTTGTCATACCTTCATCTAGCAGATGAAGGTATGACCACATGCAGTTGGGGGGTCTCAGCATCTTGTGTTTACAACCACTGTTTCCTAGCAACGCTCATGTCCTGTTTATGCTTCACAAATACTGCTCAATACACAATACACAGGACCATGATAGATGTAGTAACTGTGCAGTAATTCAAATGGCCGTATTTTAAAAACTATAAATCCTACAGCGAAGATCTTTATATTGTGAGAATCACGAGACCCAGACCTAGATTTTGATGTATAGTATGTCTCTGAAATATTAAAAATGGAGGCACGGTCGCAGTTTTGATATAAGATTTGTGTAGGTGGGCTTGAAAATGAGGGAGTGGCGGCAGTTTAGAAATCATGTTCTGATTTTTCAGCTTTTGTCTCCTCCCACTCTAGTTTCCCCATTCATTCCTATGGGACCAATTTCACCGCAAAAATGATGATATTTCGTGAACCATTTTGCAAAACGTTCCACAAAATAATAGCACACCATTCGGGAACAATCCGCATGTTTCGGTATATTACTTGTCTATGTAGTGTAAAAACTGTGGGAGGAGTTAGGGTGGTAAATTTGGCTATAATAATAATAAGAATAACTAGAAAAGCTACAATTTCTGGGGAAATTGTGAAAAGTGTTCTTGCCTCGACAACTGGAGTGGGCGGAGTAACTGGATGGAGTGGCTTGAGTAACTGTGAAAAGTGTTAAAAAGCTTAATATTTTAAAAAGTATAAATAGTAGTAAAACAGTTGAAGTCCCATCATTAGCTGAAAGAGCTGAACATTTTTTTCAAAAATGAATTTTATTTTTTTTTTCAAAAATGAATTTTATTTTTTTTTTCAAAAATGATTTTTTTTCAAAAATGAATCTTTTTTTTCAAAAATTGTTTTGTTTTATAACCACTTAACAACCGGCCCATAGCCAAATGACGGCTACAGGGCGGTTGTTTAACTCTGGGAGGACGTCCAGTGACGTCCTCCCAGAATTCTGCTCTCGCGCGCCCCCTAGTGCGCGCACTCGAGAGCATCCGTGATCGCTGGGTCCACAGGACCCGGCGCATCACAGATCCCGGTAAATGGCCGCTGATCGCGGCCGTTTACCATGTGATCGCTCCGTCAAATGACGGAGCGATCACATGTAAACAAACCGGCGTCATCTGATGACGCCGGTTCCTCTCCTCCCCCTCTCCTCCCCTCCTGTGTACCGATCGGTACACAGTGACCGAAGAGGCGGATGGATGGATGGCTGCAGCGTTGTGGGCTGCATCTGTAGTGCCCACAGCGCTGCACAGAGACATCCAGCCATCCATCCATCCATGCTCAGCCATCCCTACTACTCTGCATGCCCTGCAATGCTGTGCAATACTCTGCAATTCCCTCTGCAATACCCCGCAATACTCTGCCATACCCTGCAATACCCCGCAATACTCTGCCATACCCTGCAGTACCCCGCAATACTCTGCCATACCCTGCAGTACCCCGCAATACTCTGCCATACCCTGCAGTACCCCGCAATACTCTGCCATACCCCGCAATACTCTGCCATACCCCGCAATACTCTGCCATACCCCGCAATACTCTGCCATACCCCGCAATACTCTGCCCTACCCCGCAATACTCTGCCATACCCTGCAATACCCCGCAATTCTCTGCCATACCCTGGAATACCCCGCAATACTCTGCCATACCCTGCAATACCCTGAAATACCCTGAAATATCCCGCAATACCCAGCCATACTCTGCAATACTCAGTGATACCCAGCCATACTCTGCCATACCCAGCCATGCTCTGCAATACCCCACAAAAATCTGCAATACTCTGCCATAACCCGCAATACTCTGCCATACCCAGCCATACTCTGCCATACCCAGCCATACTCTGCCATACCCAGCCATACTCTGCCATACCCAGCCATACTCTGCCATACCCAGCCATACTCTGCCATACCCAGCCATACTCTGCCATACCCAGCCATACTCTGCCATACCCAGCCATACTCTGCCATACCCAGCCATACTCTGCCATACCCAGCCATACTCTGCCATACCCAGCCATACTCTGCCATACCCAGCCATACTCTGCAATACCCAGCCATACTCTGCAATACCCAGCCATACTCTGCAATACCCAGCCATACTCTGCAATACCCAGCCATACTCTGCAATACTCGGTGATACCCAGCCATACTCTGCAATACTCAGTGATACCCAGCCATACTCTGCCATACCCAGTCATACTCGGCGATACTCTGCAATACCCAGCCATGCTCAGCCGTACCCAGCCTCTGTATGTGGCCAGGCTGTGGAAGTCTCACACATGTGGTATCGCCGTACTCAGGAATAGTAGGAGAATCTATTTTGGGGGGTCATTTTTGGTATATACATGCTATGTGTTAGAAATATTGTATAAATGGACAACTTTGTGTTAAAAAAAAAAAAAGCGTTTTAACCACTTCCCGCCTTCCGTCATACGACGTCCTTGACTTTGTGCGGGGATATCTGAATGATGGGTGCAGCTACAGGCATCATTCAGATATCATCTTTTTCAGCCGGCGATTCCCTACACCATAAGAATGATCGTAGCGGCTGTTACACTGCTTGATCGTTCTTACGGGAGGCGAGAGGGGACGCCCCCCCTCCCGCCGCCCTCCGGTGCTTCTACCGACTCACCGCTATGATCGAAGCCAGGATCTTTTTTTTTTTTTTTTTTTAATTTCAGGAACAGCCTAGAGGTGAGATGTGGGGTCTTATTGACCCCATATCTCACTGTAAAGAGGACCTGTCATGCCATATTCCTATTACAAGGGATGTTTACATTCCTTGTAATAGGAATAAAAGTGATCAAAAAAATTTTTTTTTTGGAAAAAAGTGTCAAACTAAAATAAATAAAGTAAAATGAACAATAAAAAAAAATAAAAATTTTTTAAAGCGCCCCTGTCCATGTGCTCGCATGCAGAAGCGAACGCATACGTAAGTCCCGCCCACATATGAAAACGGTGTTCAAACCACACATGTGAGGTATCGCTGCGATTGGTAGAGCGAGAGCAATAATTTTGGCCCTAGACCTCCTCTGTAACTCAAAATTTGTAACCAGTAAAAAATTTTAAAGCGTCGCCTATGGGGATTTTTAAGTGGTGAAGTTTGGCGCCATTCCACAAGCGTGTGCAATTTTGAAAGGTGACATGTTAGGTATCTATTAACTCGGCGTAACTTCATCTTTCATATTATGCAAAAACATTGGGCTAACCTTACTGTTTTGTTTTTTTTTTAAGCAAAAAACAGTTTTTTTTCCAAAAAAAACACGTTCCAAAAATTGCTGCGCAAATATCATGCGAGATAAAAAGTTGCAATGACCGCTATTGTATTCTCTAGGGTCTTTGCTAAAAAAACATATATAATGTTTTGGGGTTCTATGGAATTTTCTAGCAAATAAATGATGATTTTTACATGTAGGAGAGAAATGTCAGAATTGGCCTGGGTGCTCCAGAACGCCTGAAGGTGCTCCCCTGCATGTTGGGCCTCTGTATGTGGCCACGCTGTGTAAAAGTCTCACACATGTGGTATCGCCATACTCGGGAGTAATAGCAGAATGTGTTTTGGGGTGTAATTTGTGGTATGCATATGCTGTGTGTGAGAAATAACCTGCTAATATGACAATTTTGTGAAAAAAAAAAAAAAAACTTGATTTTGCAAAGAATTGTGGGAAAAAATGACAACTTCAAAAAACTCATCATGCATCTTTCTAAATACCTTGAAATGTCTTCTTTCCAAAAAGGGGTCATTTGGGGGGTATTTGTACTTTTCTGGCATGTTAGGGTCTCAAGAACTGAGATAGGCCGTCAGTACTTCAGGTGTGATCAATTTTCAGATATTGGTACCATAGCTTGTGGACGCTATAACTTTCACAAAGACCAAATAATATACACTAATTTGGGTTATTTTTACCAAAGATATGTAGCGGTACGAATTTTGGCCAAAATATATGAAGAAAAATTACTAATTTTCAAAATTTTATAACAGAAACGAAGAAAAATTTATTTTTTTTACAGATTTTTCGGTCTTTTTTCTTTTATAGCGCAAAAAATAAAGAACCCAGCGGTGATTAAATACCACCAAAAGAAAGCTCTATTTGTGTGAAAAAAAGGACAAAAAATTCATATAGATACAGTGTTGCATGACTGAGTAATTGTCATTCAAAATGTGAGAGCACCAAAAGCTGAAAATTGGTCTGGTTATTAAGGGGGTTTAAGTGCCAAGTGGTCAAGTGGTTAAATGAAATTTTTAAAAAAAAAAAAAATTTTTTTTAAATGAATTTTATTTTTTTTTTTCAAAAATAATTTTTTTTTAATCAAAAATAATTTTTTTTTTCATGGGGTGGTCATAGTGTTTTGGCTGATCATGGGGTGGTCATAATGTTTTGGCTGATCATGGGGTGGTCATAATGTTTTGGCTGATCATGTTGTGGTCCTAATGGTTTGGCTGATCGTGGGGTGGACATAATGTTTTGGGTGATCATGGGGGGGGCATAATGTTTTGGCTGATTATGGCGTGGTCATAATGATTTGGCTGATTATGGCGTGGTCATAATGTTTTGGCTGATCATGGGGGGTCATAATGATTTGGCTGATTATGGCGTGGTCATAATATTTTGGCTGATCATGGGGGGGTCATAAAGATTTGGCTGATTATGGCGTGGTCATAATGTTTTGGCTGATCATGGGGGGTCATAATGTTTTGGCTAATCATGGGGGGTCATAATGTTTTGGCTGATAATGGCGTGGTCATAATGTTTTGGCTGATCATGGGGGGTCATAATGTTTTGGCTGATAATGGGGTGGTCATAATGTTTTGGCTGATCATGGAGGGGTCAGCTTTTGTCATACCTTCATCTAGCAGATGAAGGTATGACCACATGCAGTTGGGGGGTCTCAGCATCTTGTGTTTACAACCACTGTTTCCTAGCAATGCTCATGTCCTGTTTATGCTTCACAAATACTGCTCAATACACAATACACAGGACCATGATAGATGTAGTAACTGTGCAGTAATTCAAATGGCCATATTTTAAAAACTATAAATCCTACAGCGAAGATCTTTATATTGTGAGAATTTTGAACCTAGATTTTGATGTATAGTATGTCTCTGAAATATTAAAAATGGAGGCACAGTCGCAGTTTAGAAATTGCCCTTCAAATTTGAAGGGGCTAGAGTGTAGTTTCAATGAATGTCAATGGACGGCGTGAGTTGCAAACAAATGGTCATATTGTGAAAACTATGAGGACTATGGCTTAGCCGTGGACATGTTTAGTGGCAGCAGGGATAGCTGAACATTTTGATATAAGATTTGTGTAGGTGGGCTTGAAAATGAGGGATCGGTGGCAGTTTAGAAATCATGTTCTGATTTTTCAGCTTTTGTCACCTCCCACTCTAGTTTCCCCATTCATTCCTATGGGACCAATTTCGCAGCAAAAACGATGATATTTCGTGAACCATTCGGCGAAACGTTCCACAAAGTAATAGCACACCATTCGGGAACAATCCGCACGTTTCGGTATATTACTTGTCTATGTAGTGTAAAAACTGTGGGAGGAGTTAGGGTGGTAAATTTGGCTATAATAATAATAAGAAGAATAACTAGAAAAGGTACAATTTCTGGGGAAATTGTGAAAGTGTTCTTGCCTCTACAACTGGAGTGGGCGGAGTAACTGGGTGGGGTGGAGTGGCTTGAGTAACTGTGAAAAGTGTTAAAAAGCTTAATATTTTAAAAAGTATAAATAGTAGTAAAAAAGTTCCATCATTCGCTGAAAGAGCTGAACATTTTTTTCAAAAGTAATTTTTTTTTTCAAAAGTAATTTTTTTTTTCAAAGGTAATTTTTTTTTTCAAAAATGAAATTTTTTTTTTCAAAAATAATTTTTTTTTCGAAATTATTATTTTTTTTAAAGTAATTTTTTTTCCAAAAATATTTTTTTTTTTCAAAAATATTTTTTTTTTTTAAAAGTAATTTTTTTTTCAAAAATATTTTTTTTTCAAAAATAATTTTTTTTTTTTCAAAAATATTTTTTTTTTCAAAAATGATTTTTTTTTTTCAAAAATTATTTTTTTACTTTTTTCAAAAATATTTTTTTTTTTACATGGGGCGGTCATAATGTTTTGGCTGATCATGGGGTGGTCATAATGTTTTGGCTGATCATGGGGTTGTCAGCTTTTGTCACTTCCCACTCTAGTTTTGAACATTTCGCCATTCATTCCTATGGGACCAATTTCGCCGCAAAAACGTCATTTCGTGGACCATTCGGCAAAACATTCCACAAAGTAGTAACACACCAATCGGGAACAATCCGCTCGTTTCGGTATATTATTTGTCTCTGTAGTGTGAAAACTGTGGGAGGAGTCTACAAGCATTATCAAGTCTAGCAGATGAAGTCACATGCATTTGGAGTGTCTCAGCATCTTGTGTTTACAACCACAGTTTCCTAGCAACGCTCATGCCCTGTTTATGCTTCTCAAATACTGCTTCATCAAAACTGCCCCATCAGAATTACCCCATCAAAACTGCCCCATCATATTCCTCTATTATAAATCAGTACATGGTGTGTCTGTCCCCTCCCCCGGGCTCTGTAATCAGCTGAGATGCTCCAGCCACCTTTCCCCCTGTGTATAACAGAAGCTTTGGTAACCATGGCAACAAAACAAACACTAACAGTACACTCTGATTAATGGCTAAAATTTCCTGAAATGACCTCTAAACAAATGGCCGTATTTTAAAAACTATACATCCTACAGCGAAGATCTTTATATTGTGAGAATCACAAGACCCAGACCTAGATTTTGATGTATAGTATGTCTCTGAAATATTAAAAATGAAGGCACAGTTGCAGTTTAGAAATTGCCCTTCAAATTTGGAGGGGGCTAGAGTGTAGTTTCAATGAATGTCAATGGACGGCGTGAGTTGCAAACAAATGGTCATATTGTGAAAACTATCAGGACTATGGCTTAGCCGTGGACATGTTTAGTGGCAGCAGGGATAGCTGAACGTTTTGATATAAGATTTGTGTAGGTGGGCTTGAAAATGAGGGAGTGGCGGCAGTTTAGAAATCATGTTCTGATTTTCCAGCTTTTGTCATCTCCCACTCTAGTTTCCCCATTCATTCCTATGGGACCAATTTCGCCGCAAAAACGACGATATTTCGTGAACCATTCGGCGAAACGTTCCACAAAGTAATAGCACACCATTCGGGAACAATCCGCACGTTTTGGTATATTACTTGTCTATGTAGTGTAAAAACTGTGGGAGGAGTTAGGGTGGTAAATTTGGCTATAATAATAAGAATAATATATATGTGAGATAACAGTAAGTGGTCTTGCTATGCAAGAACACTTAATAATATATATGTGAGATAACATTAAGTGGTCTTGCTATGCAAGAACACTTAATAAGAATAAGAATAATAATATATATGTGAGATAACAGTAAGTGGTCTTGCTATGTAAGAACACTTAACTAGAAAAGCTACAATTTCTGGGGAAATTGTGAAAAGTGTTCTTGCCTCTACAACTGGAGTGGGCCGAGTAACTGGGTGGAGTGGCTTGAGTTATTGTGTGGTTGGAGTGGCTGGAGTAACTGTAAAAAGTGTTAAAAAGCTTAATATTTTAAAAAGTATAAATAGTAGTAAAAAAATTGAAGTCCCATCATTAGCTGAAAGAGCTGAACATTTTTTTCAAAAGTTTTTTATTTTTTTAAAAATATTTTTTTTTCAAAAATAATATTTTTTTCTCAATAATAATTTTTTTTTTCAAAAATGTTTTTTTTTCAATAATAATTTTTTTTTTTTCAAAATTTTTTTTTTCAAAAATATTTTTTTTTTTTCAAAAATAATTTTTTTTTCAAAAATAATTTTTTTTTCAAAAATAATTTTTTTTTTCATGGGGCGGTCATAATGTTTTGGCTGATCATGGGGTGGTCATAATGTTTTGGCTGATCATGGGGTGGTCATAATGTTTTGGCTGATCATGTTGTGGTCATAATGGTTTGGCTGATCGTGGGGTGGACATAATGTTTTTGGGTGATCATGGGGGGGTCATAATGTTTTGGCTGATTATGGCGTGGTCATAATGATTTGGCTGATTATGGCGTGGTCATAATGTTTTGGCTGATCATGGGGGGGTCATAATGATTTGGCTGATTATGGCGTGGTCATAATATTTTGGCTGATCATGGGGGGTCATAATGATTTGGCTGATTATGGCGTGGTCATAATGTTTTGGCTGATCATGGGGGGGTCATAATGTTTTGGCTGATCATGGGGGGTCATAATGTTTTGGCAGATCATGGGGGGGTCAGCTTTTGTCATACCTTCATCTAGCAGATGAAGGTATGACCACATGCAGTTGGGGGGTCTCAGCATCTTGTGTTTACAACCACTGTTTCCTAGCAATGCTCATGTCCTGTTTATGCTTCACAAATACTGCTCAATACACAATACACAGGACCATGATAGATGTAGTAACTGTGCAGTAATTCAAATGGCCGTATTTTAAAAACTATACATCCTACAGCGAAGATCTTTATATTGTGAGAATCACGAGACCCAGACCTAGATTTTGATGTATGTCTCTGAAATATTAAAAATGGAGGCACGGTCGCAGTTTTGATATAAGATTTGTGTAGGTGGGCTTGAAAATGAGGGAGTGGCGGCAGTTTAGAAATCATGTTCTGATTTTTCAGCTTTTGTCTCCTCCCACTCTAGTTTCCCCATTCATTCCTATGGGACCAATTTCGCCGCAAAAATGACGATATTTCGTGAACCATTTTGCAAAACGTTCCACAAAATAATAGCACACCATTCGGGAACAATCCGCACCTTTCGGTATATTACTTGTCTATGTAGTGTAAAAACTGTGGGAGGAGTTAGGGTGGTAAATTTGGCTATAATAATAATAAGAATAACTAGAAAAGCTACAATTTCTGGGGAAATTGTGAAAAGTGTTCTTGCCTCGACAACTGGAGTGGGCGGAGTAACTGGATGGAGTGGCTTGAGTAACTGTGAAAAGTGTTAAAAAGCTTAATATTTTAAAAAGTATAAATAGTAGTAAAACAGTTGAAGTCCCATCATTAGCTGAAAGAGCTGAACATTTTTTTCAAAAGTTTTTTTTTTTCAAAAATGAATTATTTTTTTTCAAAAATTTTTTTTTTTTTTTTTAAACGAAATTTTTTTTTCAAAAATAATTTTTTTTTTCAAAAACTGCCATCAAAACTGCCCCATCAGAATTGTCCTATCAAAACTGCCCTATCATATTGCCACCATCAAAACTGCCCCATCAGAATTGCCCCATCAAAACTGCCCCATCATATTCCTCTATTATAAATCAGTACATGGTGTGTCTGTCCCCTCCCCCGGGCTCTGTAATCAGAGCTGAGATGCTCCAGCCACCTTCCCCCCTGTGTATAACAGAAGCTTTGGTAACCATGGCAACAAAACAAACACTAACAGTACACTCTGATTAATGGCTAAAATTTCCTGAAATGACCTCTAAACAAATGGCCGTATTTTAAAAACTATACATCCTACAGCGAAGATCTTTATATTGTGAGAATCACAAGACCCAGACCTAGATTTTGATGTATAGTATGTCTCTGAAATATTAAAAATGAAGGCACAGTCGCAGTTTAGAAATTGCCCTTCAAATTTGGAGGGGGCTAGAGTGTAGTTTCAATGAATGTCAATGGACGGCGTGAGTTGCAAACAAATGGTTATATTGTGAAAACTATCAGGACTATGGCTTAGCCGTGGACATGTTTAGTGGCAGCAGGGATAGCTGAACGTTTTGATATAAGATTTGTGTAGGTGGGCTTGAAAATGAGGGAGTGGCGGCAGTTTAGAAATCATGATATATGAAAAAAATGCGCCGCGCCTAGGGGTGTAACTGAATAACTGTAAATCTAAGTACAAATCATAGATAATAAAGAGTGCAAATCAAATAGAGCCTAAAGCTCTGATCACTTACTAAGATCACCTGCTGTGTGAATCCTAAAGCTCTGATCACTTACTAAGATCACCTGCTGTGTGAATCCTATGAACAAACACACTAACAAATAACTAGTGCAATAAAACACAAAGTGCAATGTGCATAGAAAAACGTAATAAGATAAATATACAATCCACAGTGATTAAAATATAATCATTCCTAATAAGGTGTATATGCTAAAAAATGTTACACATATGTAGATCCACTGTGATTAAAATGAAAAAGAAAAAAAAAAAAAAAAAAAAAAAAAAATTAAATAAAACAATATATATATATTCGTAAAGCACAAACAGAGTAAATCAATCACATGCATGGGCGAATTGAAACTATAATCGCCCTAATAAAGGTGTTCAAATCACATCCGTGAAAGAATCTTCCAATCCAGTAACATAAAGTGACCAAGTTCAAATAAAAGTCAGTGTAATGGTGATGGTTCAAAGAAAAAGTTCCGGTTTTGAATCAAACGTGCCCAAAGAAAAACATGCTGTGAAGTGCCTTGGTGACCCCCAATGTGATTGCGCTTACCTTGGAGCGTGTGACACAGGTTTTAATTGTGTCAATACACGCTTTTGGAGCCACCCCTGGGCTCAGTATTAGGTACAGCTGATTCCCACACTAGATTCTTTATGGCTCCACTCACATCAGACCATATAAAAGAAAAAGGCTAATATAGTATAATACCGTAGGATACTTTTATTAAAATCACATCCAATCCCCACATGGGGTACTCACATTTATAAGGTGCTCATGTGCACCAAACATAACATAGGAAAAAACGGCTGTGCGGCGTGCTGCGGGGTGTGAGAGCTCCACAACCCAGCTCTGTGCTGATCGCTCCGTCCTGGCCCCTCCCCTACGCGTCTTCGACACAGGGAGTCACGTGTCTTCATCAGGGGGATATGATTGGACGGGCGCTCTACAGTTTAAATACCCTACCGGTGGCCATTTTGCGTAAGACCGCGGACATTAATATGCTGGGCTCCACTCCTCCTAGTGAATTTAAAGCCATTAACAGTGGCCATTTTACGTGGGACCGCAGACATATATACAATGGGCTCCGCTTTGAATACTCACAGCACAAAAATAATGCATCTATACGAATTCCAAATATAACTATATCCTGTAATAAAAATATCCTGTAATAAAAATACCCAGGACGGAGCTAGGAAGGGATTGGAAACTCACACCGCTCAGCATACCCTCAAACTAAATAAATACTAGTAAACATGGAAATGACTGTAATGATGATTAATAAATAATATGCAGGCATAGTGCAGACATGGTGATTAAATGTATAAATGTATAACCTACCCTTTAGATAAACTCCATAAGAATATATGCTGGGAAACAACTACCCGTATCATCATAATAAAAACAATAAAAAAATCTTTAATAAAATAAAATTGGGTTTTAGGGCAAACTAAAAAAAAAAAAAAAAAAAAAAAAAAAAAAAATTGGGTTTTATGGCAAGCTGATAAACGCCCTTTAATCGCATGATCTGCGAGTTGAATGTCATAATCGCATGGTATATGAATATAGATCAACATAGAAAACTAATTTTAAAACCTAGGTCAGGTTTATACATGCCCCACAATCGCACAACATGCGACCAAATAATATTTAATCGCATGGTGTGAAATATAATATAAAACATCAATAATTAATTAAAAACAAACGAAAAGGAGCTGATTTGATTAAGTCTAAGGTCAAGTTCGTGTGTGACCATCGATCGCACAACTTACAACTAGGTGTATAAAATCGCATGGTGTGTAGATACAGTAAAAAATCTCAAAAATTACTTAGAAAATATATCCTCAAACTAAGTAAATACTAGTAAACATGGAAATGACTGTAATGATGATTAATAAATAATATGCAGGCATAGTGCAGACATGGTGATTAAATGTATAAATGTATAACCTACCCTTTAAATAAATTCCATAAGAATATATACTAGGAAACAACTACCCGTATCATCATAATAAAAGCAATAAAAATTCTTTAAAATAAAATTGGGTTTTAGGGCAAGCTGATAAACGCCCTTTAATTGCATGATCTGCGAGTTGAATGCCATAATCGCATGGTATATGAATATAAATCAACATTAAAAACTAATTTTAAAACCTAGGTCAGGTTTATACATGCCCCACAATCGCACAACATGCGACTAAATAATATTTAATCGCATGGTGTGAAATATAATATAAAACATCAATAATTGATTAAAAACAAACGAAAAGGAGCCGAAAAGTCTAAGGTCAAGTTCGTGTGTGACCATCGATCGCACAACTTGCAACTAGATGTATAAAATCGCATGGTGTGTAAATACAGTAAAAAATATCAAAAATTACTTAGAAAACATGCGAGATCAAATTCCTTGTTCAATCCACCAGGCGACAAGGAGCCAAGTTGGTATATCCACCATGACTCGCGTTTGCTAATGTCCCTGGTATAGTTAGAGCCTCTCCAATTACGTTTTGGGGCCTCCAATCCCCAAAAACTCATACCCTGCGTGCTCTGATTATGCACATTCTTAAAATGTACGTATAAAAAATGGCTATCAGATCCATTCCGTATGTTCCTAACGTGCTCCTCCATACGGTCTTTTAAAGCCCTAATAGTATGGCCAACATAGAACAAATTGCAAGGGCACTGGATTACATATACCACTCCAATGGTGTCACAAGAAACAAAATCATCTATCTTGTATATTTGTCCATTACGGGGGTTATGGAATTCTTTAACTCTCTTAGTGTTAGATGGTACTCTGATACAACTATAACATCTCCCACATCCAAAAAAGCCCTTTAAATCCCAGAACATCTTCGGTTTTGGTAGGGGAGGTTCTACTACATTGTGTACTAATCGGTCACGTAGACAGGGTGCTCTTTTATAAACAATCTTAGGACTGTCAGGTATCAATTCTCTTAAATGACAGTCCTGTTTGAGTACATTCCAGTACTTTTTTAAAATCTTCTCTACGTCCTTACTTTGTAGACAATAATCCAAAACTATACAAGTTCCATCATATTCATCATCACCCACAGTAATATCCTTATCTTTCAGTAAATCATCCCTCTTATAATTCTTCACCAAACTTTTCTCTTTCTAAAAATTCTTCCTTGTAACCTTTATCCAGAAACATCTTTTTTAATCTATCCGCTTGGGAATCAAAGTCATCATCTTGCGTACAGTTTCTCCTCATTCTTGTGAACTGTCCTCTGGGGATATTGCTAAGCCACGGTTTGTGATGGCAACTAGTAGTAGGAATGTAGGAGTTGCGATCAGTAGTTTTAAAAAAAGACCTCGTAATAACACCATGGGTTGTGGTCACAATCTCTAAGTCAAGAAAGTGTATGCGGTCCCTACTAATCTCCCAAGTCAGAGAGATACCTCGATCGTTATTATTCATAGACTCCAACTATTCCGTTAGTGATTCTGCACTCCCCTTCCATATGATCAAAAGATCATCTATAAATCTTCTGTACAGTAGTAAGTCTCCATATTGCTCAATTTGCACTGACTCCTCTTCCCATTTGGCCATGTACAAGTTACAATTACAGTCATTTCCATGTTTACTAGTATTTACTTAGTTTGAGGATATGTTTTCTAAGTAATTTTTGAGATTTTTTACTGTATCTACACACCATGCGATTTTATACACCTAGTTGTAAGTTGTGCGATCGATGGTCACACACGAACTTGACCTTAGACTTAATCAAATCAGCTCCTTTTCGTTTGTTTTTAATTAATTATTGATGTTTTATATTATATTTCACACCATGCGATTAAATATTATTTGGTCGCATGTTGTGCGATTGTGGGGCATGTATAAACCTGACCTAGGTTTTAAAATTAGTTTTCTATGTTGATCTATATTCATATACCATGCGATTATGACATTCAACTCGCAGATCATGCGATTAAAGGGCGTTTATCAGCTTGCCCTAAAACCCAATTTTATTTTAAAGAATTTTTATTGCTTTTATTATGATGATACGGGTAGTTGTTTCCTAGTATATATTCTTATGGAGTTTATCTAAAGGGTAGGTTATACATTTATACATTTAATCACCATGTCTGCACTATGCCTGCATATTATTTATTAATCATCATTACAGTCATTTCCATGTTTACTAGTATTTATTTAGTTTGAGGGTATGCTGAGCGGTGTGAGTTTCCAATCCCTTCCTAGCTCCGTCCTGGGTATTTTTATTACAGGATATTTTTATTACAGGATATAGTTATATTTGGAATTCGTATAGATGCATTATTTTTGTGCTGTGAGTATTCAAAGCGGAGCCCATTGTATATATGTCTGCGGTCCCACGTAAAATGGCCACTGTTAATGGCTTTAAATTCACTAGGAGGAGTGGAGCCCAGCATATTAATGTCCGCGGTCTTACGCAAAATGGCCGCCGGTAGGGTATTTAAACTGTAGAGCGCCCGTCCAATCATATCCCCCTGATGAAGACACGTGACTCCCTGTGTCGAAGACGCGTAGGGGAGGGGCCAGGACGGAGCGATCAGCACAGAGCTGGGTTGTGGAGCTCTCACACCCCGCAGCACGCCGCACAGCCGTTTTTTCCTATGTTATGTTTGGTGCACATGAGCACCTTATAAATGTGAGTACCCCATGTGGGGATTGGATGTGATTTTAATAAAAGTATCCTACGGTATTATACTATATTAGCCTTTTTCTTTTATATAGTCTGATGTGAGTGGAGCCATAAAGAATCTAGTGTGGGAATCAGCTGTACCTAATACTGAGCCCAGGGGTGGCTCCAAAAGCGTGTATTGACACAATTAAAACCTGTGTCACACGCTCCAAGGTGAGCGCAATCACATTGGGGGTCACCAAGGCACTTCACAGCATGTTTTTCTTTGGGCACGTTTGATTCAAAACCGGAACTTTTTCTTTGAACCATCACCATTACACTGACTTTTATTTGAACTTGGTCACTTTATGTTACTGGATTGGAAGATTCTTTCACGGATGTGATTTGAACACCTTTATTAGGGCGATTATAGTTTCAATTCGCCCATGCATGTGATTGATTTACTCTGTTTGTGCTTTACGAATATATATATATATATATATATATATATATATATATATATATATATATATATATATATATATATATATATATATATATATATATATATATATATATATATATATTGTTTTATTTAATTTTTTTTTTTTTTTTTTTCCCATTTTAATCACAGTGGATCTACATATGTGTAACATTTTTTAGCATATACACCTTATTAGGAATGATTATATTTTAATCACTGTGGATTGTATATTTATCTTATTACGTTTTTCTATGCACATTGCACTTTGTGTTTTATTGCACTAGTTATTTGTTAGTGTGTTTGTTCATAGGATTCACACAGCAGGTGATCTTAGTAAGTGATCAGAGCTTTAGGATTCACACAGCAGGTGATCTTAGTAAGTGATCAGAGCTTTAGGCTCTATTTGATTTGCACTCTTTATTATCTATGATTTGTACTTAGATTTACAGTTATTCAGTTACACCCCTAGGCGCGGCGCATTTTTTTCATATATCATTTATCGCACGGTCATGAATACGTGATCTGCGCCTGCAGCCGGGTAGCTGTTTGGTTGAATTTCCATTAAGGCACTGGATAATTGTGGCTCGCAGGATTTTTTTCCATAGTTTAGAAATCATGTTCTGATTTTCCAGCTTTTGTCATCTCCCACTCTAGTTTCCCCATTCATTCCTATGGGACCAATTTCGCCACAAAAACGACAATATTTCGTGAACCATTCGGCGAAACGTTCCACAAAGTAGTAGCACACCATTCGGGAACAATCCGCACGTTTCGGTATATTACTTGTCTATGTAGTGTAAAAACTGTGGGAGGAGTTAGGGTGGTAAATTTGGCTATAATAATAAGAATAATATATATGTGAGATAACAGTAAGTGGTCTTGCTATGCAAGAACACTTAATAATATATATGTGAGATAACAGTAAGTGGTCTTGCTATGCAAGAACACTTAATAATATATATGTGAGATAACAGTAAGTGGTCTTGCTATGCAAGAACACTTAAAAAAGGTAACAAAAACCTGGCATTCAGCTTATACCCAGGGCCAGGGCTGCCATTAGGCAAACTTAAGCATCCCCGATAAATCTTTAAGCACTCTCATAACACTACCAAAATTTAGATGCCACTACTTGCATATGTCACAATTTTGTTTTGTACCTGTCCATCCTCTATTGATGCCCGAACGCTGGGGACTCTTTTTCCTGTGGACGGATACAGCTGCTCAGGCCACATAAGCCGATAATTTTTAGTTAGACCCGGCAGCCTGATTTCAATGGGGGACTGATATACACCCACTCTGCTGCTTCCTCAGCCAATGAGAAAGTATCATACCTGCCCCCTTGCTCAGCCTGCCTGATTTGACTTCTAAGCTAAGCTGTATCAGGAGGAGGTGCCAGCAGATCGATAGGAGGGGGACAGGAGAGTAGTGGCGTGAACACAGCCTGTTATGGAGGATGGATTACAAGAGGCTGACAGATCATTTCTTAAACTCTGCAGTGATTCTGAAGAAACAGCTTCTGCCAGCAATGAGAGAGCAGAAGCAGTTTTCAGTGTGTGATGCAGAAAGTTAGAAGAGCAGCACCAGGACATGATGTCTGTGTTGTATCTCTCCCTCCCTCCTTCCCTCCATCCATCCATCCCTCTCTCCATCCATCCCTCTCTCCATCCCTCCATTCCTCCCTCCCTCTATCCTTTTATCCATGCCTCCCTTTATCCAACCATCCCTCCCTCCATCCATCCCTTCCTCCAACCATCCATCCCACCCTCTAACTATCCCTCCCACCATCCATCCCACCAACCATCCCTCCCTCATCCATCCCTCCATCCAACTATCCCTCCCTCCATCATCCAACCATCCCTTCCACCATCCATCCCTCCAACCATCCCTCCCTCATCCATCTCTCCATTATCCAACCATCCCTGCCTCCAACCTTCCCTCATCCATCCATCTTACCATCCATCGCTCCCTTCCTCCATCCATCCATCCCACCATCCCTTCCTCCATCCATCCATCCATCCCTCCCTCCATCATCCGACCATCCCTCCCTCTATCCATCCAACCATCTCTTGTTCCATCCATCCAAACATCCATCCCTCCCACTTTCCATCCCTCCCTCTATTTAACCATCCCTCCCTCTATCCATGCATCCCTCCACCATCCAACCATCCCTCCCTCCTATCCCTCTATCTAACCATCCCTCCCTTAATCCATCCATTCCTCCAACCATCCCTCCCTCATCCATCCATCCCTCCCTCCCACCATCTCTGGTTCCACCCATCTAACCATCCCTCCCTCCATCCATCTATCCCTCGCCCCATCCACCTATCCCTCCCCCTATCCAACCATCTCTCCATCCATCCCTCTATCTAACCATCTCTCCCTCCCTCCATCCATCAAACCATTCACCCATTTCTCCTTCCCACCAACCATCCCTCCATCCATCCCTCCCTCCCTCCATCTATCCATCCCTCCCTCATCCATCCAACCAACCATCTCTTGTTCCATCCATCTAACCAACCATCCATCCAAACATCCATCCATTCTTCCCCCCAACCACCCCTTGCTCCATCCATCCATCTATCCCTCCCCCCATCCATTCCTCCCTCCCTTCATCTATCCCTCCCCCCATCCATTCCTCCCTTCCTTCATCTATCCCTCCCCCCATCCAGGCCATCAGGCCAGGGCTCTTGCACACAGGTGGCTAAGCCCATTCAGTGTAATTGCAGCCAAGGTGCAGTGTACAGCCTGTCACAGACATGAATAGTTGGGTGCTGCTGTATTACTCTATACAGTGATCATACAGTGCCTTGCAAATTATTCACCCCCCTTGGCATTTTTCATGTTTTGTTGCCTCACAACCTGGAATTAACATAGATTGTTAGAGGATTTGCATCATTTAATTTACAGAACATGCCCACAACTATGAATTTTTTTTTTATTGTGAAAAATAGGACAAAATAACAGAAAAAGTCAATGTGCATAACTACTCACCCCTCTAAAGTCAATACTTTGTAGATATACCTTGTGCGGCTATCACAGCTCCAAGTCGCTTTGGATAAGTCTCTATGAGCTTGCCACATCTTACCATGGGATTTTTGCCCATTCCTCCTTGCAAAACTGCTGCAGCTCCTTCAAGTTGGATGGTTTGCGCTTGTGAACAGCAATCTTTAAGTCTGACCACATTCCTGATCTCTGCACTGTGTACGTAGTGCATTCCTGATCTCTGCACTGTGTACATAGCGCATTTCTGATCTCTGCACTGTGTACGTAGTGCATTCCTGATCTCTGCACTGTGTACATAGCGCATTTCTGATCTCTGCACTGTGTACGTAGCACATTCCTGATCTCTGCACCGTGTACGTAGCACATTCCTGATCTCTGCACTATGTACGTAGCGCATTCCTGATCTCTGCACTGTGGATGTAGCACATTCCTGATCTCTGCACTGTGGACGTAGCGTATTCCTGATCTCTGCACTGTGTACGTAGCGCATTCCTGATCTCTGCACTATGTACGTAGCGCATTCCTGATCTCTGCACTATGTACGTAGTGCATTCCTGATCTCTGCACTGTGGACGTAGCGTATTCCTGATCTCTGAACTGTGTACGTAGCGTATTCCTGATCTCTGCACTGTGGACATAGCACATTCCTGATCTCAGCACTATGTACGTAGCGCATTCCTGATCTCTGCACTGTGGATGTAGCACATTCCTGATCTCTGCACTGTGGACGTAGCGTATTCCTGATCTCTGCACTGTGTACGTAGCGCATTCCTGATCTCTGCACTATGTACGTAGCGCATTCCTAATCTCTGCACTATGTACGTAGCGCATTCCTGATCTCTGCACTGTGGACGTAGCGCATTCCTGATCTCTGCACTGTGGACGTAGCGTATTCCTGATCTCTGAACTGTGTACTTAGCGCATTCCTGATCTCTGCACTGTGGACGTAGCACATTCCTGATCTCTGCACTGTGTACGTAGCGCATTCCTGATCTATGCACTATGTACGTAGCGCATTCCTGATCTCTGCACTATGTACTTAGCGCATTCCTGATCTCTGCACTGTGGACGTAGCGTATTCCTGATCTCTGCACTGTGTACGTAGTGTATTCCTGATCTCTGCACTGTGTACGTAGCGCATTCCTGATCTATGCACTATGTACGCAGCGCATTCCTGATCTATGCACTATGTACGTAGCGCATTCCTGATCTCTGCACTATGTACGTAGCGCATTCCTGATCTCTGCACTGTGGACGTAGCGCATTCCTGATCTCTGCACTGTGGACGTAGCGCATTCCTGATCTCTGCACTGTGGACGTAGCGCATTCCTGATCTCTGCACTGTGTACGTAGCGTATTCCTGATCTCTGCACTGTGGACATAGCGTATTCCTGATCTCTGCACTGTGGACGTAGCGTATTCCTGATCTCTGCACTGTGGACGTAGCGTATTCCTGATCTCTGCACTGTGTACGTAGCGCATTCCTGATCTCTGCACTGTGTACTTAGCGCATTCCTGATCTCTGCACTATGTACTTAGCGCATTCCTGATCTCTGCACTCTGTACGTAGCGCACTCCTGAACTCTGTATAAAGCGCACCCTCGAACTCTGCACTCTTTTTTTAATTAAAATAAAGTTTATTGAGCATAATATTCAATATGGAGTTTACACACATTAAACGGGGTGCAACAGGCACCTAACAGAGGATTAAAATGTCTGACAAATCACATCTGCAGCTGAGATAATCCCAGTCATTGTCATTTGCTTATCCGTTTCATGACTAAGCCTATTTTTGAAATTTGGTGTTTACAAGTTAAAATCCGTATTTTTTGCTAGAAAATTAATTAGAGTACCCAAACATTATATATATTTTTTTAGCAGAGAATCTAGAGAATAAAATGGCGATTGTTGCAATATTTTTTATCACACGGTATTTGTGCAGCGGTGTTTTAAACGCAAATTTTTGGAAAAGGGACACTTTCATGAATTTTAAAAAATCCAAACAGCAAAGGTACCCCAATTTTTTTGTATAATGTGAAAGATGATGTTACGCCGAGTAAATAGATACCAAACATGTCACCCTTTATAATTGCACGCACTCGTGGAATGGCGACAAACTACGGTACCTATGAATTTCCATAGGCGACGCTTTAAAATTTTTTTACGGTTACCAGGTTTGAGTTACAGAGGAGGTCTAGGGCTAGAATTATTGCTCTTGCTCTGACGATCGCGGAGATACCTCACATGTGTGATTTGAACACCGTTTACATATGTGTGCGCAACTTCCGTATGCGTTTTCTTCGCTGCGCGAGCTCGCGGGGACAGGGGCACTTTAAAAAAAATGTATTTTTTTTTATTTATTTTATTATTTTTTTTACTTTATAAATTGTGTTTTTAAAAAAAAATTTTTTTTTTTACTTTTATTGCTGTCACAAGGAATGTAAACATCCCTTGTGACAGTAATAGGTGGTGACAGGTACTCTTTATGGAGGGATGGGGGGGTCTAAAAGACCCCCCATCCCTCCTTTACACTTCAAAGTATTCAGATCGCCAAAAACGGCGATTCTGAATACTGTGTACTTTTTTAAATTCGGCGCCATTGGCAGCCGAGTTAACGGGAAGTGACGTCATGACGTCGCTTCCGCGTTTACAACGAGAAGGCTGGAACGAAGCCGCTCACAGCTTCGTTCCAGCTCGCCCCCAGCTGCTGAAGGTACCCGATCGGACACCGGGCCTCCCGATCGCACAGGAGGCCCGGTAACAGCGGCGGGAGGCGGCGGGAGGGGGGATGTCCCCTCCCGCTCCTCTGGTATAACAACCGAGCGGCTTTTAGCCGCATCGGTTGTTATACTCGGGTAGCCGATCGCCCGCTGGAAACAACGGTACCGGGATGATGCCTGCAGCCGCGGGCATCATCCCGGTATAACCCCGGAAAGCCGAGTACGCATATCTGCGTACGGTCGACGGGAAGGGGTTAAAACCATAGCATTTCAAGTTTATAACTAATAGAGGTAGGGGTTGTACGTGACAACTCGCCACACCGGGATGGCGGGGGACAGAGTCGGCGTTGTTTAATGTAGTCAGTATATCCTACTGTCCAAGGGGGAGTGAAGGATCAGGAGCGTATAGTATGGTCCAAGCCCAGTGCAGGGAGAGGGAGATACTCCTAATCTTCACAGGTGGAGGAGTTATCTACTCATCTGTCCCAGATTTTATTGTATTTGCCTGGGCAACCACGGTGGAGGTATAGAACCTTTTTATACGGGAGGGTGATGTTCACTGCCCTTTTCCATTGCTGGATAGTAGGGGAGGTGGCTCTGAGCCAAAGTTGGGCTATCTGCATGTGGGCCGTGAAAAGGGTTTCTTGTAATAAGGTGGTTATTTCTCTTCTTCTGGAATGGGGAGGAGGCCAAGTAAACATTGGCGTGGGCAGAGTGTCAAAGGAGAGCCCATACTGTCATGAAGCAATTTTACGATTTGTGTCCAGTATTGCTGAAGGGGGGGGGGGGGCAGGACCATATCAGGTGGTAGAAGGTACTGTCAGGGTTGCCACACCTAGGCCAAGCTGAGCCAACACTCGGTTTGTATTTTGAGAGGCGTGAGGGGGTATTATATGACCTGTGAAGGATGTAGAGGTGCGTGAGTCTATCTGATAATTTAGGGGACACTTTTACAGGACTCTAGTATTGCCCATTCCTCATCGTCAAGCTCCCCCAGGTTGGATTCCCATTTAGTTTTCAATTGATAGGCGTGGGCGGTGGCCGAGGGTGTGAGAAGGTGATTGTAGAGAGTAGAGATGAGTTTCTTGGGATCATTTTCCAGGACCATGTCTACCAGGGTCACAGTCTCCAGCCTGGGGATAGAGGTACCAAACTGGGTTTGGAGGGCGTGTTGTACCTGGAGGTATCGGAAAAGCATATGGTTGGAGAGGGCGAATTCTTCTTTGAGGGCCTGAAATGATCTAACTTGGGAGAGGTATATGATGCCCCTGGCGACCCATATGTTGTGATCGAGGATGGTCATCAATTCAGAGAGTTGAGGGTTATCCCATATTGGTGTATGAGCGTGTAAGGGGGGGGCTTCAGTATGATTCTTCACCAGATGCCATATTTTACAGTGATGGGACAGCATGCATCGCCTGTTGTCAAGGTGGGGGAGACTCAGATGGTTACAGAAAAGTATCTGAAAAGGATGGGCCCCCACTCCGGCAACAGACGTACACACCATGGTGGTGTAGCGAAGCCTATCTTGGTGGTTGAAATAGAAAAAGTGTGACAGCTGGCAGGCTATGTAATATAGTGCAAGGTCAGGGAGGGCCATGCCACCAAGGTGAACAGGGCGTTTTAGTGTCTGCCATAACAACTTGTGTCTAGAGGAGCCCCATACAAACGTATTGAGTATGGATTCAAGAGATCTAAAGACATGGGCTGGGGTGTAAAGGGGAGCATGCCAGAATAAGTAAAGTAACTTGGGGAGGAGGATCATCTTAACCAGATTAATGCGACCCTTGACTCCGAGGGGGAGCCTGGCCCAGACTTGGGTCTTACTTTTGAGGAGACCGTACAAGGGTTCTAAATTTAGGTGCATGTAATCTTTAAGAGACCGTGAGCACTGTACGCCAAGGTATTTAAATTGGTTTGTCCTTATTAGTGGGAGAGCCGCCTGGCTGGCTGTGGTGGCCGTTATATCTATGGGGAGAATTTGGGATTTGGACCAACTGATCTGTAGCCCCGAGAAGGTGCCAAATTGTTGAATTAATTGTAGAGCAGCTGTCAGCGAGGGGCCAGCGTCCCCTAAGTATAGAAGCATATCATCCGCATAGAGACTGAGGACCTCGATCGCTCGCCCCATGCGGAGGCCCTTAATGTCAGGGTGTGCCCTAATGATGATGGCCAGGGGTTCGACAGCCAGTGCGTATAGCAGGGGGGATATGGGTCATCCCTGGCGGGTACCTCGGGACAAAGGGAAGGGGTCTGATATTTTAACATTGACTTGGATCCGGGCGGTGGGAGCCCGATATAGGAGCTGGAGCCATTTGATGAATCTGGGGCCAAAGACGAATCTGCGGAGGCATTCCCACAAGTAGCTCCATTCGACTGAATCAAAAGCCTTGGCAGCATCCAGGCTGACCACCACCCGGGATCCAACATTGTCGTGGGTGGCCTGGAGGTTCATAATGTGCCTCAGAAGGTTAAATGCAGTGTTTTTGTTGGGTATGAATCCAGTTTGGTCGGCGTGTATGAGGCTGAGTATTACTTTGTTGAGTCTTAGGGCAAGTATCTTAGCTAGTATTTTAACGTCTAATTGCAAGAGAGAGACAGGGAGGTACGATTCAGGGTAAAGAGGGTCTTTTCCCGGTTCCGAGATAAGGACTATGAGGGCTTCACCCATAGTGTGTGGGAGTGTGTCAGACTCATATATATGTGAGTAGAGTGTTTGTATCTTGGGGAGGAGAACTTCTTGGAATTGGGAGTAGAATTCCAAGGGGAGGCTGTCAGAGCCGGGGGCTTTAGATGTCGGTAGGTTTGCTATTGCCTCCGCTATGCATTCCTCAGTAATAGGTGCCTCAAGGAGTTCTATTTGGGAATCAGTTAGTGAAAGGGAAATCAATATTCCGCAGGAGTAGTTGTAGGTCGTTTAGGGGATGGCCAGCCTTTGAGGTGTATAGGTCTGAGTAAAATAGTCTAAACTCAACTCGTGGGCCACCTGTACAGGGTCCGTGAATATGGACCCAGTCTCCGAGCGGAGCTTTACCACCACTGGAGGGCTATGATCCAAGTAAACCATGTATGCCAAGAGCTTACCGGCGCGTTCCCCTTGCTCAAAGATTTTTTGTTTACTGAAAAAAATGCCCCATTTAGCTTTTTCAAAATTCAGGTGATCTGTCAATCTAGAGTGTAAGCATAGCTGAGCTGAGTTGGAGGCCTTAGGGTCTGCCAGGAAGACTTGCTCAAGAGAGCTTAGTTTTTCCTCGGCTTGTTGTAGGATAAGCTTGGAGGAGGACTTGTGTCTATTTATGCGCATTCTATCATACGGGCATGTAGTTTAAATGCCTCCCACACATCCCCACTGAGGTCGACCCCATGTTGGAATGAAAGTAACGGAGCAATTCTCTCTGGATATACTCCAGATCCGTGAGAACAGTGAGCCAGAACGGGTTCAACCTCCAGATGCGGGTCGGGGGGTGAAGGGCAGGCATATGGTAGCCTAGTATGGCGAGTGGTCAAAAAGGATTCGGACACCGAACCACACATCAAGGATGTCCGGGATTAGGGTTAGAGAAAGCATAATCATGTCTATGCGGGACACTGAGGTTTGCGATGGAGTGAAACAGGTGTAGGCGGTTGTATTGGGGTACTTGTGTCTCCAGGTGTCTGTCGAGGCAAATTCCATGAGGAACCTGCCAAATCTAGTGGAGGTGGGTTGGGTTGATGTTGATGTGGGCGAATGGAGCCTGTCAAGAAAGGGGTTAATAACCGTGTTAAAGCCCCCTAACCATATGGCAGGCACTGTAGGGTGCTGGGTCATGAACATCACGCCCTCCCTCAGAACAGTAAACTGGAACTGTGGGGGGATGTAGAATGCTAAGAGCAGAATCTCGAGTCCCCTGAAGGTGGCGTGGAGGAAGAGGAACTGACCCTGTCGATCTGACTGTAGGTTATGGAGTTGGAACTGAGCCGACTTGGCTATGTTATAGCCACACCTCTGGAAGCATTGGTGTAGGGGGCCTGGTAAACCCACCCCACCCAGGGTTTCTTGCGTGCCATTTGCATTTGGCCTGTGATGTGGGTTTCTACTAAAACAAACATCTGCACACATGGATATGAGATGGGAAAGGACAGCCAATCGCTTGGGCTTGGCTCTCAGACCACGCACGTTCCATGTTACTAGCTTAAGGGACGCCATAGTCGTGGTGGTACTAAATAGGAATATAGTCGGATCAACAGGGGGCGGCTCAAATCCACTCCCATATCTAATATAATTTCTGTGTACAGTATTACATTGTGGAAAAGGGGTCCCGGTGCTTGGTGCATGATGGTGTCCTGCGAGTGAGTTGTGCAAGGCGGCGCAAAGGCCATGACAAGCCAGCAGGGCGAAATAATGGTGAGGAGGGGAACCGGGGAATCTGGCAGCAATCAGACTTATATAACAGTGTATGACATGTCAAATAATACAATGAGTAAGTAATCAGTAAAATCAAAAAGTTAATAACTTCGCCTACTCTGGACCAATGTGGCATTTCAAACTTGCGGCAGCTCTCCACAGCCATGGGGGCTGCTGCTGGCCAGGGAAACAAAACTTGCTGTAGCAGCAAATTGCATCTGTATTGATGGGGGAATGCGTGAGGATGCATGAAGGATGGGGTCCAGATGCACGCTCGCTTGTCTCTGGGGACGAACAAAAGTTAACAGAAGTGCACAACGGTGCTATACAGGAGAGCATATAGATGCAGAGGGGCTGCATGAGTTCATTCAGGGGACAATGCGTGTCAGGGGGACCGCAGTGGAGATGGCGGTATGTCCGCCCAGTGCCTGAGTGGGAAAGGAGGGTTTGGGTGGTTCGGGGGCACTACCTGGTGTGCCCCGAGTACATCCAGGAAGAAAAATCTGGGAGAGTAGCGGGGAAGAAGAGGGGAGAAAAAAAATGTTGCGGGGGGACAGGCCGAGGCCTACTTACGGTTTAGAGAGGGGGTGATAGGATTGGGTGACTCAGGAGTCCAGGGCAGCAGGGCATCTCTGCGATGGGATGTAACGGGAGCATTAGGACGGTGCAGGGGCGGCTGCGTCCTGCCTCTCCAACCATGGAATGACCGTGGAGTGATCCTAGAAGAAGTGTGCCTTACTGTCTCGGATCACACGGAGGCGCGCTGAAAACAGCATGGCGTAAGCCAGGTGGTGGTTGCGCAGTTGTCACTTAGCTTCAGAAAACCGTGCCCTTTTTTTCTGGACCTCCGCGGAAAAGTCCGAATATACTGCAATGTGCGTGCTGCCGAAGAGGATGTTGCCCTTTTCACGGGTGAGGCGGAGAAAGGTGCCCTGGTCCCGGTAGTTTAGCAGCTTCGCTATGAAGGTGCACGGGGGGCTCCGGGTGGCGGAGGTTGCGCAGCGAGCTGATGCGCGCATTCCACCACGAGCGTGGAGGAGAAGGCCTCCCTGCTGAAGTTGGTAATGAGAAGGTTTTCCAGGAACGTGGGGGGGTCCGAGCCCTCCAACTTCTCCAGCAGCCCCACGAACCTGAGTTTACATCAACGGAGTCTGTTTTCCATGTCGTCCTGTTTGCTGAGAACAACATTGAGTTGGTACTGGAGCCGTTCAGTGGTTATCTGTAGTGGCGGGATGTCGTCCTCCACTTGCCCAATCCTGCACTTTCTCCCTCAGTTTATGGATGTCCTGACGGATGAGAGAAATGTCCACTTTAACCTCTTCTATTTTGGACGTGAGGGTTGTCTGGCAGAGGGATACAGCCTCGAGAATGCGGGCAGTGTCTCCGGAGGGTAGACCCTCCTCCCTCGAGGCAAGCGCGGCGCCATCTTCCTCCGCAGTGTCCTGTTTGTCATTACGGTATTGATTGAGCTTTGCCAGAGCTCCCAAAGCGCGCTTTGGTGGAGACATGAGGAGGTTCCCTTGGCAGAGCAGGTGTTGTGTACCGAAAGGTAGGTTGATTTAGCCCCAAAGGATGAACTTGAAGGAGAATGGGCAGCCGGAGCTCTCACTCTGCACTCCTTACGCCATTTGTATTTTTTTTGGTTGATATTCTGTCTCTCTAGCATTTAAAATATACCTATGCTGAACAAAGACTCCACTGACATCCTTAAAGCGGCGTTCCACCCAAAAGTGGAACTTCTGCTTTAAACACTCCTCGCCCCCTTACATGCCACATTTGGCATGTCATTTTTTTTGGGGGGGGGAGTGGGTACCTGGTTTTGACAGGTACTTCCTGTCCCACTTCCTCCTTCTGTTGCTTGGCCACCTAGGCGGCCCCTCCCTCTCTGCAATCTTCTGGGACATGTCACAGGTCCCAGAAGCCTGGCCACTAGGATAGCGCAGCGCGGCTTGTGCATGTGCAGTGTGCACCCGGCTGTGAAGACGCAATCTGTCACAGCCAGGTGCCCACAGTAGTAATGATGGTCCAGCGATTAGGAGGGGAAGAGGAGCAAGGCTTCGGGCGCCAGCATCGCTGGACAGTGGGACAGGTGAGTGTCTGTTTATTAAAAGTTAGTGGCTACATGGATTCATGGAGAATCATTCTTGCCAAATCAATCTATTAACCTTCTATGAGGAGGTGAGTTTCCACCTAGATAAAGGAAGGCCCGTAGACATGGTGTATCTGGATTTTGCAAAAGCATTTGACACAGTTCCTCATAAACGTTTACTGTACAAAATAAGGTCCGTTGCCATGGACCATAGGGTGAGTACATGGATTGAAAACTGGCTACAACGGCGAGTTCAGAGGGTGGTGATAAATGGGGAGTACTCGGAATGGTCAGGGGTGGGTATTGGGGTTCCCCAGGGTTCTGTGCTGGGACCAATCCTGTTTAATTTGTTCATAAATGACCTGGAGGATGGGGTAAACCGTTCAATCTCTGTATTTGCGGACGATACTAAGCTAAGCAGGGCAATAACTTCTCCGCAGGATGTGGAAACCTTGCAAAAAGATCTGAACAAATTAATGGGGTGGACAACTACATGGCAAATGAGGTTAAATGTAGAAAAATGTAAAATAATACATTTGGGTGGCAAAATTATGAATGCAATCTATACACTGGGGGGAGAACCTCTGGGGGAATCTAGGATGGAAAAGGACCTGGGGGTCCTAGTAGATGATAGGCTCAGCAATGGCATGCAATGCCAAGCTGCAGCTAACAAAGCAAACAGAATATTGGCATGCATTAAAAAGGGGATTCATTCCAGAGATAAAACGATAATTCTCCCACTCTACAAGACTCTGGTCCGGCCGCACCTAGAGTATGCTGTCCAGTTCTGGGGACCAGTCCTCAGGAAGGATGTCCTGGAAATGGAGCGAGTACAAAGAAGGGCAACAAAGCTAATAAAAGGTCTGGAGGATATTAGTTATGAGGAAAGGTTGCGAGCACTGAACTTATTCTCTCTGGAGAAGAGGTGCTTGAGAGGGGATATGATATCAATTTATAAATACCGTAATACAATCTGAAAATTCTAACAAAACTTTTTAGCTTTGCATCTAGGTATATTTTTAGCGCAATATATGCATAAAAACCATTCCGGCTTTATAACTGAACGCCAAACATTAGATCAGATCCATCGGTCTATAGCATTGATTTCTGCGGTACGTGTGGGATGCCCCTTTATTAGAGAATTATTTCTTCTTTCATTGGACCTTCACAAGGCCTTTGATTGGGACTACTTATTTAGCACTTTGGAGGCTTTGGATTTGGCTCTACTTAGATTTCTCTTTTGAAAATGCTTTATAGCAATCCGTAGGCACTGGTTTCCATTAAAGTTTATAGGTCGTTGTCGTTTCCTATCCGACATGGAACAAGACAAGGCTGTCCACTTTCCCCATTGCTATTTGTGTTAGCAATTGAACCCTTAGCTATAGCAATTCGATCTCATCCTAGTATACATGGCATATGTTGTGGGCAGCAGGAGCATAAATGCTCCTTGTTTGCCAACGACGTCCTCATGTATATTACTAATCCTCAAATTACCCTGCCTAATTTTCCGACACTGTTACATCAATTTTCCCAGCTCTCAGGGCTTTCTTTGAATACCCAAAAAACAATTGCCTTATATTTCTTTACCTCCCTCGACGGTACTGACCTTATGAAATACTTAGTTTTCAGTGGGTGCTAAGCTCCCTTCCATATTTAGGCATCCAATTGACACCTTCGATCGACCCTCTTTATTGGACTAATTATCCTCCACTCTTTCGCCGACTTTCGGGAAGATCTTCGACGATGGGCAGACTATTCCTTATCTTGGTTTGGCAGAATCAACTCAAATAAAATTACTTTTCTAACAAGGATACTTTACTATTTTAGAACTTTACCAATTGCTGTTCCAAGGGGAGATCTACAGCGCTTACAATCAGAAGTCCTTTGCTTTATTTGGGGTAATAAAAAACCCAGAATGAATAAATTGACATTTTGTATGTTTGGAAACCAAGTGGTGGGCTTGGCCTTCCTAATTTACAGGCCTACTATCAAGCGGCTCAAATAACTCAGCTTTCCTACACAACGGCCAAGGGATCGACACCCCTCTGGGTCTCTATTGAAGCCCTCTCGTGCCACCCTTTTGCCATTGGTTCTCTACTGTGGCTTCCTAGCCATCTTCGCCCCCCCCCACCCCCATTTTGTGTCCTACCCTGTCTCATTCACTAGCGGTTTGGGATGGAGTAAAGCATTGAAAACCCCTGTCATTTCCACATACCCTGCTGGCCCCCTTGTTCTGCAACCCTGAGTTTTCCCCCAGACTGATTCCGATGCCATTCCTATGGTGGCTTAACAAAGGGCTTTTTAGGATAGGTGACTACCTCTATCAACCATACTCATTGCAATATTTTAAGGATACATTGCACATGCCCTCTAGAGAAATATTTTGGTACAATCAGCTTATCTCTTTTGTACGATCTAAACTTAATTTGCTAGAGGGACCCCTTACACTCACAAATTTAGAATTTTCTTGTCAAATGAAAGGCCTTCTATGGGGACGGGTATCTACAGTGTATGTCACGCTTTTTTTTTTTTTTCACAAGAAAACAGTGTATGTCACTCTTACTGGCCCGACTACTAAGCTCCATTATATGACTCAGGTGTCCGTTTATGAAATTGTGATCAGCGGTGATCCCAGTCCATTAACGGTTTATGAAATGGAGATGATTGAGGAAGAACATGATCATCTCCACCCACTGGGAATCTGTGATTCACAAATACAGAAATGGCCCTAGTGTCAGAATTCCCACTCCCCGATTCACCAGCTCAGAGTTGGAGAATCGGGGAGTGAAGACAGAATCCCAGGGGGAGGAGGAAGATTTTTGACTTCCTCGTTCAGACTCCCCAAGCCACAACCATGTCCCCCTGCCTATATATAGATATAGATATATCTATAGATATCTATAGATATATAAATTATAGTGTAGGGGGACAGATATTTTATTAACTAGGTGGGTGGTCTCCTCTGAGAATGTCTGTGTACTGAGCAGTGATAATTTATCACTGCTTAATAAACGGACATCTCTGTGTTTCAGTGAATTTCTGGTACTGTAATCTCATTATGTCTCACAAGATTCCAGTATCAGGGGCCGTTCCCCACTGTATGAAGCATTTTTAGATCGCCTCACTCCTCCAAAGGTGAAGCGATCTACAGCACTTCATAAACTGGCATCCAGAGGAGAATGATCTCCTCTTTGAATTCCGGAGAATGGAGCAGTGAAAATTTTTCTCTGCTTCTGAAGTAATTGGTACAATAAATATTATTCAAGGGTGGTTACGGATTCCCTCTATTTATTGCATATATGTATTAACTCTATTCCCCTAGTTCATCTAGTCTACTAAAACTCTGATAAGCACAATGCTATAAGGTTAGCTATGAAAACAAATACACTTCTTGGTAAAACAATGTCTTATTTATTTCCCAAGAAAGTAGGAATATGCTAGCATGGAAATACTATAAAAAATTATACAGAGTATATGACAAAAGAACATCAAAGATACTTATCACAATGCTTTCCTTGGCTGTTGTTATAATATTGTTAAATATTGTTTTGTCGGCTGGGCTTAGGATGGCAAAAGAGGGAGCCATGCGGCTCAGAGAGCAACCAGGCTTGAGCCAAGAGCAAAAAGGGTAGAGAGGAAGCTCTCTGACTCGTTCATTCCTTTTATACTTCAATCATACACCATCCAGACCTAACCCCATTGCCATCCCATCTAGACTTTTGACAAATCACAGTATTTATGGGGCAGTCCTCCTCAATATATTATATTACTGTCAGTCCTGCTTTATTGGCCTCTAGGGGCAGCATTGTCCATGTCTATGTATCCTGGTCAATCTTCAATGCCTTTGATCTTCTGTAGCAGGATATTCATCAATAATCTTGTCAGCTATGGTCCCTTTCAAGCTTGCTTGCATAGGGTTATAACAACAGAAGGTTCGGAGCCAAGTGTTGTTCAGCCTTGGAGGCCTGATCTCTTCTTTCATATATGCTACAAAGCTCTGATGTGCAACTCGTTACATTCCAGACCTGATATTAACCAGGAAGAACATCAGACCTTTAATCTTTAAAGCCATGGAACTGCAAATATCAGCATGGCTGATCTTTGGGAATAGGAAACAGATATGTAACAGATCTTTGACAGATCCAATTCAAACTCTGGATAATACCAAAACACTGTTACCAATAAACGCAGTAACATTGACAGAGAAACTCCAGAAATATGACATTAGACCATGTTTCCTTCCAACAGCTTCATAAATGGACACCTCAATGGAAACGGGACTTGAATACCACTTTTGAATTGTCTGACTGGCCTATGCTTTATCCAAAGTATCTCTATTAACACAACACTAATTGAAGCAAACTAGAAAACACTATTACGTTGGTATTTGGTCCCGACCAGAGTTGAGGATGCAACCGTCTGCATCTCCAATTTGCTTTTGGCGTTGTGGCCAGATGGGTACAATGTGCCATGTTTGGTGGCAGTGCCCTGTAGTTACCAGATTTTGGATTTGAATATATAATTTGATATATTCAGTGAGAGGGGTTGATATCCGTAGATCCCTGGAACCAGCGCTTTTTCAAAAGTTTCCTGATGAAGTCCCAAAAAAAAGAAAAATAGATATAAAACTCATTACATATATATTTTTAGCAGCTAGAATAACTATTGATAAATATTGGAAGCAGTCAATGATTCCCCTTGAATATGTGAAGAATAAACTTAACTGGATCATGGTTAATGATAGACTTGCTTGTACTCTTCACAACTCTACTAAGAAATTTGATGCGACATGGGATCCATGGATATGATACTTACAACACTTACATACACTGTCTACCAATATGCCAGGACCTTTGTAAATGTAATCTAATGGCACCAGTGGCAGTGTGTCCATTAAGGGCGCACGGGCGCCGTCCCCTCTCTCCAGCCACCCCCTATATGAATAATGGATAGATTCATGCACTGCATGAATCTATCCATGGGCGCCGCCGCCACCCCTATTCAGGCATCCGGCCCCTTTTCGGATGCCGGGCGCCTGAATTCCAGCAGAGGGGGTGTACTTCTGAAGCACCTGATTAGAGCTATAGGCTCTAATAGGCTTCAAAAAAGGTGAACTCGGAGCGCAAAACATTGTGCTCGCAGTTCACCCTGGTGTGTCAGAAAAGCCAATGACTATTTGCTTTTTTAACACTGAACCAACTCTCCGCCAATCAGGAAGTGCGGGTTTGTTACCCGTCATCCAATCACAGCGCCTGTCGTTTCAGCCAATCAGGAAGGGAGGAGACGCGTGGAGGACACAGCTTGCTGCCGTTACCTGCTGCCCCACCAAGATTGGGTAAATGTCGGGCAGACAGCGAGCGGGTGGGGGGGGGGTCACAGTTGCAACTTTTGATGGGCACAGTGACTGCATTTGATGAGGCACAGTGGCTGTGTTTGTTTTTTTTTTTTTTGTTTTTTTTCAGAATTTTTCAGTTTGTTTGCATCCCCCCCCCCAAACAATTTTGAGCGCCAGCCACCACTAAATGGCATGGTTTGTATTGACAAGGTTTCTGCGGTTACAGAACTGCCTATGCGTCTGCAAATGTGGAAGGTCTCGCGAACTGTCTTCTGGGATGTCTACGTCACACATTTCAGGAGGCAGTTTTGCTAGACCCTCACGTATGCGCAGACTCGCTGTGGGATCTCTGCCAGTGACCTCAGAGACCTGCCGTGTGTGTGTGTGTGTGTGTGTACATACAGGGGCCTGGCAAACAAATTAATTAAAACATTTTTAGCTTTTAAAAAAATGTTCTGCATATGTGTGAGGAGGCAGAAGAGAGGACCTTGCTAGAATGGGTGGAGGTCTGCTTTAAGAACCCTGATATTGTTTTGATTTAGAAATATTGACTATGGTTTATGATATAATGATGGATTTCATTGCACATTGATGACTCGTCTCCATTCAGAAGACATGACCAGCTGGGGGCAGTAAACCCACATCACACAAAATATTTTATGTTTTCAGTTTTGAATTCCACTCAGTTCGTTTTCTCTCATAATTATTTGTAAAGTTTTGAAGAGATATATCACTGTCCTAGAGGACCATTTTTGACTGGTACATTTATTGCCTGGTACTATTAGGTTGGCACAATAATTTTCAGCACCAATTGATTTTATACACATGAAAAAGATCCCAAAAAGGCTTATGCTAAAAAAAAATGATTTTACTATCCAAAATGTTTAATATATAACTGCTAATTTAAAGAGGAGTTCCAGCCCAGGAAAAAAAATTAAAAGTCAGCAGCTACAAATACTGCAGCTGCTGACTTTTAATATATGGACACTTCCCTGACCAGGGAGCCTGCGATGTCGACACCCCAGCCGATCTTCGGATCGGCTATCGGGTACTGCCGCCATCTCCACTAAAGGAAATCGGCAGTGAAGCCTTTTCGGGTTCCCTACTGCGCATGCGCAAAGCGTGCCGTGCTTTCTAATTGGCCCGGCGGCGGAGGAATTGGCCTGACGCGCGCGGCTGCCACTGCTCTGCCTCTGAAAGGCAATTTGCGGTTTAAGAGGAGTTTGACAGACTGTGAGGAGGCGATACATTGTTTCCTCACCACCTGTTTTAATTATGTAAATACTGCATTTGCATGCATTGCACATAGTTGCAAGGAGGTTGTAGTGCAGCCCTATTCACTGGAATGGGTCATGTTCAGTGGCATCTAGTGCCCTCTAGATGCAACAGGGCGTTAAATTCTTTCACTTCCACTGTCTTTGCAGCTTAAGGGAATGGGGGGGGGGGGGGGGGGGGGGGGGGGGTAAAAATGTGTCTCAATTGCATGTTTTTACTGTCCACAAACTGCACGTGTAATCAAGCTTTAAAGGCAAAACTTTTTTTGGTAGAGTAATGGAGGGATACCTCCCCTGTCAGCTTTTTGCCATCTGTGTGAAAGCACATAGGAACTACATGCTTTAAATTATATGATTACTATCGCCAAGTGTTAGCATGGTGGTCTTGCTTGATTGTATGAGTTAGCACCCCTCTTGGCCGGAGGCCAAATTACTTCACTGGGCCTCACACAGGATGGATAACATCTTGTCTCTTGCCATTGACACCTGTCCAGGCACAAACTACAAAGACATTTTGAGAGTTATCACACTGAGCACAGATTCTCTTCACCAGCCCTTTCACACACATTACTCAATATACTTTACTTGCTTCAGCCCAAAGGCATTGGAAGGAAACTGCTGTATACTTCATGAGGCTTTGCACACCGTGGTCCAGGCCCAGCCCCTGAGAGGATCCCATTCTGCAGCCGACCATAATATACAGTGAGCATAGAAAAGAATCACCCCTCCTTTTAAAATAATCACATTTTGTTGCTTTGCAGCCTGAAATGAAGACAGACACCGTTTTTGTTTTATCCAGCTGTATTTACTAGTGCAACTTATAACATCCAAGTGAAAGATATAACACCAACATGTCAGAAAAAAAATCAAAAACAGAATCACTGAGTTGGAAAAGGATCTCCCCCTTGTTTTTCTTTTTTTCTTTTTTTTAATTCTTTATTTAAATTTTACATGTTATAAATACAAAAACACCCATCAAATAAGGGGAAAATACATTTTACCAGGTATACAAATCTCACAAAACAATAACAGGCCCCAATATTATCCCACTCCTACCCTCCTTCTCACTCCCCCCCACTTCCCGCAGATAGTTCACTTACAAAATAAACCTGAATAGAAGTATGTCTATACTTATATTAATGCATAATGGCTTCGGCAAAACTCTCAGATTTTTTTAAAGGCTTCCCATCTGGCCCATCTGCTCCCCCCCTCTTCTTGCTCCCTATCTAAGGGATTCACTACCTCAGATTTCTCTAGGATATAAATTTCGTTTACTCTTGAGATCCAATCCCTAATCCTAGGCCCCTCCACTTCCTGCCATTTTTTTGGGATTACGCATTTTGCTGAATTAAGAAACACCGAGATTAGTGAGGTTTTATACCGTCTATTTAGGCCCTCAGACCCATGGAACAAGCAGACCCATGGGTCAAACGGGATAGCCTTACCCGTTATCACTTCGGTCAACTTAATCACCTCCCGCCAGAATATTTTGATTTTTGGGCAATCCCACCATAAATGCGCCATTGTTCCGGGGGCCGAACACCCCCTCCAGCAATTAAGTGACTTGTCAGGAAGGAATTTGCTGATCTTAATAGGAGTCATATACCACCTGGCCAGGCACTTATAGTTGGTCTCCGTCGTTTTCATATCGACTGCTGTACCATGCGTTGCCCCCAAGATGTTCCCCACCAAGTTTTTCTCGCAAATTACTCCCAGTTCTTCTTCTCATTTTTTAATGAATGGCGGTACTTCCAATCCCCCACTACTTCACAGAATTTTGTATATTGCGGAAATATTCCTCTTTGCTATATCCCTACAGAATAATTTCTCTATCGGTCTGTAATCTACTTCCTCCCTCAAGGGGCCAGGTAAGCTTCTAACAAAATGTGCGAGTTGGCTGTACCGCCACCCATTTACCTTCATTAAATCCCTTTGTGTTGATAATTCCTGGAATGTGCGAATTTTCCCTGTGTTAATAATGTCTTTTAATTGTGCTTCCCTATTCAAAATCCAGTTTCCTCCCACTTCCACCATCCCCGGGGGAAAGTAGGTGTTGTCTTTTAAATAAATTAAGGGAGAATTATACTCCCACTTCCTAGTGAAATGAATCTGGTCCCAAATTTTAAGTGTAAGGTGCGTTATAACATGTGTGTCTGGGCCTAAATTCCTGTGGTGAGGGGGATTACAAATCATGTGATTTAGTCGTGCATTGCTTAAACCCAATTCTAAATTAACCCATCTTTTTTTAATACTTCCTTTTGCCCAATCTAGTGCCCGTGATAAAACAATCCCTTTATAATAATTTCTAAAGTCTGGAATAGCCAACCCTTCCCTGTGCTTTTTCTCTACTCATCACTGTGTACGATATCCTAGGTTTCTTATTATTCCATACATATCTACTTATTAAATCTGTTAATGTTTTAAAATAGATTTGAGGTACGGGAATAGGGAGCATCTGCATCTTGTAGAACACCTTAGGGGCTAGCACCATTTTGACTATGTTGATTCGCCCTATCCAAGAGACGGGACGATGTGATATTCTTTTTATTTCTGATCTAATTTCATCTAGAAAAGGAATAAAATTCAGCAGATATAACTTCCTAATGGATCCTGCAAGCTTTACGCCCAGGTACTTAATTTTTCCTCTCCAAGGGAAGTGAAACACCTCACTGAGTCTAGCGACTTCCTGTTTTTCAATATTAATTTTTAAGGCTTCAGATTTCTCCAGGTTAATTTTATAGTTTGACAACTCACTAAATTTCTTCAATGTGGACAGCAAAGTGGGGATCGTAATTCTGGGTTTGGTGATATAGAGAAGAACATCCTCGGCGAAAGCAGCCAGTTTGTGCTCCTCCTTTCCCACTAAAAAGCCGCTGATGTCCGGGTTTTTTCGGATTGTAGCTAATAAGGGCTCTAAGGTTAGGACAAATAGAAGCGGGGGCAACGGGCATCCTTGTCTGGTCCCGTTTTCCATGGCAAACTGTGCTGAAGCTAGATTATTGACCTTCACAAATGCTGTTGGTTGATTGTACAGTATTTTAATCCATTTTAGCATTGTAGGCCCTATTCCCATTGCTTCAAGCGTTTTGAACATGAATTCCCAGTCTACTCTGTCAAATGCCTTCTCGGTGTCTATTGACAGAAATAGATCTTCCCCTTGTGTCAGTATTTTGTTGAACCACTTTTCGCTTTAATTCCAGCCTTAGTCTGTTGGGCTATGTCTCTACTAGCTTTGCACATCCTAGATTTTGCAATATTTGCTCACTCTTGAATTATTTGGCCTCCACACCAAACAATATGTCTGGCGGAAATCCAACACAGCTCACCATCTAAATATCACCATTCCTACAGTAAAGCATGGAGGTGGTAATACCCTGTTATGGGGGTGTTTCTCTGTAGCAGGAACTGGAGCACTTGTCAGGATAGAAGAAAAATAAATGGGGCAAAATACAATCGCATACTTGAGGAAAAATCTGCTGCCCTCTGCCAGAAAGTTGTCAATGGGAAGAAGGTTTACCTTCCAACATAACAGTAACCCAAAGCACACAGCAAAATGACCACACAGTGGTTAAAGGAGAAAAAAGTGAATGTCCTTGCATGGCTTAGTCAGAGCCCAGACTTAAACCCCATTGAAAATCTGTGGATTGACTTGAAGACTGCAGTCCACAAATGGTCACCATCAAATGTAACTGAACTTGAGCAGTTCTGCAAAGAGGCATGGGCAAACATTGCAAAGTCTAGATATGCAAAGTTAGTAGATACATGTCCCAACAGACTAAAGGCTATTATTAAAGCAAAATGTGGTTCAACAAAATATTGACATAAGGGGGGGGGGTGATCCTCCTTTCTCCCTTGTTTTGTGTCCCCGCAAGATAGGTAAAGGTAATACACTGTTCCATACCAGGGTCCTGCTCTGGCGTACCCCCAAACTTGGCATATGACCGAATCTCATATGTATGGTCTCGCTCCCAACTTCACACTCAATAGAAGACCACGAGGCCCAACCTCCTCCTGCATAGATCACCTCAAAACAGGAAGTGACACATACAGGGGAAAGTGCACTGCAGCACACATTAACCCCTGAGTTTCCAAACAATGTATAAAAGTGCACCAATAACCTTGAGGCGCCTCCCTACATGTGTCCCATTATTTCCTTTTTCATCCTGTCCCAGAGGCAAAACAGGAAATGCATCCAAAGTGAGGAAATCCCTGGTTGTCACTAGAATTAGTGTCCCCATTAGAAGATTTTCCCTCTATGTCTGTTCTGGTGACAACCCAAAACTTGGGATTTTCATTCACTCTCAGTGATAACGGTGACCAGGAAAAAAAAAAGGACAGGTGACTCTCCTGTTGACACCTAACGGTGACACAGACAACAATAAAAACCTGACAGGTGTTCTTAGGCTGTTGTAAGGTGCGCCCCCTCCCCCATCTTCCCCCAAAAATATCAAATTTTTTTTGCTAAAATATATCACGACCACGATGTTATGCTTTGCAGCAACTATACCCCCGTTGAACAAGACCCATTCAAATGAACAGCGCTGCTCTGCAAACGCCCCATCAGTTCCTTTCTCTGCAGCCTCAGATGCACTGGAGCCCTGCACTCTGAGCCTTCTTGTTCTTTCACAAACTGAAGCATAATCAACATGCTTCAGTTTGTCAACTATGCTTCAGCGAAAAATGGACACAGGAATGATCAGCACTTATCACTCACTGTGTTCATTCAGGAAAGGAAAGTGTCAGTAAATATTGAAGAGGATGCAGATTCTAGAACCGATCCCCCTGCAGTGCAGCCAATGGGGAAAAAGCTGGCAACACTGCAGGGGGATCCACAAGAGTCACAAGGCAGGACAGCCGACCCTCCTCCTCCACAGATGCATGGGCCCCCCTTTTGAACTGATAGGGCCTGGACCCGGTAAAGGATGGCTGTCTATACTGCCTCATCAGCAGCACTGGGTGTTCCAATCCCTCCCCACTAATACCTAAATAATAAAATAAAAAATACCTGTTGTTGTTTCAGATTTATCTCCTCATTTTGTTTATCATTTACATCTCATACTCCTTCTCTCTTATGAATGGGTTGTGGACATACATTTATTTGATGTGTCATGCTACTATTTTTTGGAATTATAAATGTATTCATCTGCATGTTTTTAGTGAAAGGTGAATAATGTAATGTAATGGGAAAATCTTCCAATGGGGACACTAATTCTAGTGACAACCAGGGATTTCCTCACTTTGGAGGCATTTCCTGTTTTGGCTCTGGGACAGGATGAAAAAGGAAATAATGGGACACATGTAGGGAGGCGCCTCAAGGTTATTGGTGCACTTTTATACATTGTGAATATTACTCTATAAAAAAAATGTAAGACCCCAACTTCAGGCAGGTATTACAATACTATGGAATGCCTTGGTGTGGTTTTTTTATTTATTATTAACTGCCCATTTTTGTTGGGAATGGAGAGCGGAGATATACTTATCTAATCCTCCCAGTACAAGGGCAATCCCTGCCTTTCCTGCCTCCCCTGGTCTAGTGGTCTTGCGCAATGGACTGTTCCTGATGTCATCACGCTCATAGACCTGCTCTGGACGTGAAGACATCAGGAACAGTCCACTGCTGGTTCGTGGGGGAGCACTGTTCAATTCAGCTTTAAAAATAATTACACTTCCTTTTTATTTATTTATTTGTTATTTTTTTTTACATGCAGACAGCATAATACCTGAACCTGTGTGGATATCAGCTTCCAGTCATCCTACGTACAGCCACACTCAGACTGGGGCAGGAACAGCATTATAAAAAGGAGCCAATTAGGTTTGTTACATGCACATGTGCTGACAGGGAACAGAGAGAGTAAAGTGAGAAGAGAGTTGGCCTCATCAGTGAGTCACTGCTTCACTGTCCAATCAGCAGGTTACAGTTGGTGAGGTGAGACCACTGTCTTCCTTAAAGTGGAGTTCCACCCACTTTTACAACTCTTCAGCATCCCTCACTAAACTGTACACTGTAAACAAATTGGATATTTTTTTTCTCAGCACATACTGTATATCTGCTGTATTCATTTTTCACTTCCTCCTCCCTGGCCGCGGCCCATCCCATCATTTCCTGTTTGCAATGCCTTCTGGGAAAGGGCGGCAACTTCCTCTGAAACTGCCGTTGCTATGGAAACCTGACCTGAAACCTATTACACCGCTTGTGCTGCACTGAGCATGTGCAAGATCTGCAAGGATGAGATCCAGGAAGAAATACAGTCTGGCTTCAGATGCCCACACTTAAGATGGCCACGGCCTGCTGTAAGTTTATAAAATAACAAACTACTGCTATAAACTAACAAAACAGACCTCAGTTTACAGACTAACTTTACTAGAATACATTAAGCTTGTGTATTATAGGGGTATTTTTATTTAAAAAGTATCATTTCGACCGGAACACCACTTTAATAACAGAAAAAAAACTGAAAAAAAATACCAAAAACCCCACTGTGTTTTTGGGGAGTTAACTCTGCAGTAAAAAAGCAAGGCTTAAGACAAGAAGACTTCTGAATTTTAGATGCAGTGCTGATGGTGGAGCTAGAATTGCCACCTGTCCAGGACAGGTGGCAACATGGACAGCCCGGGTTTAGTCCACCTGAAACCCGGACACATTATTCAGACATGAATGTGGCTCAGAACCGGGCCTGACAGGAGGGTGAGGGGGCACTATGTGCGCCACATTGCTTTTCTCATTGGAGTGCCCAAAGATGTTCCAGGTCTGTTACAATCCTGTAGTGTATACTAAAACAAGAAAAATTTAATGTGCGCTGCTAAAGTGTTCGGGTTTTGCTGGAGGAAAATGTGGCAACCCTAGGTGGAGCAGCTCTTCAAAATCCCAAACTATTATTGACAAACGGTCTGAAATAGGGCAGAAGGCACATTCAAGGGTACACCATCACATGTTCTCACCTGAAATAGTGGAGCTAGACAATCTAGTATGCCACAGCCAGATCATTTGGTATATTGGTATAATAGCATTGGTGCTGAGGTTTCTCTCTTCTTGTGCGTAGTAGTATATAGTATATAGTTGACCACTCACTATACACCTGTGGCAGAAACCAAGTTCTCACTCTCTCTGTTAATTGTTGCTGTGACAGTGCGAGGTCCTGCCACTATGTGAATGGGGAAGTGTCTCCATCCACTCCCTCCATATGTACTTGTATAAAGATGGCCATACACTATGCAATCTGAGTGTAAAATCTCTGTACAAAATCCTTTTAGATTGACTAGAACTATGGAACAGGAGGACTCGCCTGAACAATCTATCAATTTGTATCAAATCAGGGCAGGCCCTTACACTACATAACAAAACCTGACATAGGACACCAGGAAAAAGCAGTTACAATGGTAACACATGGATCATACTAGAGTGTATGTTTGAAAATGAGTACTTATTGTTAGGCCCCTTTCACACTGAGGCGGTTTGCAGGCGCTATTGCACTAAAAATAGCGCCTGCAAACCGACCTGAAAGTGCCGCAGCTTTGTCTCCAATGTGAAAGCCCCGAGGGCTTTCACACTGGAGCGGTGCGCTAGCAGGACGGTAAAAAAAAGTCCTGCTAGCAGCATCTTTGGAGCAGTGAAGGAGCGGTGTGTATACTCCTCCACCGCGCCTGCCCATTGAAATCAATGGGACACTGCGGCAATACCGCTGGCAAAGCGCCTCTGCAGAGGCGCTTTGCGGTGGTTTTTAACCCTTTCTCGGCCTCTAGCAGGGGTTAAAACTGGCCTGCTAGCGGCCGAATACCGACAGTAAAGCGCCGCTAACAATAGCGGCATTTTACCGCCGACGCCGCCCCAGTGTGAAGGGGGCCTTAAGGCCTCATTCACATGAGGAGGACTCCGTTTCCACGTAGCCCGCCTCGGTCCGCCTGCTCAGCGGGAGACATCATCATTGATCTACGCTGTGCCGGTGGATGAGCGGTCCCTCTCTGCTCACTGAGCGGGGAGGGGCTTGTCAGGCGCCGCTGCTGCCTATGGAGGGATCGGATGAAAACGGACAGCATGTCCGTTTTCATCAGATGTCACCCGATCCGATCCGCCAGCGACGGATCTGGACGTAGGGCCATCCGTCTGCTTTCAGCGGATCGGACCGGGTCGGATGTCAGCGGACATGTCTCCGCTGACATCCATCGCTCCATAGGCTAACATGGAGCGCCCATTCAGGTCCTGCCGTCAAAACTGACAGGTGGACCTGAACGGTCCAATCGTGTGAAAGGGGCCCAAGGCAAGATGTGGCCATTCCAAAACTAATGAATACTAGCACAGCTTTACAATAATTGGCTAGCAACAGTACTCTATTGTATGTGAAATATTTCATCAAACGAAACATAAACTCAGGACATTACACATAACATAAAAATGTCCGGATGCCTTGTTACAACACACATGCAGATGCAGATGAATACATTTATAATTCCAGAAAATAGTAGCATGACACATCAAATAAATTTATGTCCAGAACCCATTCATAAGAGAGAAGGAGTATGAGATGAAAAGGATAAAACAACAACAACCTTTTTTATTATTTGGGGAGGGATTGGAACACCCAGGGCTGCTGATGAGGCAGTTTAGACAGCCCTCCTGTACCGGGTCCAGGCCCTATCAGTTCAAAAGAGGGGCCCAAGCACCTGTGGAGGAGGAGGGTCGGCTGTCCTGCCTTGTGACTCTTGTGGATCCCCCTGCAGTGTTGCCAGCTTTTTCCCCATCGGCTGCACTGCAGGGGGATCGGTTCTAGAATCTGCGTCCCCTTCCATATTTACTGGCACTTTCCTGAATGAACACAGTGAGTGATCAGTGCTGATCATTCCTGTGTCCATTTTTCGTTGAAGCATAGTTGATTATGCTTCAGTTTGTGAAAGAACAGGAAGGCTCAGAGTGCAGGGCTCCAGTGCAACTGAGGCTGCAGAGAAAGGAACCGATGGGGCGATTGCAGAGCAGCACTATTCACTTGAATGGGTCTTGTTCAACGGGGGGTATAGTTGCTGCTGTGGCTGCAAAGCATAACATTGTAGTCTGTGATATATATATATACATATATATATATATATATATATATAAAATATAATTTGATATTTTTGGAGTAAGAAGGGGGAGGGGGCACCTTACAGCAGCCCTGAGAACACCTGTCATGTTTTTTTATTGCTGTCTGTGTCACCGTTGGGTGTCACCAGGGGATTCACCTGTCCTTTTTTTTTTTCCTGGTGACCGTTATCACTGAGAGTGAATGAAAATCCCAAGTTTTGGGTTGTCACCAGAACAGACATAGAGGGAAAATCTTCCAATGGGGACACTAATTCTAGTGACAACCAGGGATTTCCTCACTTTGGAGGCATTTCCTGTTTTGGCTCTGGGACAGGATATGATAGATATGAGATATGAGATTCGGTCATATGCCAAGTTTGGGGATACGCCAGAGCAGGACCCTGGTATGGAACAGTGTATTACCTTTACCCATCTTGCGGGGACACAAAACAAGTTAGGGATGGGGAATGGAGTGTATATCTTCATGTCGGGTAGTGAAGAGTGAAATGTAAAAGGAATGAGGAGCAGCCAGATCAGGAGAGGAGGCAGTGGTGGCCGGGAGACTGAGGCTCCGTTGGAAGGATGGACTGGTGGCTGTATGCCCTTTCCAAGTGGCATGGTTGCTATAGTGGGTATAGAAAAGAATCACCCCCTTTAAAATAATCACATTTTGTTGCTTTGCAGCCTGAAATAAAGACAGACACAGTTTTTGTTTTATCCAGCTGTATTAACTGTTATAAGTGCAACTTATAACATCCAAGTTAAAGATATAACAATATTTCTGAACACAAATACACAAATTATACACAAATTATATATATATATATATATATATATATAACACCAACATGTCCGGGGGGGAAAAAAAGAATCGCTTTGTTGGAAAAAGGATCATCCCCTTATGTCAGTATTTTGTTGAACCACATTTTGCTTTAATAATAGCTTAGCTGCAAAGTTAGTAGAGACCTATCCCAACAGACTAAAGGCTGTAATTAAAGCGATAGGTGGTTCAACAAAATACTGACACAAGGGGGAGATCCTTTTCCAACTCGGTGATTCTGTTTTTGATTTTTTTTCTGACATGTTGGTGTTATATCTTTCACTTGGATGTTATAAGTTGCACTAGTAAATACAGCTGGATAAAACAAAAACAGTGTCTGTCTTCATTTCAGGCTGCAAAGCAACAAAATATGATTATTTTAAAAGGGGGGGGGGATTCTTTTCTATACTCACTGTATATTATGGCTCTGCTCACAGTGCTCTGAGAACTGAACGATCGTCAGTGTTTGATCGCTCGGTTCTCAGCCTTAGAGCCGGCGGGGGACAGATGTAGCATCGGACCTAGGCAAGTATGATTCTGAAAAAAACTTCCCTTTTATCTGTAATGCCGTGTACACACGAGCGGACTTTACGGCAGTACTTTGTCCGGCGTACTTTTTGACGTACTTTACGATGGACTTTCCGAATGAACGGACTTGCCTACACACAATCATCCAAAGTCCGCCGGATTCGTACGCGATGACGTACGACCGGACTAAAACAGGGATGTTCATAGCCAGTAGCCAATAGCTGCCCTAGCGTCGGTTTTTGTCCATCGGACTAGCATACAGAACTTTTCGGCCGGACTCGAGTCCGTCGGACAGATTTGAAACATGTTTCAAATCTAAGTCCGCTGGAGCCCACACTCGATCGAATTGTCAGACGAAATCTGGTACGCTGGACCAAGTATGCCATAAAGTCCGATCGTGTGTACGCGGCATAAGGTTTCATGCACATGGGCCACATTACACTAGAGGACTCTAGACATTTGCGCCACCATACTGGCTGTGCATACAGTTGTATGAATCACAAATGTGTCTGGACAGGATTTAACCACCTCAATACCACCATACGCATTGAGGCTACAACAATGACCCCAATACCATTTTTATTTAGACCTGGCAATTCTGTTTCATGTAAAAGAGATATGAGTATCACTGCCGATAACTCAGTTCTCAGTGCCCATGAGCAGAAAGCTGGTGACTCATTCACCGACTCTCTGCTCTGCCCCCCCCTCCTGTGTTTACTGGAGTGCTAAGCTGGTGGAGGGGGCAGGAGTGGCTGGCTCAGGCTCTCAGCGGCTCGCTGAGAGGCTGAGCCGGATCTGTTGGATCACTTTTATAGGTGGCGGAAAGGGGTCCCCAGTCAAGTAACAATTTGACCGGTTTAGTCATTTTCACTGAGAGGAATGGCAGAAATTGAAGTTCCTGCCCCACTTCTGTGAAATCACAGAAGCAAAGAGGATTTTGTCACTTCCGGTTTTGGTTTGTTTGTTGACAAGCCGTTAGCAGCTTGTGCCGCATATCATCAAACCATTCTTGGTTTGGTCAGATCCTCTGCAGGCCAGAGGAGAGATCTAGGGTCTATAAAGAGGACCTGTCACAGCCCATGGTAAAGCAATAAAAATATAGTGTAAAATAATGTAAATTAAATAAATAACTTTTTAAAGCGCCCCTGCCCCAATCCCGCCCAACCCCCCCTATATGCTTGCATGCATGTAGGTCCTGCACGCATATGTAAATGGCGATCACACCATACATGTGAGGTATCGCCGCAAAAGTCAAAGCAAGAAGAATTATTCTAGCGACAGACCTTGTGTAACTATAAACTGGTAACTTGTAAAGCATCGCCTATGGATAATTTAATGTACAGTAGTTTGTCGACATTTCACGGGCGTGCACAATTTTAAAGCGTGACGTGTTCGGTATCTATTTATTCAGTCTTTTATATGTTACAAAAAAATTGGGTATTATATGGTATTTGTGTTCACTAAAGTTCATTAAAATGTTGGGTTTTTTTTTTGTTTTTTTTTTAAATTGCGTTTGAAAAACGCAAATTCCATGAGACATAAAAAATGACAACACCCCACCATTTTATCATCCTAAGGCCCCTGCTCAAAATATATATAATGTTTCGTGGGTCTCTAAGTAAATTTTCTAGCAAAAAAAAAAATGCAGATTTTTACATGTATGAGAGAAATGTCAGAATTGGCGCGGGGTCAAGTGGGTAAAATCAATTAACTGAAAAGAGTTATAGAAGTGTTCTTGACTTCAAATATTGTACTTAAGAGATTTTATTTAAGTTGTATTTATGGAAAGTTAACTGTGTGCAGAATGAGGAGTCTGTAAAATGTCAAATAACGGCAATAAAATATTACTGGATGCTACCAGGAACCCCAGTTACTCTATCCGTGCGATGATTCATTCTAGAATTCGTTTGAATGAAAACTTGTGCTTAAAGAGGAGTTCCCGTCTGTAAAAAAAAAAAAAAAGTCAACAGCTACAAATACTGTAACTGCTGACTTTTATTATAAGGACACTCACCTGTCCAGAAATCCCGCAATGTCGGCACCCCTAGCTGATTCATCAATTGGCTTCAGGTGCAGGAGCCGACATCTTCACTAAGGGAAACAGGAAGTGAAGCCTTCTGGCTTCACAGCCTGTTTCCTACTGCGCATGCACGAGTCGAGCTGTGCTTTCTGAATGGTCCCGCTGTCTTCTGGGACCTCTGTGTGTTCCAGAAGGCAGCGGGGGAAAGGAGGAGGGGCTGGAAATGTTGTCGATCGCCATGCGGCGATCTTACCCGGAAGTCAGAGCGGGTACCTATCAAAACCAGGTACCTGATCCTCCTCCTTGAGAACAAGCGGAGCTTCCTCCTTTTGGGTGGAGCTCCACTTTAAGGTAAAATGTCTGCAACACTGATCCTCTGACTTCGATACTTTCTAAACCATTAACATAGGGCAAATGTAAAGTCAGAATATTTGATGTGCATTATTAGGTCAATGATGCCAAGTATTGAAGCTGGTGGATCAACATGATAGGCAGGGACAGGTATTTTCAGAACAGGTCACCAATGACACCCAACCTTCATGTGTCTTGTGGCTTTGGCTTCTTTGAAGTATAGATCAGTGTGTTATATCTAAAAAGAGGTGTATGTTACATTTGCACATTTGTTTAAAAGTGGTTCTAAAGCCTTAAGGTTTTTCACCTTAAAGTGTTACTAAACCCACAACCGTAAAATCTGTCTGTATATGCAGAATAGCATGCTTGTTATACTCACTGTGGAACTTAAGGAGTTAATCCTCTGCATTGTATAAAAAGGCTCTTTGATCCTGTATGCACAAATCCTCCCCCTCCTGCAGGGTCTCTCTTGGCAAGGCCAGATAAGACACAGGGTAGTAAAGCTGCACATGCTCAGTTTGGTCTCTATTGCTGGAAAGAACAGTTCCTTGTTGAACTGAGCTTTTCAGGTCACATGATCTTGACATCACACATTTGGGTGTGTATACAGATCCTAAATGACAGCCCTGTCCCTCCCTCCTCCTCTATGCCCAGTAACTAAAAAAGAACACAGTGGGTGGGATGTCACATCTTGATTCATGGATGATCTGCCTCCCATAACAGCATGAGGACACAGGCTATAGTGGAAATCTCCTCCTACCTGAACACTCAGCACTCGGGTATATAGATCAGCCAAAAAGGTATATAGTGGCAGTATTTTAATGTAAAAAGAAGATTTATAAGCTGTGGGTGCTGGGGGGGTGGTGGATTAACTATTTCATATTACTGGGTCTGGTAACAAATATATTCTGTGCATTGAAAAGGTGAAAAACCTTAGGTGCTGCAGAATCCCTCCCTTTTTCTTACCTGAGCCTGATCTGATTCAGCAATGTGCTCCCTGCTGCTGTCAATCAAATGCTGGGCCGAGCGAACGGGGGTGGAGCATTTTTATTTTGGATTATGGATTTTTATTTTCTACTAAACAAGTAAAAAAAGTCCAAAAATTTTGAATTTTTTGTTTCAGTTACAAAACTTTGTAAATAAGTAAGTTTTCTCCTTCACTGATGGGCACTGATGGGGCTGCACTGATGGGGACTGAAAAGGTGACACCAATGAGGTAGCACTGATGATGGGCACTAATATGCGGCACTGATAGGCGGAACTGATGGGCACTGATAGGTGGCACTGATATGCGGCATGGATGGGCACTGATAGGTAGCACTGATGTACTGTAATGCATGGTACAGATGGATGCCAATCAGTGCCAAACACTAATTCCTGCCAATCATTTATGCCCATTGTGGGCACTGATTGGCATCCATTGTGGGCACTGATTGGCATCCCTGGTGGTCTAAGGTGGCATACCTGGTGGTGGGCATCCCTGGTGGTCTGGTGGCATTCCTGGTGGTCCAGTGTGGGCATCCTCGGGGGGCTGCACTGATAATTGATCAGCACAGACCCCCCCTGTCAGAGGAGCAGTCAATCGGCTCTCCTCTACTTGCGTCTGACAGATCACCGGCTCTTCCTGTTTAAATCGTGATCAACCGTGATTGGACACGGCTGATCACGTGGTAAAGAGTCTCCGTCAGAGACTCTTTACCTAGATCGGAGTTGCGGTGTGTCAGACTGACACATCGCAACAACGATCGCCGCAAAGCGCGCCCCCGGGGGCGCGCAGCGGCTTAATATCCTGAAGACGTCTATGATATACAGTCAGGTTATTGAAACCACTTTGCCGCCATCATTTTCCTATATGGCGGGTGGCAAGTGGTTAAAAAAAGGCTGTGGTTTTCTACCGCTTTGATTGAACAAGCTGAAGGTATAATCTGATTGGCTACCATGCACAGCTGCACCAGATTTTGCACTCTTCAGTTTTAGTAAATCTACCCCAATGTCTCTGTGATTCAATGTGGCTGCATAGCATAGTCCCTATAAGACTCTATAACCTCAGAGAGTCTCGCTGAGAATCACTACTGCAGTAAAATAGCTCAGAACACAGCTACTTGTGATTATTATCTTAAACAGTGTCCCTCTCAGGTGAACAGCTGAAGTGATCCAAGGACCAAGCACAACCCCACTGCAGTAGAAATCAGGAAGGTGTTCCCCACAGTAGCTGAGTCTTTGTAGAAGTTGCATGATTTTAGGCTCTGTCTTGGCTGTTCGCATGCTGGTTCTGACACTGGAGGGCCTCCCAGATAGCAAACAATTGTTCTGCAAGTTTGAAAATGACTTGCTAAGCTATTGCTAGATAGGCCAGGCTTCACAAGTTTGTTGCTCAATTGCAGCAAGTCTGCATTGCATGACTCCAGATCAACTTTCTTTGCAAACATTCTGCAAGTCTGCTGCAAGATCTGGTTCAGTTATGTTATACAATAGTCATCCCACCACAGGGGGCACTGTGGCTGAATTTTATTGCTGTAGACTTGCAGAGCTCCTGCCATAGACTCACCACTGTAACTTTGCTCTTGCTAGAGACTTGCCACGCAAATTTGCTACAAATTAGTAAAGTGTCAACTAGAGCTTGTACTTCATGTACTCTGCAAGTGAAAATGTGCAGCAAGTTAACAGACTTACAATTCAACCCAGGGAGTTATGGGGAATGGAGTTAAAGGGGCCTGGGTCTGAACATGGTGAGTAAATTGGCACTCCACTACATACTTTGAATTTGTTTAACAAGTACAAAAATATCTGTTGATTTTGCTTGAAATCTTTTGAGCCGATAACTTCTTATACTCTCTGCTTGTATACAAGGAGATGAGGAAGGGGGAGGAGAGGTCTGTGTTCTTTATAATCCATTTAAAATTAAGTCGGCTCTGTAACCTCACTGTCGTCACATTCTTTTCTTTATGTGACTGTCTTACATACCTTGTACTAATACCAAAAAACCCAAAAGAAGTTTTCTGAATAAAAAAATGAAGTTGACAGAGCTGACACCACTTCCCTACTCCTCACCCCCCCCCCCCACACTTTCTTCAGGCTAACAGACTGGCTGGGGACTGCGCTCAGTGTTGCCAACCCCCCGAAGTGAAATTTACTGGCAGGACGCCAAAATTTACAAATAGCACCAATTTTTTACTGGCAAAAAACATCACATTTACTGACAGAGCTGCATTTTTTACTGACACTGCAAAAAAGTACCTAAAATGCCTGTTTTCAGTGCTAAACAGTGCAAATATCAATATTTAAACGATAAACATGTTGCTAGTGCTATTCGCAATATGTTTACGTTAAACAAAAGTCAACAACCATATTTCTCTATTTACATGGAACAGGAGGGGGTCAGAGGCTGCATGGACATGGTACAGGGGGTCAGAAGCTACGCGGACATGGTACGGGGGATCAGAGGCTGTGTGGACATGGTACAGGGGGTCAGAGGCTGTGTGGACATGCTACAGGGAGTCAGAGGCTGTGCATACATGGTACAGGGGGTCAGAGGCTGTGCATACATGGTACAGGGGGTCAGAGGCTGTGTGGACATGGTACAGGGGGTCAGAAGCTACATGGACATGGTACAGGGGGTCAGAAGCTACATGGACATGGTACAGGGGGTCAGAGGCTGTGTGGACATGGTACGGGGGGTCAGAGGCTGTGTGGACATGGTACAGGGGGTCAGAGGCTGTGTGGACAAGGTACAGGAAGTCAGAGGCTGTGCATACATGGTACAGGGGGGCAGAGGCTGTGTGGACATGGTACAGGGAGTCAGAGGCTGTGCATACATGGTACAGGGGGTCAGAGGCTGTGTGGACATGGTACAGGGAGTCAGAGGCTCTGCATACATGGTACAGGGGGTCAGAGGCTACACGGACATGGTACAGGGGGTCAGAGGCTGTGTGGACAAGGTACAGGGGGTTAGAGGCTGTGTGGACATGGTACAGGGGGTTAGAGGCTGCGTGGACATGGTACAGGGGGTCAGAGGCTAGACGGACATGGTACGAGGGGTCATAGGCTGTGTGGACATGGTACGGGGGTCAGAAGCTATGCGGATATGGTACAGGGGGTCAGAAGCTATGCGGATATGGTACAGGGGGTCAGAGGCTGTGTGGACATGTTACGGGGGTCAGAGGCTGCTTGGACATGGCACGGGGGGGTCAGAGGCTGCTTGGACATGGCACAGGGGGGGTCAGAGGCTTCTTGGACATGGCACAGGGGGGGTCAGAGGCTGAGTGTGTAGTGTTCTATTGAATGGCTCAGCTCTGCTCTAGCTGTCCTCCCTCCTCGGCTCAGGCTGATCAGCACAATTCAAATCAGTTTCATTCTGACTGACCTGGAGTGGATGATCAGTCAGGCCAGCGCAGCGGCGCTCTGTTCAGCACTCCCGAGTCCCTCCATTCCAGGCAGAGATAGACCAACCGAGGACCGACCTCCTCGACCATCTCCTCCTCCTCTGCTGTGGTGAGATGAACGAGAACAGAGCGTGGCGCCTGACATTCAAAAATGGCACCAGGCGGCGCCATCACTTCACTGTGCCAGCGCCCGCCCTGCCGAGCATGTACGAGATTTCCCGAGCTTGGACGGCTCCAGAATGCCATCTTGTTTACGGGCACAGTTGCCTGTAACGGACATTTACGGGCGGCCCGAAAATGGGCTGAAATTTATGTGCTGCCTGTAAATTAACGGACGGTTGGCAACACTGACTGCGCTGTCCACTCTTAAAGTGGACAAAGTGTCAAACACTTTAACAGTGGACAGCGCAGTCCCCAGCCAGTCTGTTAGCCTGGAGAATGTGGGGGGGGGGGAGTAGGGAAGAGCCTTGCCATACTAGGCTATGGGGCTGTGGGCTTCTACTGATACCCCAGCATTTCATATTTCTGCTGTACCATGTACTTGTATGGAAAAGTGTCCTGTTCTATTTGGATTGCTTCCTTTGTGTGAAATCCCTGGTGTTCCTGCCAGTCCCCCTCCTATTAGAAACTGACCACACTAGGCAGGAGAGCACACCATGGTCAGTTCTCTAGCTATGCTGGAAACTCAGCCTGCTCTCCTCCAATGATCACATTTGTCCTGACATGCCCCCTCCCTGCACAGCAATTCACTGGAGAGTTCAGGTATTTTATAATGTGTTTGTTTTTTTTTGTTTTTGTTTTTATATCCATACACATGTTTTGCCTTTCATTTCAGTTTTAAACTGAATGGGTTGTTTTACAAGGTGATCACTTACAATCGCTTTAACTCTTGCCTGTAAAGACAGGAAGTTCGGGGAAGCAGCACTGAGAGGGCAGGAGCCAACAGCATTGAAAACTGTAAACTGAAAGTGCTAGGGTAAGAATTTTAACAAATAGTTTACTGGGGAATGTTTATTTTATCTTGCTTAATGTGTTGGGCTTAAATACACAGAAATCTTAGAGTGGTTGTAAAGCCACTTTGTTTTATTCCTACTAGAATCCCATGTTAGATTAAGTTATGTGCCCCAGTGTATGTGCTTTATAAAAAATATGCAGCTTCATACCTTATTGCAGAGCCCACTTGGTGCTCATGTGACCGCCCGCCGATCTGAGAACTACAGTGGGAGGAGCTGAGAATACCTCGCTGACATCAGCGGGGATGAGAGGAGGAGAGCAGCGGGCGGCACTTTGAAATAAGGTATGAAGCTGCAATTTTTTTTATAAAGCACATACACCGAGGCACATGACTTAATCTAACGCAGGATTCTGGGAATAAAACAACGTTATTTTAGCAGTATTTAGTATTATAGTAGCAGGAGGGGAGGGGTGAGGAGCAGATTGGCACTGAGACTAGCTAACATGAAGGGAGAGAGAGGGGGAGAGAGGAGAGCTGCAGATGACGGAAGCACGTAAACTGACCACGGTATCATGGATCAGCAGCCATGATAAACGTAGTCAGTTTACAAAGAGGAGGGCAGCACCAGGCAGGATCAACTGGGTATTTTAGATTATAGAAAGTGACAAATTACACAGCACAAGCACTGTTCTGTTATTCATACTTTAAAGGAACAGGATCAATCTTCTTCCTTTTTTTTTTTTTTTTTTTTTTTTTAAGGGTTACAAGCGCTTTAATACAGTAGTAAATAAGCTAGCCATCAACCATCTAGAACAGTGGTTCTCAACCTGGGGGTCGGGACCCCCTCGGGGGTCAAATGACGATTTGCCAGGGGTCACCGAATCCTGGGCTGTTCCTGAAGCCTGCACTGCTCTCCCAGCCTTTTCGCGGCCGCCCAGCTGGGCTGTTCCTGGAGCCCATAGCTGCCCACTCAGCCTCTTCGCAGCTTCCCTCTCAGTTCACAGCATGGCTGGGGGGGCAGAGACTAGAGGTCAGCTAACTGGTGAGGAATGAAGTGGGTGGGGCTGGAGGAGACCCTATCTCCTGATTTCGGCATCGTTGTCACTGCTGCGAGACCCCACAAAGTCGGAGACACAGTGAAGCCAGAGTCACAGTGAGTAACACTACCTGTGATTATAGTTTCCATTAAAAGTCCCCACTACAGTTCTCAGATCAGCAGATGACTTTGATCAAGAGCACCTAAGTTGGCTGATCAAAACTCCCCCCAGCACTGCCACTCATCCCACCCCCCACCAGCAATGCCACTCATCCCAACTTCCTTCCAGCACTGTCACTCGTTCCATTCCCCCCCACCAAGGAGTAAAAGAGGGAATAAAAATAGAGAATACATGGAAGGGAGAGGAAAAGAGGGGAAGGAACAAAGAAAAAGGGAGAGAATAAGAACAAGGACGGCTAGAGAGGGATGGAGGACAAGAAATTAGCATAGAGAGAGATAAAAGGGAAAGAAAGGAAAACCAAGAGAAAGATATTATGTACCAGAAGGGGTTTTAATACTGTAAGAGTGAAAGGGACTCATGGAGCGCTAAATGTCTGTGGGTTAGGGGCGCAAATTACTTGTCTTGCTGTGGGTGCTGACAACCCACGCTATGAAAATAATTTTACTGTTAGGGGTCCCCACAACTTGGGAAATTTTATCAAGGGGTCACGGCACTAGAAGGGTTGAGAACCACTGATCTAGAACATGGTGTTATTTGCAAACCTATGCAAATTAATTTGGAATTAAATGAGAATCCTCCTTCCATAATTTAATGGTTTCTTAAAACTATACAGATCACATTATCATGAATATTCAGCTTAGATAAAACTGTTCCTGCTGCATATATCCAACCAGTTACAGTATAATTTTAAAAAGTTAAGTTTGTATAGCACAACGGTATGTCAAACTCTCCTTTTCATTGTAATTTCAATGTTTTCTTTGGTCCCATGGGGTTTTCTCCCAACATGGAAATTTTCCGGATTATAAAGCGCAAATATTTTTTCATAAGACGTTGTCAACAACAATTTACCCCTATGAACGCATGTCAACCATCTCCAGTTTAAAGCAGTCAGAACAAGAAGATTGCTGATTGGTTCACAGGTTTCAGCTATAATACATAATAGTAAAAATGGTTATCTAGACTGGTTTACTTAACTATCCTAATATACATTCATTTACAAAAAAAGAATAATAATAACAACAAAGCTTGCATGTAGAATCTTTATTACTTTAGGTTTCATTATCAAATACGGGTTTAACAACTATGTTAGCATTTGTTTTAACACCACAGTACTCATGTAGTGCAAGATAAGTGTGTGTATAAATACAGTGTGTGTGTGTATATAAATACAATGTGTATGCATGTGTAATATATATATATATATATATATGTGTATATGTATTATATTCTAAAGCAAATCATGTTTTAAGAATCTGTTGCAATTATACAGGCTGACAACCCTAAGCCACTGCCATGCAATTAGCATCAGTATTGTTGTCACCTTGCTGTGCTTTAGCATTTGGTCTCCCGTTCAGATAGGTAGCCCAGCTGAAGAGGTTCACACAACAGGCTGACAATTTGGTGCTAATTGCAAGGAAATGGCTTAGCGTTGTATTCCTGCAACTGGAAATAGTGTTGCTGGCAGGATCTTCAGGACAAAAACATTGCAACAGATTCACAAAAAAGTGATTAGCTAAAACTGTTTGGGTATACATACACGTCTTGGTGTAGCAGTTTGCACTAAAGTAGCATGGCAATAATGCAATATGACACAGCAATAGGTGTGTTGCAATGCTTACAATTCAATGTGTGATTCCTGAGCAAAAAAAATGGGCTGTTACATGTATATAAAACACAATATGCAATAATACATTCAGGTAAACATTAGCTTTCAAAGGACACATAAACACACAAAGCAAATGTAATTGGAGAAAAAAATATATAATTTTTTTCCTTTTTATGTAGACACACACACACACACACACATATGCGCACACACGCACAGTTATTTTATGCAGAATGCTAATTTTGATACTGGATAATTGTGTTCGCGTTATGCTAATCTGGAGCAAACCTCACCACGTACACCCCTTCCCTGTAGTTACCCAAAAGTTCTACCATACGATCAAGTCATAGAATATGTCTCTCTAATAGAGTTTTGCTTGTATGTGAGCTCGTCATGTTTTCTTCAAGTAAGTGAAGATACAACATACCCTTCCAATAGACTTGCATATAATATTTACAGTATAGTAAGTTCTTCATGTTAGGGATCTTGAATGTGCTCTGATAAACAATCTTTTCCAGGTTTCATACGGTATGCACCCCCCATGATAGTTGGTTTTGGTGGCTTTAGTCTAAAGGATGGTCAGATGTCAACAGATGCTACAGCTGTTTGTCTTGTTCATTGGAGGTTTACGGTTCTGTTCATTGGGAATCGTCTCCCTTCTCTTCCTTAGCGCTGGACTTAATCGGCAGGGCAGGTTGACCTCTCGTAGTAATTCCCTGAATACTTCAGTCACGTTCAGGTTTTCCTTTGCCGACGTCTCCAGCAAACGACAGTTCCACTCAAGTTCGACCATTCCCATCACGTCATCCCAGAGGACCTTCTGGGCATCACCGTTGTCCTTCTTGTTGCCAATCACCACCATAGGTGGGCTTTTTTCCTCCTTCGCATCCAGGATCTCTTCCCTCAATCTTTGTACAATTTCAAAGGATTCTGGGTTATCTACAGAATATACCAGCGCAAATGCATCTCCGCAACGCATACTCAATTTTCTCATAGCTGGAAATTCATAGCTTCCAGTGGTGTCCAGAATTTCAATAGTCACTTGAGTCCCTTCTGCAGTTTCATATTCTGTGCTGTGTAACTCTTCCACTGTTCTCCTATGCTTTGGATCAAAGGTATCCTGTAAAAATCGATGGATCAGAGCTGTTTTTCCCACACCTGCTGCTCCTAAGAATACCAGCCTGATATGGTTTTTCTCCTTAACAGATAATGACATATTTGCAAAACAGGGTGGTTGGGCTCTCCGGCTAGCAAATAACAGCCTGATGCTTTGTGGCTAAGACCAGAGTGCATTGATTCCCTGTACCTCGGACAATATATTCATATTTTCCTCGATGAGGTAGCTGTGCCTTTATCCAATCAGACGTGGCTGCTTGGAGATGGACTGTAGGGGAGGGGGACCTGACATACTGGTTCACATTCAGTATGTCTGTGTAGATTGTATGTGTGTCTGTTTTTTTTAACCATTTCACTACAAATTCCTTGCTGTAATATTCCTGCAAGATAAATAGTGAATTAATAATATTTAGTGATTGTTAATTTTTGACTAGGTATCTTAAAAAAACATGCAGTCTCTGCTGACCATAGATGGGTTAATTTGTGAATATTTTGGTGATTGAACGTACATAACATTGCAGCATTCTAGCTATAAAAATTTTCCCTGACAACCGATGAAATGGGAGATAACAATAGTGTTTTTTAGACCTTTTTTTTTTTTTTTTCCTTGGAAAATCATTCTCTGCAAAGATTCCGAGAACTTCTAGAAGTATAAACAAATGGTTAGCTCTCGGGGAAGTTTGATGGATCAGAAGAAAACCTAACCAATTGCTGTTAAATTGAACAAAGTCATCTAAAATGATCTCAAAAAGTGTATGCTGTTGTCTGTTCACCCACGGTTATATACAGTAGATTAAAAAAAAAAAAAAAAGAAGTTGATTGAATTTGTTTGAATGTCTAACCACTTGACCTCCGGAAGATTTACCCCCTACATGACCAGACCATTTTTTGCAATACAGCACTGTGTTACTTTAACGGACAATTGCGCAGTCATGTGACGCTGTACCTAAATAAAATGTTGTGTCATTTTTTTCTTACAAATAGAGCTTTCTTTTGATGGTATTTGATCACCACTGCAGTTTTTTTTATTTTGTATTTACAAATTAACAAAAAATTGGCCGACCAATTTTGAAAAAAATAAATAAACAAACAATATTTTTTACTTTCTGCTATAAAACATATCCAATAAAAAATATAATTTCTTCATAAATTTAGGCAAATATGTATTCTGCTACATCTTTTGGGTAAAAAAATTACCAAAAGGCGTATATTGATTGGTTTACGTGAACAATAGCCTACAAACTATGGTATATGTTTATGGAATTTTTTATTTATTTTTTCATACTAATAATGGTGACGATCAGCGACTTATAATGGGGCTGCAATATTGGGCGGACAATAACTGACACTTTTGACACTTTGCTGGAACAAGTGACACTAATACAGTGATCAGTGCTAAAAATATGCACTGTTACTGTAAATGACAGATCATGCTTCAGTGTACCTGGTGGCACGTTCTGGGGAAAGACGTCCACCCAGAATAGGAGAGCTGCAGCCCGGCCGTCATTTAACTATAGGCTGGGTGGGAAGTGGTTACAAACAGGGTTAAAGGGGTACAATCAAACCTAATGCTATGTTTCATTTTTGGGTGGAGGGTGTTGGGCTAAATCATGTAATGGTTGCTTAGAGGGGGGTGGGGGGGTGGGGTCCAGAGTCTAAATTGGGGTTCCGGAGATGGGAGGTTCATAGTTGGAATTAGGAGTTCCTCAGAAGTGGGGTCCAGTGTATAGATCAGGGGATCCTCAGAGGGGAGTTCCAGCATCCAGATCGGAGATCCTCAAAGGGGGGGAATAATGTACTGGCTCCTTAGAGGGGGGACTCATTAACTGGTTCTTTTGGGGGTCCCTTGGCGGAGAAAATCATATACTTATTCTTTAGGGGGGTCCAGATTAGGGGTTCCCCGACCAGAAGATGGAATAATCTACTGGTTCTTTAAAGGGGGGTCCAGATCCGGGGTTTCTCAGAAGGCCCAGCATCGGAGTGTGTGTGTGACACCATATTTTCTGGTGTTTCTGCACCAGGTGACACCAACCCTAGTGACGCCACTGCCCGCGTATAGGAATGGGAGCCGGCTATGTCTAGCAGAGAGGGAAAGAGGGGGCAGCTCACACTGAACACACCCCCACTCCCCACATGATCCCGTTCCAGTCCTCAGAGAACAGTGTGCTGTGCATGTGTTCGGAGCACTGTCACTGTTCCAGAGGGATTATCAGGTGATATGCGGTGGCACGAATCAGGTAGTGAAGTTCCCGGGGTGTAGAGCTGCAAGCACCGGAGTCCAACCCGCACAGCTGACTTCCTTGAGTGATGAGCCCCCTCTACTGGATCCCTTTGTGATCTCCCTTGCACTCTCTCTCTTACCCCCCCACTTCTGAAGAGGTAGAGTTCGAATATGAATAGGTGGAGCCTAAACAGGAAGGGGTGGATGTTAAACAGGATGGGGGGCCTGATTTTAGTCTTGCCTAGGTCAGCACAAAACCAAAATACACCACTGCTAAGGGCTCATGAACACTGGCTTTTTTTTTTTAGCTGCTTTTCTTCCTTATTTCAATGTGAATACAAAACTTTTAAAGAAACCCAGTCACCTGACCATTTATTTAAACAACAAACTTCCTATAAGATTATACAGTATGTGCATTTAACATATTTTATATATAGCAAAGAAAAAATACAAAACCACACTCCATGAAAGTCATCCTATTCGGTTCAATCAATGTAGCCGACTTCCGACACAGTCCCCGCCCTAAGCCACGCTCCTCAGATGCATTTTACTCCGATTGGGCTTATTCATAGAGGAGCGGTGCAATTTCTTTTATGTTTTATGCATGTTATTTACCTGTAAAATCCTTCCCTGGCATGAAATCTGCTGCTGGGAGCCCCCATCATGGATTTGATGTCAGGAGCCCCAGTAGTTTCTGAGCTGTAACTCAAGTGACACCCTTAAGCTGGCCATACACTAATAGAATTTTGGGCAGTTTCTGATAAAACCAGGTGAAATGTGAGCAGTGCATGGCCCTGGTAGCTCCCTACTATCCGTCATCCTTTGCATCCTTCGATCCTAAAATCAAAGGATCTGGGTGGGTATTTCTCAGGCCAAACAGTGACTACAGCCAATCAGCTTGGCAACACTCACTGCATTCTGACAGCCGTCAGAACACAAAAGCCTCAGAGGGAGATTCGTCTATCTATGCTGTTTAGTGTGGATAGAGGGATGTTTAATTTGTGCTATGCGTATGGCCAGCATTAGAGTAGGCCCTCCTAGAGGAAAAGTGAGTTATGAAGGGCAAAAAGGGAGGGGGGCTGTGTTAGGGAATTGACTCTTCCTGAAGGTTGACTTTGCTAACAAGTTTAAAGGCACAGTACAAGTGAATAAAAACCTTTTTATCTATATTTTTTTATGGTAACAAAAACCCTGAAAAGAAGTAATTCAAAATACTTGATTTTCCTGTGCTTTTACTACAATTTTATAAGTAAGTGACAGGCTTTTTGAGCAGCTCGTTTAGGGGCCTGTGTTGATAGCAGTTTGATGTCAGTTTGAGATCATTCAGAATTCATTGACCGATAAATTTGACTTGCACATAACCTCCTTCTGACCTGCTTCAAACACGTTTTATTTTTCCATAGACTTGTATAAGAATGCAAAAAGCACTATAGGCTCCATTCACATCTAGGTGTCTCGAATCGCAGCAAACTTCTTTTGGGGGAAGGCATTCCGCGATTCGTCAGACGACAGTCGCGGCAAAATCGTGCCGTGACCGGGGTGCCATTGGAAGTGACTGGAATCGCAAGCATGTCCCGGATCACCGATTTGCGGTGATCCGGGATCGCAGGCAGTATTGCAGCAATTCCCACCCCGCAATCCAGGATGCCTAGATGTGAATGGAGCCTAATGCCGTGTACACACGAGTCCAACGAAAGTCCAAAGGACTTTTTGACGGAGTTCCGACGGAGTTCCTACGGTGTTCCACTGAAACGGACTTGCCTACACACGATCAATCAAGTCCAACCGTCTAGTACGCGGTGACGTACACCAGGTCTGATGAGACTATAAAACGGAAGTTCAATAGCCAGTGTGCCACCCTTTGGGCCCCTTCTGCTAATTTTGTGTTTACCTCGTGTTAGTAAAAGTTTGGTGAGAGACGATTCGCGCTTTTCAGACTCGTGTTTTTTCAGGTCGTTTAACTGTTGTTCAGTTTGTGCTTGTGAGGTTTGTATCTGCTTTTCAGTGCGTGTAGTTAGTTCGCATTGGTTTATTCAGTGCGTTCTTGTCCGCTTGTTGCTGATTTTCAGCTCGCTTTTTACAGGCCTTGCTGTTCTCCAGTGCATTCTGTTTAAGTTCGTTCTGAACAGCTGACCGTTTTGAAGCTATGTTACGTGTACGTACTCGTCGTAGAGTTCGTGCTTTGCTCGGGCTTGGTGTTGTAGTTAATTCTTCGACCCAAGCCCAGTCCATGAACAGGGTGGGGAGGAGTTCATGGACGAAGAATTGGTTGCTCCAGCATTTTTTGTGTAATCTGCTTGCAATATTATGTGCAAAAGTACTTTTTTTTTTCTTGTTTCACTCCCCAGTTTTCTTCAACGCCACAGGAATGGCAGACTGTGGCATCCCATTTTGCCACCCGTTGGGACTTTCCCAACTGTGGAGGGGCTATAGATGGGAAGCACGTCCACATTGTGCCACCACCCCCATTCGGGGTCATACTATTTTAATTATAAGGGGTTTCATAGTATTGTGTTGATGGCGGTGGTGTCGGCACAATATGAATTTCTGTATGTGGACGTGGGGAAGAATGGCCAGATGTCGGATGGAGGAGTCTTCGCCCAGACGGAGTTCTACCAGCATCTCCAGAGTGGTGGCCTGAGATTGACACCTGATGCGGATAACGTGGAAGGACTCCCCTTTGTCTTCATTGCAGATGAAGCCTTCAGTCTGGGCGAGCACCTGATGAGGCCATTCACCCAAAGGACCCTCACCCCGGAGAGGAGAGTTTTTAACTACTGGCTGGCCAGAGCAGGAAGAGTTGTAGAGAATGCCTTCGGGATGATGGCCAGCCGGTTCCGCCTGTTTCTGACAGCAATCCATCTGGCGGAATACAAACTTAATCATATTGTCCTAGCATGCTGCATCCTGCACAATTTTTTAAGAAAAAATGCCAGAAATTATATTTCATCAGTTCGGCCTGAGGCCAGACTTACAGACAATCCTGGATACTGGCCGTACTGGCTTGGCCCCCCAAAGCGCCCGTGAAGTTAGGGAGAAATATGTTACCTATTTTACAGGTAGGGGGGCCATTGCAATGCCAGTGTCTGATTTTTCTTAATAAAAAAATAATGATCAGATAAAATCTCGAAATGTATTTATTGCTTGCTTTTCTTTTTGGCTGTCTCCTAGGTTCTCCTAGTGCACTTGTAGTGCCAAGCGGATTTTCCTTTAGTAAATAAGCCCCATTGTCACTGTAAACACAAAATTACTCACAAAACTGGTATTGAGCATTGAAAGAACAAGCCACACATTGTTGATTAGTAAACTTTTTAATCTGTGCACATTAACATGTGCGTTTATAATAATTTTTTTTAAATATATATATTTTATTTAACAATATGATTTTTTAAAAAAATATGTATATCTTTTTTTTAACAATATTTTTTTTTTTTTTAAATATATATTTTTTTTAACAATATAATTTTTTTTTTTTTTTTAAACCTTTTTTTTTTTTTTTTTTACAAACAGGCATGTTTTAAAACATAACATACACACAACTCTGGAACTCAACTCTGCATCTAAAAAGGAAATGAAGAACATGATCACTTTAATTTAAAATTCTTTTAAATTCTACCCAAAACATCGATCATGTTCTTCATTTCCTGCTGCATGATGTCCAGCCGATTGCACATGGCATCAATCTCCCCATTCTAGGCCATGATCTGGCCAATCAGTCTTTATGCGCTGTCAGTTGTAAAAGGTTCGGCCGCTTCCCCTTCCACAACCAGTACTTCACCTAAAATTGATGAAAAAACCTGTATTTAGAAATATGCAGGCATACATAGATTACCTGAAGCTGGGCTGTCAGACACTCACCTGGTGGGGTGCACATCTCAACAAAATTCTCCACCTCTCCTTCCTCCACATCCTTGGGGGGGGGGGGGGGCGCCGTCAGTGGAAAAGGTTTGGCCGCTTCCGCTTCCACAACCGGCACATCACCTAAAATTGATTGAAAAAACATGTATTTAGAAATATGCAGGCATACATAGATTACCTGAAGCTGGGGTGTCAGACACTCACCTGGTGGGGTGCCCATGTCGCCCACTTCCTCCACATCTTCGGGGGGCTGGGGCTAACTACCCATTCAGGCTTGCAAGATCGGGGGGAGTCCCTGGTAGCCTGTTGTCTGAGTCTTTTCTTCCCTATGAGAATGAAACAAAAGGTATGCTTAGCACACAGATATTTGAGTCCAGAAATATGAATATGAAACATTGCTTTGAAGTGGTGTACAATTGTCTATTTGGGAAGAGATCCAAGTTGAAGACATGATTTAAAATCCCTTTTAACCAAACTGCAATACTTACCTTTTTTGACCAAGTTTCACAGATGGAGACACCCCAAGTATCCACTGGAACACCTGTGTGGGTTACCCTAAAAAATGTGCTCTGGTGTCCCACACTAGTGCTCCTGAGTCCAGATGTGTAAACATCTGCTGAGTGTCACTGAATCAAGTTTGCATTTCATTCAAGTTTCAAAGACATCTAGACCACAATGTCCTAAACTTCTTTTAATAAGACAAACTAGCAAGACCAAATATGTATTTAAAACCCTGTATCAACGAAATGCATGGTATATATTGTCAAACAATGTTTCCTTCGAACGATGTTTCCTACTAATAACGATGTTTCCTACGAATGAATATTGTGTCCACGAACATGAATGTAGCCATTTAAAACTGTACAACAGTAAAGAAGAATCACATGGAGCAGCATAAAAGTTAATAATCAGAATAGGAACACAACGACAAGTACTTACTTTTTTGAAGCACTTTTTTTATTCTTCTGTACTGATCCGGCTCCCTCAGTTTAAGTTCGGACCAGCGTTTCCTCAATTGGTCTTTGGAGTGGCGTACCCCAAAATTCTGCTCCAGAGTCTTCACAACTTTGGACATGATTTAGGCCTTGCGCAAATTCGGCTGGGTGTACGGTCCAGCTTCCCATCATAATTGCTCCTCCGCAAGATGTCCACCATCTCCACCATTTCCTCAAAGGCCATATTGGAGGCCTTAAATCTCTTCTTCCCGGATCGGGATGTTTCGGGCTCCAGGCTTTCCTTGCTACTGGAGCAATTAACGCACACTTGCTGTGTCTCCGCCATGTTGCTCCTAACTGCACATCATAGAGAGAAGGGGCGGGGAATATTCGTGAAAAAGAACTTCAGGGGCGGGCGACGCAGGCGGAGTTTCACGCAAGCGCAGTGTATATAAAGCTAACACAAATGTGCCGTACGTACATTCTGTGTGTAGAGAAGGGGGCGGGGAATATATGTGTAAAAAAGAACGTCAGGGGCGGGCGACGCAGGCGGAGTTTCACGCTTGCACAGTGTATATAAAGCTAACACGCATGTGTCATACGTACGTTCTGTGCACGGAGGAAAGAGGAACTGAAGTTGCGAGCGTCCGAAACGAAGGTAAATATTATTAAATTTGGAACATCAGTGGCCTATACTGTTTAAAGATTGAGGCCTATGTTGGGATAAGATTATGAGAGTTAAGGCTAACATTAGTGTTTTTGTCTTGTGTATTGTCTTACAGAAAAAATTAATAATAAGTTTAAGGACCCTGAATTCGTGTTCCAATTTATTGACAGTTACAGGCAGGGAGATGAGGAATCTGTAGGAGGTCAAACACAGTGCATCCCACAGTTTTGATCCCAAAAGCAACCTTGGAGATTTTGGAACGTAAAATTGGGATTTTGAGGAATATGTATAGGAGGGAGCATAACAAGATGCAGGCTTCCCTGAGATCAGGAGCATCAGCAGATGATGTGTATGTACCCAGGCAGTGATACTTCGATAAACTGCATTTTCTTGACGACCAGACTGAAGCCAGGGAATCTCTTTCGACCCTTCCCTTCACCCTTCCCTGCAGCCTTCCCTCCACCCCAGCAGTGGCTGACGAGGAACAACCTGGGCCTTCCATCCTGTAAGAACCGGATGCACCCAGCTGGAGCCAGGTATATTATTTTTAGACATATTTTGTGTCCTAATATTAATGATGTTAACTAGATGTTATAATTGATTACCTATTAAGGATTTTATCCAAAATATGATGTATACATATCAATTGACAGTAGTGGCCAAAAATGTTTGTCACCTGCTTGAAAAAATGCTGGGGTCAGAATTAGGGTTGTCAGGATACCACTTTTTTAAGACCGAGTACAAGTACCGATACTTTTTTTCAAGTACTCACTGATACCAATTACCGATACTTTTTTTTAATGTCACGTGACAGTGTTTTTTTTGGGGGGGTTTTTTTACAATTTTTTTACAATTTTTGTTTTTTGTTTTTTTACAATGCTTTCTTTTTTTTTCTTTTTTTTTAGGGAGGTGGTGGATGGTGTCTGTGTTTTTTTATTTTAATTCTTATTATTTTTTACAATAATTTTTTTTTATTATTTATTGCAATACTTTTTTTTTTTTTAAATCAGCCCTGTTGGGGGGGCTTTGTGAGATATCAGGGGTCTTAATAGACCCCTGAAATATCCCCCTTGAGACAGAGAAAGAGACCGAGGATAGAGATTCCCCAGTTCCTTTTTCTGCAGCCTCAGCTGCACTGAAAATGAAGACAGTGGCTCCTCTCCATTCATAAACTGAGACATCGTAATCACAGGAGATTACAATGTTTCAGTTATGTGAATGGACAGTCAGTGATCAGTGACTCTGTTCATACATCATATACATACAGGAAGGAGGATGACACAGAGAGGGACAGCAGAACAGAGGGGGTCACGGAGGAAAACTGGAGGGGGACAGCGGCGGAAAGGAGGGGGACAGCAGCAGAACGGCGGGGGACACGGAGGAAGAAAGGAGGGGGACAGCAGAATGGCGGGGAACACGGAGGAAGAAAGGAGGGGGACAGCAGAACGGCGGGAGACACGGAGGAAGAACGGAGGGGGACAGCAGCAGAACGGAGCGGGACAGCAGCAGAACGGAGGGGGACACGGAGGAAGAAAGGAGTGGGACAGCAGAATGGAGGGGGCATGGAGGGGGTCTGGAGAAGGATGTCAGTGATGAGGTGACAGTCAGGTGACAGTCAGCGGTGATCGTGTGTGGGAGAGTTACAAGCACAGATCACCGCTATATAGATTTCACTAAAGCAGCTGAAAGGGGGGGGGGAGAAGCTTGTAACTCCCCCACTCACCAATCACCGCTGACTGTACAGGTATCGTGTGAAGTATCAGGAGCATTTGCCCGAGTACAAGTACTCGGGCAAATGCTTGGTATCGGGACAACCCTAGTCAGAATGATACCCTTTTATATGTATTAACATTGAATTTGCAAGTCATGAACTGAAAATTGTGTGTGATTGATGAACCAAAAACTAAAATTATGTCCCTTTTTTATACACAGGATGAGCTCAGCCAGGAGGAAGTTCTGGAAAGTGGCAGCCAGGAGGAGGCCGGGCCCAGTGACAGCCAGGAGGTGGCCGGGCCCAGTGACAGCCAGGAGGTGGCCGGGCCCAGTAGGAGCCTCACCCAATCGCAGGTGCCTCCCCTCCGCCTTCATACAAAAAGGCCCAGGAAGGGGACAGTGACAGAGGAGGTATCACTGCGCCTCATTAGAGAAGCAACAAATGTCCTCACGAGCCCCCCCGACGCTGAAGAGGCCTATGGCTGCTATATAGCGAGCAGGTTGATCGAATTGGAGAAGAGCCAACGCCTCCTCTGTGAAAGAATTATTTTTATGCCCTTCACAAGGGGCTGAGGGGTGAGTTAACTGCCAACAGCCAAATATATGAGCAAGCCCATCCTCCTCCTCCTCCTCCTGCCACAAGTCCACCACCAGAGCCACAGCCTCCAAGGAAGGCTGCAGGGAAGGGTGGAGGGCAGCATGGAGGGAAGGCTGCAACGAAGAGAAGAAAGTGATGACCTGGATTCAGTCTGGTCTGACAGAAGACGCAGGCTGGTGTAGTACCACAGCCTGGGGACATATATGTCATCCGCTGCTAGTCTTGATCTCTGGGATTCCTGGACCAGATTGTGCTCCCTATTTTATGGCCTTCTCAAGATCCCAATTTTCTTTTCCACAGACTTGATGTGTGCCCTGGGGTCAAAAGGCTTCACAAATTCCAAAAGTTTCTCCAGCGTTGCCTTCATCTTTATTTTGTTAACCAGAATAAATGGATATTTTATTTTATGAAAATACTTGCCTATGTGTTTTTATTCAAATACATTTCTAAAAGACAATGTCAAATTAACAAGGGACACCAACCTCCTTGAGGTTACAAAAACAACAAAAAGATAATGTTATTGTGTTAACTTGACACACAAAAAAATAAAACATTATTAATGTTATTGTGGTAACTTGACACACAAAAAAAAATATGGAGATCACTAGAAAATTATTTTTTAAATAATCATAAAAAAAGAACTTGATGAAATAAAAAATAATAAAAGATGACTCAAAAAATAAATTTGTAAACATTATTATGGAGATCGGGCTTTTAAAAAATACAATATCATTCATGTGATCAAGAGAAATAATCCAGAAATCTGTTCGTGAGAACTCTGTGTGAATATGAGCAGCAAAACAATTTAGTTCTTCTAGCATTATAAAGAAGACAATAATGCGCTGCATTAAACGATCACAGAATTAGCAGTGTGAGGAATGTGCTAGCTCCAATACGAACACTAGTTTTACCAGACCAAGCGCTTTCGTCTCTTACTTGCTTCAGGGCAGTGTCGTTTTTTGTCCGTCGACCCAGCATACAGACGAGCGGATTTCTCAATAGGAACTGGGTCCGGCGGAGTTCCGTCGGAAAAATTTAAAACATATTCAAAATCTAAAGTCCGTCTGATTTTCAACAGAAAAAGTCAGCTGAAGGTCCGATGAAGCCCACACACGGTCGGATTGTCCGACGAAAAAGTCCGCTCATGTGTACACGGCATTAGGCAAAAAAAAGACAGTTGACACAGGACCAAAATTAAACCTGTGCTTTACCCAGTCAGGAAAAAAGAAACAGGTTTTCTTTTATCCTATCCTCTCAAGCAACATGTAGTTGCCTTATCTTTGCTTCCCCAATATTCTGAATTCAGAAGCTTGTGACTTAAGTTGCTTACTTTCAGCATTTTGCCATGCTGAGAAATTCAACCACTCCAAGAATATTTAATTCCCTAGCACAGACTCCTCTCTTCTGCCACATCATAGTCCTCTCCTCTTCTAGGATAGTTTTTATTTCTGTCTTTGCTGACCCAGCTCCTCTGTCTCTCTCCCCTACCTCTCTACTTAGCATTTTGTAGCTTCCAGGGGAGAAGCAAAGGGAAAATAATATAGAATGTCACTTGAGTGGCAGTCTGCTGGGGTTGCTGACAATTCATCTAAGATGGCGGCTCCCAGCAGCAGTCTCTGGGCTTCTGGATGTCTACACAAGGGAGGCTTTTACAGGTACATACTGTGACAGACCCAACCAGGACAGGGGCTTTTGGAAGGGACTGCAATGTGGCCATTTGCCTACTGACTATGGGCCATGGCTTTTAAGGGAACACTACTCTTTGGGAGGTGTGTGCCTCAGAGACCCTTGGAGTGGTCTTGCTTTGGATTCAAGTACATGTTTCTCCAAAACAGACTCTGGGAACTAGAGGACCCATGTACATATTTGGGGACCTCTATGCCCAACCCAGCAATGACTGCTTTAGATGGAGAGACTCAGAGCAGATGTTAATATGATCAGCTCAAAGCAACCTGATATTGGGGTCTCCTGCTATAGTCTGTTTATTAAGATGTTCTGTATCTTTTTGTTAAGTACATCTCTCCAATTGTGTACCACCTAGGTGTCCAGTGCCCTGTATGTAGATCATATATGTAGAGTTAATTGAGTAAGCTATTGTTTGTCTGTTGACTAATTTGTCTAACTCTTGGAGGTTCTTATGATGGGTTTAGCCTTGAGTCAACTTTAGCTTTTGTATCCAACCATTGTGTGATGTTTTGGGTAAATATTTGGTTATTGTTCATGTGGTGACTGACCTACTTTAGAAATGTAAAAAAAACTGTATTTCTGTTCAATAAACATTCATTCCTTTTGGTTCTACCTCAACATCTTGTCTGTGTATGATGCTTGGGGTAAAAGGGCTGGTATTAGCTCTTGGTCTGCTGGAACTGTTTGGAGAGCAGGAGACACTGTTTGGTGGAAGCACCTAAGCTGGGTGCCAAACGTTCCATCACACATACCATGCATAAAATATGTTAAATGCACATATAATCCAATGAGAAGGTTGTTGAAATTAGTGGTCTGGTGACAGGGTCTCTTTAAGAAACTCTATATTTGACTCTAAGTCAAATATGCTTCTCAATTCAGTAAGGAGCTGTGAAGAATGAGTTCAGTGTTAGTTTAAATGGGAGGCTAGACTGGATGGGGAAGTGTACTGGACAAAGGGGAAATTCCCTTGAAAAGCGTTGTCACCCCTACACATGACTAAACACACATTCCAGTTGGGAGAGGAGATGAGAGTGCTTCTTTGTGTTAGTAGTGTGAGTGGAATTCTAACATCCAGCTCTGAGGTCACCCTACCATCTACATTACAGCTGGAGCTTAGTGCGTTTTCATTTCTGCAACTATCTATGCTGGAAACAAGCTATTTAAAATTGAGTGTGCTATTGTTTTTAATTAATGTGCTAATTGGATCCTGCGCTCCGCTCCCTTTTGATTTACATGTTTGTTGAGATTGGCCCCGATCTATGGAGTAGCTTGTGGGAACCACCGAATAGCCTAATGAAGGATCGTTCTCACTCGTGGACATGTACATTTATTTTTGTCTACCTGAACTGATAGCCTTTGTACTTGTGTGCTTTTGACTGCATCTTTCAAAGAGGAGTGCGGGCAATGAAAATAACAAACATACTTACTGTAATTGGCTGGCTGCAGCATCGATCTCAGTCATTGTAGCGCCGGGCAGTGCAGGGGGCGAAAACAGCTAGCTTGGGCATCTGGGGGGATCCTGACATTTTCGGGGTCCCTGCAGAGCCTAGATTTGGCTCTGTGATGTCATCTGACAGTGGGCTTTAGCCCAGCCCTCATTAGCCAGAATGCATTAAGCTGAAAAACCATGAGGGTTTACAACCCCTTTAAGAGCAGCTGCTAATCTGCTGGAATTGGGTGGTGGGGGCTTCCAATGTGAGATTCTCGGATTGCCCTGCCTCTGTGCCTGTTAGTCTGCCCAATCTCAGAGAATTGTGCAGCTCCTTAATCCCCTCACTCAGGATTCATGAAATATAATATTCCTCGCAGATTCTGCACTTCCAATTTCAGGAGAATTGGAGTCGTGATTTGTTTGAAAAGCAACTCATTTGCCTGATCCGCCTCAGTATCCCCAATCTAAATCAATTTACTCAACAACCTTCACTGCTTTCTTCTGTCGCTCAGAATGTTACAAGTGATATCTGCTTGAACCCTGCATATGTCCTCTACTGCTGCCATTATATTGCTGTCACAATGCTGCCCTGTGCATCTCTTAATTCATTTATTTAAAAAAGGATCCAGTGACAATTTTTTCAGAGCTACATTATGATGTTGACTGACAGCGGTGAGATTGTCGCCTGGGCATCTGTCATTTTGGAAAGTCTACATATTGGTGAAAAAGCTGAATCCTAGAATCACAGATAAACACACTTATGTACTGTAAATGTTTAACCCATGGTTATACATAGATGGAGTTTAAAATTGAAGGCACCAAATCTGTCTTTTTTTAAAATAAGCCTCCTTCTTATGATGTAGCATAGCCATTTGATTATCATATTTTTAGCTACTCTGGAGATGAACTACTGAACAGTGCTTATTTTCTCAGGCAATAGGTTTAGGTATTTAACCTTCACAACCCCCTCCAGGGGGTAAAGTGAATCGCTGCATGTGTCACACCATGCTGAATGGTGGGTGTGGCAAAATTGCGTTACCAGTGGAAGGCTGTAGGCAGGTGTATGTTATTTTATTGTGTTTGCGTATGTTGTAGAGCTGGTGGAATAGGTCTACACATTTTCTAGATGATTTCTGCAGGGGTCAGGTCATGTATGACTTTTTCCTCTGTAGGTGTGTCACATCCTGTTTTTTGGGGTGTGTATATATCTATATATATATATATATATATATATATATATATATATATATATATATATATATATATATATATATATATATATATATATATATATATATATATATATATATATATATATATATATATATATATATATATATACAATACTGTGCAAAAGTTTCAGGCTGGGTTCATATATGCCGTGGTTCACAGCATGGGGTCCGGTGCATCCCTGTTCACCTATTCAGGTACGAATCGGGTACGAATTAATGTCTGAATTTGCACCTTAATTGGAACCAAAGACACACAGGACCCTTTTTTAAATGTGGACCGCGGCCGCCCTGGAGATGTATGAACTGTCTCCATTGACACTCTCCTGGGAAACCCGCATCCAATTTGCATATGTGTGAACCCGGTCTTAGGCAGGTCTGAAGAATACTTACACATATATATACATTAAATTATTTTTATCAATTAACAAAATTCAAAGTGAGAAAATAGAAGTAAAATCTAAATCCATTCAATATTTGGTGTGACTACCCTTTGGATATTACACTTGCACACTTTGTAGACTTGCACAAAGTCAGAAATGTTGTAGGATTGGAGTCCGGTGTATGATTACTCAATTACACCAAGCAAGTGCTAATGTCCTTTATGTCGAAGCCCTGGTGGGTGGGTCGAAACTTGTCAGAAGGCGTGGCTTGTGGAGTGGTGCAAGGCTGAGGCCATCTCATACTTGTTAACTTCATGGACTGGATTGGGAGAGCAGTGATTTTTCTAAGTATGTTATACACTACTGGATGATATTTCATGCTGGCACCCCATTCCTGAGCACCAGCGGGACCACACACATTTCGCTTCTTTGATTAGAGCGACACTACAGGTATAAGCAGGTCACAAACAAGTGCTAATGATTATCAATTTCATGTGTAGGTTGAAACACAGTCATTAACTGAAACAAACAGCTGTGTAGGAGGCTTAAAGTTGGGTGAGGGACAGTCAAACTCTGCTACTGAGGTGATGTTGTGGAAGACAATTTTTTCATGTCACAAGTCATACACCATGGACTGAGCACAGAAACAAGACACAAGGTAGTTACATTGGATCAGCAAAGTCTCTCCCAAGCAAAGATTTTAAAGCGGACTGATTCAAGATGTGCTGTTCAAGCTTTTTTGAAGAAGCACAAAGAAATGGGCAGCGTTGAGGACCGTAGATGCAGTGGTCATCCAAGGAAACCTAAAGCAGCAGATGAAAGACACCTCATGCTTACTTCCCTTGTCCAGCATTGCCATCAGCACACAACTGGCAGAACCCAGTGGGACCCAAGTACACCCATCTGCTGTCTGGAGACGTCTTGCCAGAAGTGGTCTTCATGGAAGAATTGTGGCCAAAAAGCCATACATCCGACTTGGAAACAAGGCTAAGTTACTTCATTATGCAGTAAAACTTAAAAACTGGGATGCTGAAAAGAGTCAACAGGTGCTCTAGACTGATGTGTAAAAATTTTAAATATTTGGCTGTAGCAGGAGGCAGTTTGTCAAAGGGCTGGAGAGAAGTACAATAATGAGTGTCTGCAGGCAACAGTGAAGAGAACAAGAGTGCACACACCGCTTCAAGCAAAAAATGGACAAGATTGAAGAAAAGATTGATCGCACACTTGAATCCAAAAGATGCTGTAGAATTTTCTTGTCATGAGCCAGACAAAATTGCAACGATGATCAGTTGACGCGTTTCAAACGGAAAAGAACGTCAACAGGCAACAGTGAAGCATGGTGGGGATTCCTTGCACCTTTCGGGCTGCATTTCTGCAAATGGAGTTGGATATTTGGTCAGTATCAATGGGGTCCTTAGTGCTGACAAATACAAGCAGATACTTCTCTATCATGCCATACCCTCAGGGAG